>NC_140987.1:386590018-386909783 GCF_052327205.1 Somniosus microcephalus | reverse complement strand
CACTCCCACTCCCCCTCCCCCCTCTCCTACAACCCCCCTCCCCTCCACCCCCCCCTCCTCCACTCCCCCCCTCCTCCACTCCTCCTCCCCCTCCCCTCTCTCCCCCCCTCCCCTCTCTCTCCCCCCCCTCCCCTCTCTCTCCCCCCCCTCCCCCTCTCTCTCTCCCCCCTCCTCCCCCGATCCCCACTCTCCTCCCCTCCTCCCCACTCTCCCCCCTCCCTCCCCCCCCCCCCCCCTGTGCAAGGCCTGCTTTTACCAGGATAAGAGTTGGGGGAAAAAATTTCCGCTGATTTATCATTTACAAATACTTTAAAGAAAGGTAAGTTTATTTTTAGCCCCGTTAAAAACTTTATTTTTTTCAAAAATTTAAATTTTTGTTTAAAATAGTTCATTTATGTAATTTAGTCATTTTAAAAATGTGATTTAAAAAAACATTTATTTGAAGTTTTACTATGTTTTGGGGGTGATCTCTATTCATAGATTTGACAGGTCTTCCTGTCAAATCTATGAATGGAGATTCCCTTCTCAGATTGGCTCCCCATGGCCCACGTAATCCCAGGGATGCTGCGAACCACCTGCGCCTCTGGGATATGTGGGCCCTGCACACCGGCAGTTTGGAGAGGCCCAGTAACGGAACTCTGCACCTCCCAGGAGCCCTCCGGTAAGGGCGCAGATTTTTCCCAGATCGCAGCCCTCTGCCCGCGGGAGGCCTGCGAATGGAATTTCTGGGCCCTTATAGCTATGTCACTTTGTTCTAGACTCTCAACCACTGTAAAAGTCTGCTTCTATCTACTCTGTTGCATCCTTTCTAAGCTGAAAAGCCAAAACTCCTGTAGTCTTTCCTCATAACTCTTGGGATTGGTCTCATGACTCTTCTCTGCACTACCTCCAGACTTGAATGTCTCCCTTGTTTCTTGGCGACAAAAAATGGATGCAGTATACCACTGTAAAATTTGATCACTACCTCTTCTGACTTACATTTTACTGCACCCCGTCAGAGACAGCACATAGAATACCTTTATCCTTACAGGTAGTTCATTCGATTTGTGGTTTCCCAACATACACCTTGGCAGGCCAAAATGGTACTGTACAAAATGTTAAATTACTGCGACAGAATTAGGATCACAAATGTACTGTATAAAGCATTGCTAAACATCATATGGCGTTTTCTCCTTTAAACCAAAACAACCTACCTACTTATTCACATTTAGTGTGGTTACACAGAAGGCGGTTTTAGGCCTCAAAGGCTCAGGTGCAAGATTTAAGTTTAGCTCCCCAGCAACAGCGTCCTTCCTGCCAATTCTGAAGTGATACTGCTCCCTCGGTTTCTTTTAGTAACCAATTCTGTGGGGAGATATCCACCATGTCACACTTCCTCCCTATAAACACTGCTACGGTTCAGCAGAAAATGGGGGGTGTGAAAGTCCTTTCATCGCTATGGCAACCAGATAACTTGAGCAACCTCTCCCTAGGACACCACCCTGTTTAAATGGGCACTGCTTTCACTGTGGATTCCATTTGATGGCCAGCAGACACTGAATTCTTGAACTTTGGTCAAATATTACGAAACAAACACCTCAGTGTACATCTCACTAAAAGACCACACCCACACTTTGCAAGGTACAAGTAGAACTGAGGCGAGCAAAGCAGCACATCTTTACAGGCTTTACCTCATGGTTTTAGAAAGTAAGATATTTGGTATGTTGTGATATTGTAGGAATTGTCAGATTCCTAATCAAAAGACTGAGATCGAGTCAGTCTGTTAACCAAACGAAGTTTAATACTGTTTTGCAGAAGTAACAATCAAATGCAGGAGAACTAACATACAGGTCTATGCTCAATGCTGACTCCACGAGGGCAGAGAGAGCTCCTCCCTCTGACGTCATCACATTTCCCGCCGTTGGGAACGTCACGTGACCCACGTGGTGACGTCATCACATTTGGTCTTAACCCTCTAGGGACCGCGCTATTTACATGTAGTAAAACGAATACAGGTACAGATTCATTCTGTTACAGATAATTATGTACATCGATACAAGAGTCCCTTGGTGGCTCTGCCACAATATCATGTTACGCTGATGTATCACAAAGTCAGTGCACAGTGTGGTACAAAGCCAGACACACAAGGTAGGTTCCAGGTTCAGTCCCTGATCTGTGCTGCATTAGATGATCTCAGGTGGGGCAGGCTAAATTGACCTCAGAGGAGAGAACGAGCCCACACACATCCTGCTCCAAAATAATATCCAGTGGACCCTGCTGGAAAGGACTTGAATGGATTAGGGCCAAACTCAGCTGCAATTTTCACCTTCAAAGAGGGAGGGAACTGAAACACTACAACAAAGCATTTTGACTATTTTATACCCTCTCTGTTACAGAAAGTTGATCAGTGGAAGAACGATCTGGAAAAAAAAATCTATGTTCAACACCAAGGGCAGGATTTTCATTGGGCCGTGGAGGCGGGATTGGAGGTGTGTGGGGGGTTAAAATCTCAAAATCAGGGGGCACAAAATCATCCCGCCCCCAACCCGCCTCCATGCCAGTTTCAAAGGCGACGGATACCCGACCTGTGCTGGGAGCCGCCTCCCCGAGGTGGGAAGGGGATTAGTGCCAATTAACTGCCTGTTAACAGGTAGTTATTAACCTAATCCCTATTTTTATTCCTGAAGTGTGCTCCAAACCACACCAAGTTAGCAAGGCAGACCATCGGGCTGAAGGGCTTGGAGGGTTCGAGATGTCCGGTGTTCAGGTGAGTGATGGGTGCATGAGTGCAGAGGTAAGTGTGTTTGGTGTGTGTAAAGTGTTCAAAGAAGTTTAATTACCTTTACAGCCTTCCTTCCTTCAGGTCATGGGAGTCCCTCATCTCACCGGCACAGAAAGCAGAATGGCCGCGAGCTGTCAAAAGTTGCAGCATTCAGCTTTCTGTTCTGGAGAGATCTCTAAATCAGCTTGAGAGGAAGGAATTAACTTTGTGTACTGATTGACAGCTCTTTGAAGCTATCAAACACTGACAAACGCTGATATTTCATCTGTCAAAAGCTCTTAACAGATGAAATGTCAATCTGTGACATCACCCGTTGCTGGGTGGCCCTTAATTGGCCTGCTGAGCCCGCTGGGCAGGCTCAACAAGATCAATCAAGTGAAAATCGAGTGGGTTGGCCACAACTCGATGGAGGCGGGACTACAACGCCTCCAGTATCAAAATCCAGCCCCAAATATCCAAAAGCTACTGCAACTTTTTGAACAATCTGGAAGGAAAATGGGAAGGAGAAAGCAAGATTTCCATCCATGGAGATAAGGAATTTGGATTCCACCCCAGTTACAGTGCCTCTTTAAATTTCAGAGAGAGGCCGTGTGTGGATATTCCACGTGCCCATGTCAAGGAAAGCGTCTGGGGCAACTCCCGGGCTTCCCTGAAAACTTCTACCCATTATAAAGAAAAAAAAGAAAGTCTTGCATTTATATAGCGCCTTTCATAACCTCACGACGTCCCAAAGAACTTTACAGCCAATGAAGTACTCTTCAACTGTTATGCCCTCTGTGGATCTCAATAGAATTCATGCCAGCTAAGAGCTGGCTTCAGTCCCATTGAGGCCTTTAGAAAAGCTTCAAATTTTCGCTAGGCCAAGGCAATTGATTACCGTGGTCTGCAGGGACAAAAGCTTGACTTTTTTTGGCAATATTTTTGCAGTTCAGAAGTGCCTGGGAGCACCTCAGGCGGATCGTCATTGGCCACTCCAACTTCTGGCAATCAGGGGCGGGAGCCGCTGAAGCGCTGTTGCTGGCAGGATACGGCCATCCTGGTTATGTAAATAACCCCGTCTCCAAGAGTGAAGACTTTGAGCTAGAGCAAATGGGAATTCCACTCTGCCACACTTGCATCGGCAGATTGCGTCCATACCTCGGAGATTAATGCATTTCCTGAAGTTTATAGAACACAAAACAGTAACTACAACAACAGGTGTATAATCAGTGGTCTCTCTCTCTCACACACACACACACACACTTTAGTATTTTTTAAAAAGTTTCTCTCATTGTGAAATTCGTCCTCTAGCTTTTCTTCAAATAATTTTGAAAATGTTTGAGCAGAAACTGCTAGAATGCTCCATTAGTATAGGTGACAGAAAGGTACTGAAGAAACCTGGGAAATTAGGCATGTTGCACATGATCAGACTGCACGATCCAAAATCAGAGTGACAACTCTGGAAAAATATATTAATTCTAAGCCCTGGCATTCAAGTGAAGATTTTAATGAAGGCACTAAAAAGCACAAAATACATTTCAATGGATAATTTAAATCATGTTATTGTGAAATATACAGTTTAAAATATATATATTGTTTTAAACCCTTAATTCTGGACGTAGAAATTTCAGTTACTGAAACAACTGGCAAATGAAAACACTTGGTGGAGCGGGGGGAAAGAAATTCCATGGCAATTTCCAGTGATGGGATCAGAGGGCATCATCACATAAAATGCCTGGTTTTTCTGCAGCACATTTGGAAATGCTGTTAAACCCATACCCAAATATAAATAAAAAACTGAAAACAGTATGGAGTCACCAACACTGTCTAGCTCTTTTGTGCAACGGTTTTTCTTTTGTCTTCATTCCTTCAACACAACCCATGCAGCATTGGTAACATTTCACACCTAGGCCGGAATTTTACCAGCACTCAGAGTGCAGGTTTTGGAGGCGGGTCTGCTGTCAAAATCACAAAGATTGACAGCGGGTCAGTATCCTACTGTAATCCCGCCTCCTTGTCAGTTTCCCAAGTGTCGGGTCTGTCATCCCTGAACAGACCCGACACCAAGCGGCAGGTCAGCCAATTTAGATACTTAAAAGCTTGTTAAGCACCATTTTCCCATGAACTTACCATTTTACCAGGTTTTTAAACGAGATTCTCGGAGAGCGGGTATCACGTCAGGTAAGTATGTCGTGTTCTTAATGACTTTCCATTGCTGTGAATAGGTGACAGCTGCAAAAGTGGTATAAAACCTACCAGCTGTTCACTTCCCAATCTTAGAAGCTGGAGCCTTCAGGATTTGGAACCCAGTTTTGAGCTTTATGCAGTTTGGAAATGTTTGGAGTAAATTCTCTATCTACTGTCACCTCCTTGGAGCAACCTCTCTCACCATTGACGGATCGCTTCTGTCATCTCAACTTCAGCTGCCATCTATTACATCAGCATCGGTGCCCTTGAAAAAAATCCCACCTTGGTCCTTAGAATCCCACCACGATCAGCCCCAACACCAGCAGCACCAGGCACACCAGCAACCACACCAACCTTCTCCACAATCACCTGATGCTGCACAGGACACAGGGCACCAGCACCCGACCACACTGCTGCCGGGGACGCCAGGGACGGCATCACCATGACCAGATTTACTTCTCTTGATGCTGTACACCCTGGCTGCCACATGATGCGCCAGGTTGGCACCACCCACACCCAACACCACAAAGCATCCGTACGATGCCCAAGCCATTCCTTTCACACTCATCACCATTGCGGGGGGTACCGTTATGTCTCACTATTCACTGCAACTCATTAAGCCATTTCCAAAGGTGCACACAGATCTGTCCAAGAACGCAAAGTGTTGAAAATGAAGATTTCAATGTTTGACAGCACATTGCCAGAAACTTTACATGAACATTGGCTAAACCGCCCAAGTGCCTACCCTTGTGTGTTGTTAGTTGGTATGCTTGCAGTAGGATGAGGGTGAGTGTGAGGGGTGGCTAGTGAGATGGGGAAGTGATAATGTAGATAGAGAGGGCTGGGCGGAGGTGCAAGGTAAGTTGGTGTGAGTAAGGATGTGCAGGAGTAGAGTAGGGAAGGCAGAGTGATGGGGATGTGATGAGTGGCACAGCAGGATGAGGTTGAATGTGGTTTGGCAGTAACGTTTCGTGATCTACTGAGATCATTGAAAGGTTTGCGCCACTGCAGCCTTGTCCTCCCGACGACATCCCTGCTTGTGTCCTCCTGTGCAATGTGCAACCAAGCTGCGTTGGTCTTCTGGGGAGGTGTCTTCCGCCCATTGGAAGGGAAGAGAACCTCCCTGTGTGCTGTGACTCCCTCCATAAGCATATGGAGGGAGTCATGGGAGAGCTTGGGTGCAGCCCTGTGCCTTTGTGCAGTGCTTGTCAGTGTTTGCAGCACCTCAATGCTGTAGAACACTGACAGAACAACTGTCAAAATCAATTTGGACATGGTTCCTTTAAGGTGACTCTTGGTGGGGTCCTTCTGTTACATCAGCCAAGTATCCATTCTTCGCAAACTAGCCTAGTCAGTCAATAGGCTATTCAACTATGACAGAGGTCACTGCCAAACCCAATCCGGTTTTCACCCAAAGTCCAAAACAAATTCACTGTCCGGCAGGAATCATTGGATATCAATCAACAGCAGAAACCCTGGCTTTACCCCTCTGTAGCAAAGGGAACCCACTACTGCTGTCCAGGCTGAGATTATCTAACCTGGCAGTGTAAGGGTTAACATATTGAACCTTTCTGGTCTTTGTACCTTCATATCATACCACATTAGGGTTGCCAACTCTGGCTGGATGTGTTCCTGGTGGTTTCATCATATGACCTCCTGCCTCAACCACCCCACCCAGTCGAGCAGTATTTATTTCCCGCCTCTCCAGTATTTTTAGAACTAATACACATAAGTGTTCAAAGAAAATGAAAAAAAATACATGCATCTTTCTCCTGGGTTGCTCACAGCAGTGTCCAGGAGATTATTCTTTACATTTCTGGAGACTCTCCAGGATAATCCTGGAGGGTTGGTAACTGTATCCCACACATGTATTTACCCAATAAGCTATTGGGAGTGCTGAATACTTTTTTTTATTTTATAAACAGTTCTAGGGATGTGTCCACCATTTCGCTTTACTGAAATCGCAATGACAACAATGTCCGACTGAGAAAGAAGGGAAGAACAAAAAACACAAGCAAAACAGGTGCAACTCCACACTATTCTTTTTCTTGTGCGGTTGCCAACTGAAAGCGGAAATGACAAGTTTCAGGCCACGTGCAACACGTTTGTATGGTTTGGAGGTTGGTCTAAGATAGTTGGGAGATAGTTGATGTTTAGCAAACAACCTGGGATGCGTGGCACAGATCGATCTGCTCCGACAAATAGGCGGTGCTCTCCTCCTACTCCACTGCTACATAAAAAAATCTGGCGCTGCTCCAAGTTTCCACCTCGTCACTGGGGAAAAGAGAAGAAAAACAAACTCTGGAAAGCTCTGTTGTGCCTTGTCCTGATTGAACCGCCCAAGTTTTTTGGGGGGAGGAAGTTGGGAGAAAGGGAGAGATTGCTGCCCTGCTGTCGTTATTTGTGGCCACAGTTCAAACTGAACCCTATTTAAAAATAAACCTTGTTTTATATACGAGCTAGACACCAGTCAAGGAGCTGACAGTTCCACACTGTACAAGGCTGCTCCTTCATACATCTGCCACGGGAGACTCACCACACCCTGTGCTGTGCCGTGGTGCTCTTCACAACATTTCGTGTAGGCAGCAAGATCACTGCTTCCTTCAAGCAGGCCAACCTTCACCAGGGAAGACTGAACCCACCTGAGCTCACCACACCCGCTCTCAAGAAACAACCCACAATATTTAACAGTGGGAGAGAAAAATGAAAAAATCTTTGAAAAATGACCCGTGTTTTGATGTGGCTCCATGGCACTTTGGTAATTAATATTAAAATTCATATGTATACACTTATTAAAATTGAGAGAAATTTCACAAACACAATTATGGATTAATTTCACAATTAGAAAATGAATGGGTTATAATATATGGCTTCATGTTTGGTAAATAACGTGTAATTGCCAAGGAATTTCCCTCTAGTTAGTTCCAAACTCCCTCTCAATAGCCTTTCAATAATCACATTACAAAATGGTTCATGTCAGAACGTCGTCATGCATAAACCAAAAGCTCACATTAATTTGCCATTTTTTTTCTTTCTGCTGCAGATTCAATGCTTCTCTCTATTTCCCCACTTCTCTCTCCCACTCCCTTAACACCAGCCCAGCAGCCAGCTGCAGCGTAATCCAGCACTGAAACAGAGATGCTCTATCCGATGCCAACATTGGATCCAAAGCAAAACACAAGAGAAGCTTGCTGCACACAAAGCTCACAGTCACCACAGCTCAACCAAGATTATTTTACACTTTATAAAAAAATATATTAACCCTTGCACTACATCTATTTGAGAAAAGATGACTTCCCATTGCTGTATCCCCACCAGGACAGTAAAACGTCAACACAATTTGAAAAAAAGTGAGACTTTTTCCTATAAACATTTAGTACCCCCTTTATATTGGAACTGCAAATTAAAGAAATTATTTGAGCCAGTGCTATAATATGCCAGGATTCCTGATGCTGTGGAATTCATCCCATTTACGTTGCAGGATGGATTAAACAGCACGGACAACAAACAACTGTGCAAGCTCAAGGCTGCATGTGCGCAGTTGTCTGAAAGCTGCACATTGTACCTTTTGTTTCTACTCGCTGATATTTCTTGGACGTACAGCAAGTAGAAACTAAACCGCCAACCTGTACAAGTGGGCTGTGTAGAGACAGCAACATCACCTCATTAATACTGCAGTGCTGCCGCTGAAATTGGGGCTGATGGAGACTGTGATGTAAAGGGGCATATAACATTCAAACCAGTGATGATGAAGTGTGGTAAAAATGTGCATATTGTCAATGTCACTCGGTGCAGAAACTAATCTGGATAGTTTTTTTTTAAATAAAACGTGCTATTGTTTCACTGCGCATACAAGTAGTAACTATGGATGAGGGCAACGCCCAGAACTCAAGAAAACACAATGAACAGCAGGCTGATTAGCATCTGAAAGAAAGATGGGCCAACATTTGTGCTGTGACCTTTTGTCAGAATCAATGTTATGTATTTCCAGCATTTAAAAAAAAATATTTTGGATTTCCAGTATTTGCAGGTTTTCTTTTAATCCAACACTCAGATCCCATAATTTTGTCAAGACCATTCCCAAGCAGATGGAAACCTGAAAAGAAAGACAGAAGGTAGACATCCTCAACTCACAGCACTTCCAGGTGCAAGTGCTGAATCCTGTTAAGTAGTGACAACAGTGCACGCTGAAGCTTTGAAAGAAAATGTGGTATTTTATAGTCAAACGTCTTTTGCCACTATTATTTCCTTAAAAGCAAATTTGCAATAAAAGGTCCATTGTGGCGGTACCATCGGTTGTCCCTTACATTGAGATACATAATTCCCTTTAACTTACCTTACTGTATGTATGTTACTATACTCAGGCTTCTCTCCTGTACTCTGCGTGATGACGTCACGCCGTCCATCACGTGACTCCTCAACGGCAGGAAGAACGTGATGACGTCATGATGTCAGAGCTTGGAACCTGCTAGCAGTTGAGCTCGGAAACTTCTAGTCAGTCTTCGTGGCGTCCCCACTGGGGAAAGACCTACACCACGATGCTCCTACAGTCAGCCATCTTACCTGCTACCTTACCTGTTGTATTTAACCTGTTCCTGTAAATAAACAACTTATTTATAGTTCGTCGAAGTCGAATTCGATTATTTAGTGGCGATGCACACGAATCGCTACATTGGTGACCCAACGACGTGAGTACGGGAGCTCATCAATTCCAACACTACAATTGGTGAACCTGTATCCGTGAACGATTTTCACGGTAGCAACGCACGCCTGAACCTCGTCTTCCCACAAGACGACCGACGCACAACCGACGAACAACCAAGGAACAGCAACTGCCTAACACTGACCAATTCCTCCAAAGGCGACTCCGTCTTTGCGAACGTATTTGCAAGGTAAGCGCAGCCTGGAGCAGATCCCGTTTGACACGGACAAAACTCAACCGGACCCCGTTTTTTTGTGAACAATTTTCACAAAAGAAGCACGCCATGGAAGCACCAGCCGTTTTGCTGTTGCTACCGCAATCCAGGGAGCCACAGTCTCCCTCGTGCTTTATAAAAAGGTAGAAGCCCCGTTCGACGAGAACATCGATGCGGCGCCGACCACGCACTTGCTTACGGTCCCCGTACTCGTCTTTCCTACCGCCACACGGATCGTCCGCCTCTACGTCCAAAGCAACAGCAAGTATACATCTCTCCAAGCGCGGGGTACAGCATGTTCGGGCCCACAAAATCGGAGCGCGCCCTGCGGGGATACCACGAGGACTCACCGCCACGAAACACGAGGACGTACTCCTCGCGCACGAGGACCCATCCCTTGCAAACCACGAGGACCTATCCCTCGTGAAAAACGACGACGCACCAGCCCTTCAGCCTGCTGGTTGTGTTACCTACTACACGATTCGGCGTGAACAAAAAGCGTGCCGCCCTCCCGGCTGTGTTCTCCTAAATTTACAACAGTTACAAGTGTTGCCGCCCTCCAGGCAGAGTTGACCCCTCCTGAAAACAACAACAACCCAGAACGTTGCCGCCCTTTCTCCAGTTTTCCCTTTAACAAACGCAAACCTCTACTGACGCTGCACACATCGGGGACGGGTCCAACGGGCATCCTGCGGCCGCGATCAGCCACGTGAAAGTTGCTGGCCTCACCGATCACTGATCAACGCAGCAACTCTTCACCCTCCGTTGTGTTATCGTCGTAGCACTATGGCACGCACCGTTCCGTGCGTTCCAGCCTCTCGAAGGTTTTGCTCACCTGTCGGCGAGTTCACCGACCTCGCCTGTCAAGTCCTTCTGGATCGCTCGTTTGGCGTTCCTGCAGAGTTCGTCGGAACAAGGACTTGTTTCAACATCAACGGAGTCATCGCCCGCGTCCGCCCGACCTGCCCGTCGCTCTGACAAGGCCTGCTGTTTCGCACGTCTCCACGGTCCTTCGCCTGACGGATACGTTTTATTCGCCACGACGCGCGTAAGGATCCGCTCACGAGCAGCATCTTCAGACCTCGCCTACCAAGTCAAGACAGCACGACCGCCGTGACCACCAGCTCGTCAGACCATCTCATCCTTGGACTGTCGTTAAAGCGAATTCTGGGGGGCGCCTATGTGGCGGTACCACCGGTTGTCCCTTACATTGAGATACATAATTCCCTTTAACTTACCTTACTGTATGTATCTGTTACTATACTCAGGCTTCTCTCCTGTACTCTGCGTGATGACGTCACGCCGTCCATCACGTGACTCCTCAACGGCAGGAAGAACGTGATGACTTCATGACATCAGAGCTTGGAACCTGCTGGCAGTTGAGCTCGGAACCTGCTGGCAGTTGAGCTCGGAACCTGCTGGCAGTTGAGCTCGGAAACTTCTAGTCAGTCTTCGTGGCGTCCCCGCTGGGGAAAGACCTACACCACGGTGTTCCTACAGTCAGCCATTTTACCTGCTACCTTACCTGTTGTATTTAACCTGTTCCTGTAAATAAACAACTTATTTATAGTTCCTTGAAGTCGAACTCGATTATTTAGTGGCGATGCACACGAATCGCTACACCATTCATATTCAACACTTCAATTTACAGGCGCCGGTTACTGTTACTTGCGCCAGTATTTTCTCCTTAACAATTTAATCTCCGCTGTAGGTTTGCTTCTTCATTGAGCTGCAAATAACTTCCCATTTTTACTTTTTTCCCTTACAAATCACCTTAGCTTTCTTGCTTTTTACTTCTAAACATTTGTTATCCCTCTTACTTTCCTCCAGTCCTCCTGTTCAATGTCTTATCAAGTTCACTTACTCTCGGAAGAATTCAGTTCCAAATATGTCTCTACCAGGAGGCTTGTTCACACAACCACACCCTGCTCCCTCACAGGCTAACACCGCCCTCTTTGCTGATCAGTGTTTTTCCTTTTGAAATTCACTTACACAATCCTTCCACTTCACTTATTAATGCTCACCAATTGTAGGTTTCTGAACCTTTCCTTAGACTAAATATTCTAATAAGTTAAAGCTTTCACTTCACATAGTTTGTCAATTTAAATCATGTTTCACTATCCATTTGTCCTTTTCTATTGCTTCCGCCCTGAGCTTTTAACCCTGCCTCGGCCTCTTTCAAACACTTTTTTTTTCTATATATCCGTCTGCTTCCACCCCACCCATTTGCTTTAGATGTTGGTTTGAAATTCTTCTTGGCTCCAATTATCCAACTATGTCATCAGAGCCCAATTTGCATATTTAAAGCGAGACCCTGCTGCCTTCTCGCTCACTAAAGAGCAGGTAAATATTGAGACCCACAGGAAGGCAGTGGGATCAGATGGGGTAAGTCACACAGGGCATTTTAACTGCCTGCCCAGTTTCTGCCAGGTCGGGTGTGGGGGGTGAAGTTTTTTTAAACACTCCTCCTCTACTGAAGTTGGTGATTCATGCCGGGCTACAGTTACACAGGCACCAACAGCCCTCTGGTACCTCATCCAAACTGGCAATTCACGTTGAGACTGCTATTTGACCATAGGATGCATTATAGCAGAGTTTAATCATGCCAACCCAACGCCCACATTTCCCAAAAGGTGTGACTGTAGGAATGTCTAGTTCTTATCCAAAAGACTGAGGTCCACTCAGGCAATCAAATAAACGAGGTTTAATGAAAACTAACAGAGTTTAACGGATAACTACAGGAGAACATCGAATATAGGTCTAGTCAGTTCGGAGGCTCCACGAGGACTGCTTGGGCGGTCCCGTGGCTGACGTCATCACGTCATCACGTTTTTCCCGCCGGTGGGGGATCACGTGATGAACGGCGTGACGTCATCGCGTTTACCCGCGCTATTAAAGTGATCGCGCTCTGTACATATAAACAGTGAAAACAAAGATACAGACTCAGGCTGTAGCCAACATATTATTAAAAGGGAATTATATACAATTGATTGGAGTCCCTTAGTGGCTCCGCCACATGACTGTGAATTAAAGAGGAGCAGGAATTTTGTCCCATTTTCCCCTCCCTAGCCCAAGGACACCAAAGCTGACTACACTGTTTGCACCACTTGCTGAGCTCAGCTAACGCAGCGCAGAACAGCAATCGAACCGTAGACCTTGAAGGTCGGTATCACTCACTACCATACCACTCTGTGGGTTTGAGCCACTGGCACAGCGTGCCTCTATTCTTTCCGCTTTAGACTGTTTTAACCAAACTGATCTGCTATACCGCTTTAATCCCTCAATGCAACTCACTGTATCTAGCCTGTCAATCCCCCTCAGAATCTTATATGTTTCAATGAGATCACCTCTCATTCTTCTAAACTCCAGAGAGTATAGGCCCAATCTACTCAATCCCTCATCATGGGACAACCCTCTCATCCCAGGGATCAATCTAGTGAACCTTGTTGCACCGCCTCTATGGCAAGTATATCCTTCCTTAAATAAGGAGACCAAAACTGTGCACAGTACTCCAGGTGTGGTCTCACCAGAGCCCTGTACAATTGTAGCAAGACTTCCTTACTCTTATACTCCAACCCTCTAGCAATAAAGGTCAACATGCCATTTGCCTTTCTAATTGCTTGCCGTACCTGCATGCTAACTCTGTGTTTCTTGTTCGAGGACACCCAAATCTCTCTGAACACAAACGTTTAAGAGTTTCTCACCATTTAAAAAATATTCTATTTTTCTATTCTTCCTATGAAAGTGAATAACCTCACACTTCCCCACATTATACTCCATCTGCCACCTTATTGCCCACTCACTTAACCTGTCTATATCCCTTTGCAGGCTCTTTGCGTCCTCCTCACATCTTACTTTTCCACCTAGCTTTGTATCATCAGCAAACTTGGATACATTGCACTCGGTCCCTTCATCTAGGTCATTAATATAGATTATAAATAGCTGAGGCCCCAACACTGATCCTTGCGGCACCCCACTAGTTACAGCCTGCCAACCAGAAAAAGATCAGTTTATCCCTACTCTCTGTTTTCTGTCTGTTAACCAATCCTCTATCCATGCTAATACCTTACCCCCAACCCCATGTGCCCATGTTTTATGTGGCACCTTATCGAATGCCTTTTGGAAATCCAAATATACTACATTCACTGGTTCCCCTTTATCTACCCTGCTAGTTACGTCCTCAAAAAACTCTTAATAAATTTCTCAAACACGATTTACCTTTCATAAAACCATGTTGACTCTGCCTAATCATATTACGATTTTCTAAGTACCCTGTTAATAATGGATTCCAGCATTTTCCTGACGACTGATGTCAGGCTAACTGGCCTGTAGTTCCCGGTTTTCTCTCTCCCTCCTTTCTTGAATAGAGGGGTTACATTTGCCACCTTCTAATCCGCTGGGACCTTTCCTGAACCTAGGGAATTTTGGAAGATCACAACCAATGCATCCACTATATCTGCAGCCACCTCTTTTAGAACCCTAGGATGTAGGCCATCAGGTCCAGGGAATTTGTTGGCTTTTAGTCCCATTAGTTTCTCAAGTACTTTTTCCTCTACTGATATTAATTACTTTAAGTTCCTCGCTCTCATTAGCCCCTTGGTTCCCCACTATTTTGGTATACTTTTTGTGTCTTCTACTGTGAAGACAGATACAAAATATTTGTTTAAAGCCTCTGCCATTTCCTTGTTCCCCAATATAATTTCTCCTGTCTCCGCCTCTAAGGGACCAACGCTTACTTTTGCTACTCTTCCTTTTTACATACTTGTAGAAGCGCTCTCAATCGGTTTTTATATATTTTGCTGATTTACTCTCATATTCTATTTTCTCAATTTTTCTCAATCAAATCATCAAACCTGCAATGGTCCGACAGCAGAGTTCGCCCATCTCACCTTCTCAACTGGATTACAGTTATGCCATGGTGACCAAACCTCATCATCTATTGCACGTGCTGGAACACTGAAAACTGATTACTAATTAAACAGACTCAACAACAACCAACACTAAAATTTCAGTAAACTCTGTTGGCTATGTAGAAATTTTCATACTATACCCACTTAACTGAATAAACACTTGGCAGTACAATTATAGATCCTGCCCTTCCAAAATTGGGGTGTGTCTGTAGAGTGTGTCTTGCACTAAACAACACAAGGCTGAAGTACAGGTGGTTATACATTTGGTCATTGGTGATGGCAGCAATAGTTATTTGAGGTTATGAAGTAAAAGTATCATATTGAACATTAAAGTGTATTGGTTTAAATGTGATTTATCCTATAGTGTATTGGTTGCAATACACTAAATAAACTCAATGACAACACTGATCGCTGCCTTTATGGTTACCTTTGAAGCTTTGTAACACTAACTAAAATAATTGCCAAAGGTCACCACTGTGGCCTAACCAGCGGCCACCAACTAAAGATAAGTTTTTTTAAACAATTCCTTCTTGTGGAGCCAGGAGGAGCAGGAATGCTCATTTTGGCTGCACAACACTCCTGACAGCCACTGCCGGCCAAATTTCTATCCCTGTGACTTTCCAGATTGGAGACTTCGTATTGCTGCTTGGATCTCCTTAAAAGAAATTGGGGAGTCCTGTAACTGGGTTTCTTTCTGGTTGATTTTGGAGCAAAGGTGCTTGGCAAGGTGACAAGCATGACGGAGGGCTCACCCTTCTCAGTCTCAGGCACTACTATTTGGCAGCTCAACCAAAGGGTATAATTGCCTGAGTGCTCATCTGTCTCCTCAGCTAGGCATGAAGACCAAAGTCACCCAACAATCTGGAAGGTTATGAGACAGCATGTAAGGCCTCTTCGTAGAGTCATCGAGTTATACAGCACAGAAAGAGGCCCTTCGGCCCATCGTGTCCATGCCGGCTATCAAGCCCTGTCTATTCTAATCCCATTTTCCAGCACTTGGTCCGTAGCCTTATATGCTATGGTGTTTCAAGTGCTCATCTAAATGCTTCTTGAATGTTCTGAGGGTTCCTGCCTCTACCACCCTTTCAGGCAGTGAGTTCCAGATTCCAACCACCCTCTGGGTGAAAAAGTTTTTCCTCAAATCCCCTCTAAACCTCCTGCCCCTTACCTTGAAACTATGCCCCCTAGTTATTGACCCCTCTACTAAGGGGAACAGTTCCTTTCTATCTACACTATCTATGCCCTCATAATTTTGTACCCCTCAATCAGGTCCCCCCTCAGCCTTCTCTGCTCTAAGGAAAACAAACCCAGCCTGTCCAGTCTCTCTTCATAGCTGAAGCGCTCCAGCCCAGGTAACATCCTGGTGAATCTCCTCTACACCCTCTCCAATGCAATCACATCCTTCCTATAGTGTGGCGACCAGATCTGCATACAGTATTCCAGCTGTGGCCTAACTAGCGTTTTGTACAGCTCCATCATAACCTCCTTGCTCTGATATTCTATGCCTCGGCTAATGAAGGCAAGTATCCCATATGCCTTTTTAACCACCTTATCTACCTGTCCTGCTGCCTTCAGGGATCTATGTACATGCACACCAAGATCCCTCTGATCCTATGTCCTTCCTAGGGTCCTACCATTCATGGTGTATTCCCTTGCCTTGTTAGTCCTCCCAAAATGCATCACCTCACACTTTTCAGGGTTAAATTCCATTTGCCACTGTTCTGCCCATCTAACCAACCCGTCTATATCGTCCTGTAGCCTGAGGCTTCCCTCCTCGCTATTTACCACTCCACCAATTTTCATGTCATCTGCAAACTTACTGATCATACCACCTACATTCATATCTAAATCATTAATGTACACTACAAACAGAAAAGGACCCAGCACCGATCCCTGCGGTACACCACTGGGCACAGGCTTCCAGTCATAAAAACAACCTTCAACCATCACCCTCTGCCTCCTGCCACTAAGCCAATTTTGGATCCAATGTGCCAAATTGCCCTGGATCCCATGGGCTCTTACCTTCTTGAACAGTCTCCCATGCGGGACTTTATCAAAAGCCTTACTGAAGTCCATGTAGACTACATCAACTGCACTACCCTCATCCACACACCTAGTCACCCCCTCGAAAAATTCAATCAAATCTACTAGGCGTATTCAGTAGGGAGTACATTCTTCCTACAATACACAAACTAGTGAAACTATTGGCACTTACTGCAAGACAATGCATTCCCCACTGTTGTGGAGCGTGACCATCCCTACAATAAACATGTGGGTGAAATAACTTTGGGACATGTTCCAGAAAGGGCGATGTAGGGACTCCGCCCAAACTCATAAAATATCAGACAGTCTGGAATCGTTTCCTGGAAGCCCACACAACTGCCACACAAGGAAGTCAGATTGAAGCCATCAATTAACATTATTCTCCTGGTGCTCTGGAAAAAAGACAGTGCCCAAGCCCTACAAGGCCCACCATCACATTTCCTTGATACCCTCAATTCAGCCAGTTTCCAGGGATCATTAAATTATCCTGACCTCCAAATAGCGCACGTGTTCCTAGCACATGCATAATGTGCCAACTCGCTCCATAAACACCAATGTATCCTGTCGTAAATACCAATGTTTATTTCTGAAAGTGCCAACAGTCACCTCTGCATGTACCAATGTATCCCTCTGTAAGTACCCTAAACTGGTGCCTTCAAGTTAGACAGCTAGCAGAAGTTAACATAACACGTTTGCTTTCTGGAACCACGCGTTCTTCCTCAGTGCTGAGTTAGTTCTACACAACTTTAGTTGTCCTTTTTATGTCACTCCTCAAAACTTCAAACTTTCAGATCCATTCATATATGGCAACTTAGAAAACTAGCAAAAACTGATCAACAGCTTTTGAAAAGCAAACATTGGCACAAAGAAAGATGCTATTTAAGGAGAGCCTGGAACATAAATAGGTCTAATAACATGAAGACAATAAATACCTGTAAATACCAATTTAGCCCTTTCAGAGGGAAACATTGGCATGTACAGGTACTTACTGAAAGTGCAGTGGAACATGAGTCTGTTGGAACTCGAGTTGCAGGTATACCCAACATTTTCTGCAGGGAATAAAATCTAAAGTGCAGAAAAGCAGAATGTGGAAGAGATGGAAGGGGGCTGTGAGCACTGGTGATGTGAGATTTTATTTTTAACAGCATCTGGGGGCGAAGCCTGCATTCCGGGGGTACTTTTGATATTACTGGGTACTTTTTCTAGTATTTTGGAGCCCATAGTAATTCTGCCTTTTAAGCCAACAATATTTTTTTCCTGGAAGGTTTGCATTTTAAATATGAAAATTAAAGTAATTGTAGGGACTTCAATACAACTTTACAAGATCCAGGTCCTCTCATTCAGAACCTAACCCCAGATACAGCATGTTAATTTGTGAGCAAAAACCGTTTATAACAGACACCCACAATAATCAAACCAGAGGTGCATTCTACATTCATAAAACAAAACTGGCTAACTAATCCATCAGTCCCTGATAAGACCACATGAAACCTAGGAGCATAGTTCTAATGCATGGTCACAACCAAACATTAGCATCTAAAAGAGGAAAGGACAGGCTAATCAACATTTCCAGTCTTTAAAACACATCAAGCTAGAAACGATTGTTGTAGATAATAGCAGACATCCCTCTGTCCACTACGTTAATGGAGTGATGCCATTTAAAATAGCAGAGGAATACCATGTAATCACATTATGCGTTCATCTAAGAAACCTATCCTCAATGTTTGGAGAGATTTTTATGTAGGGTTTTTATGTGATCCAACAGGTTGGAAAACCTGCTGGGTTGTGCTGCAGACATCAATGTCTTGCCCAACTAATGGTAAAGCAACAGCCCTGGAGTCGGTATTCATACAAAATTCCTAAAAGTTGCTCTAGATGAGAATTGTGTGTGGTGGGGGAGGGTGGGTAAGAGGTAGAAACAACAAATGGCATTGGAGAAATGTGCAAGGAACCACTAACTCACTCAGAGGGGCCTGGTGAAGATTCTGGTTGATGCATACATATTCTCAGTGTGCCACAGTGCAGTTGCAGTCTCTATCCACCAGAAAGTGGATGCTAGTTTGCCCCAAAATGACTTAGGAGTTGCTCCAATACTCTCCTGGCCAGCCTCCCATCTTCAACTCTCCATAAACATCGGCCCATCCAAAACTGCTTCCCGCATCCAATCTTGCACCAAGTTCCACTCAACCATCGACCTACATTGGCTCATGGTTCCCCAGAGACTCCAATTTAAAACTCTCTCCCTCGAGTTTAAATCTCTTCATGGCCATACTCCTCCCTACCTCTGTGACCTTCTCCAGCCCTACAACTCCCTCCCCAAACTCTCCGTTCCGCAGACTCTGGCCTCTTGTGTAACCCCTACTCCGCCCCACCACTGGCAGCCGTGCCTGCAGCCGCTTAGGCCCCATGCTCTGGAATTCCCTCCCTGTAGCGTCTTCCCTTAAGACCCTCCTAAAAATCCATATCTTCAACCAAGCTTTTGATCAGCCTCTCTCCTACTATCTCCTTTAGTCTGTCACCCATTTATCCTTCATGCCTCTGTGAAGAGCCTTGGGACCTTATTTCTACATTAAAGACACTATACAAGTGAAAGTTGTTGTTGAGGATTTGAGATGATATCAGTAGTTCTTAAGGTGGTACTTCAGGTCACCACAGTCCACATATCAACCTGATGTTCTGGAGGCCCAGGGAATAATCAGAAATGAACCCGCTGACTTTTTATCAGATTGCACAGAGTATTAAGGCTCAGGGGTGCTCCACATACAGTAGATCCAATCTCAATCATGTAAGTGGGCCACTTGATGTATAAGAGTTTAAGAGTAGATGATAGAAATCACTGAATCAGTAAGCTTTGCAGATTTAGTAAGTTAAACTGCAACAGCACCCCTGCGCACATAGAGCCTCAGCTCTGCCGAACTGCACCAAAGTTCTCTGGACTTATGCAAGCAGGATATATCCGTATGAGAGCATGCACACTATATTGGGCAAAGAGAAAGCTAACAAGTGGGTGAACGTTTCTCAGCAGCTTCAATCGAAGATGAACAGGACTGTTTTCTGCACATGTCCGACACCCAGCTCACCAAAAACAAAAGCATTCATTCACTATTATCACCAACAGCGAATTCTAGCCTATGTTGCTCTCTGGGCCCTGCTAAAAAGTTTGTTTTCTTTTAGAAATAAAGATCATGACACATTGCAATTATTTTTTTTAAAAACACACAAAAACGTGGGAGCTGAAATCCAGCTCACGGCTGCCCGTTTTCCTGATGTAAAATCTCCAAATTTTGCGTCAAGCTCTGCCGTATTGGAACTACACCAAACAGCATATTGCCTCAAGCAAATTTTAGTCATCCATGGCTCACAACTGAAATAGGCCTTAGGCTCTTAAATATGCAAATCGGAGTCCTAATATCTAACAGTGCTTTCTCATGCTCGTGCATCACATTATACAAGATCCGGTGGTTTCTTCCACAATCTTGGGAATGCCACAGCATTGGAGGAAGAATTCAAGGCTGCATACACACAGTGAAAATCCCAAGGTTTGGATAACTCTGGAGCACTCACTATGTGAAAGCACTTTTCCTGCTGCACACACTGGAGCCAATAGAACATAAATTTAGGCCCAATTTTGGAGGGTTTGGCACACAGTGCGACAGAAGTATCCACTTTCCAGAAGTTAATATATCCTGGTGTTACTTTACCAAATTTGTATCAAATTCACACCAATTCCAGCAATTTCAATTCACAGGAGTACACAAACTAGCAACCTCTGTTCCCCCACCTCCCTGTTTTTCACTTTTGTGATAGTATCATATCTCAAATAGTAGCAGTGAGATCAAAGCAAGACATCCCGGAGGTGCATAATTTGACCAAATAGCTGCTGCTGACTTTCAATGCAGTTTTCCTTTCGGTTTGGTGAATGCAGCCTGCACATACCTTGGTATTATAATTACTGAGGATCTTCACGGAGCTAGTTATATGGATAATGAAGCAGATTATGTGTCATCATAGCTCAGTTAGTGGCACTCAAGATTGTGTGTTTGAGTCCCACATCATGGTTTAAGATCATAATCTAGAAAAACACTCAAATGCAATACTGAGGGAGTGCTACATAGTCCGAGATGCTATCCAAAGTCCCATCTGGTCTGTTCCGACAGACATTAAAAATCCTATGACACTATTTCAAGAACTCCTGGTACCCTGGCCAATATTCCTCCCTTAGTCAATACCACCAAAAAAAACCAGATGAATTGATCATTCATTTCACAGCTGTTTGTAGGGCACAGCTGGAACAGAATGGCTGCTGCAGTTGCTTACATTAGAGTCACTGCAATTCAGAACCAATTAATTCTGTGAAAAACTTTAAGATGTTTCAATGTGATAAAGTACTACATAAATACAAGTTCGATTGCTATATCTCTCCTCTTCCTGGTCAGAGATAGCCATTGGTCAAAAACACCTTGGAGAGATGCAAGGCACGAAGCTTCTCTGGTGGTCCTTCATGCATTTGCCTCAGAGAAAGAGGTTTCCAAATGTAAGCCAATAAAGGATTTGAGGATCAGTAAATAAATTTGAAATACTTAAAACAGTACTAAATAATAGGATACACTAAACACCCTACCATTTACTTTGCTTTCCTCTTATCCTGAAGGATTGGTCATGAAGCATTGGACAGTGGTTAAATATATGTCTAACTTTTATATCACTTTCATTCATAATTTCAAATGTAGCATACTCAAAACACAATCACAATGGGTGGAGGACATGTGGAGTGAACTACTGGGAAGGGGAACAAAAGACATGGGAGTCAGCCATCTAGTGTGGAAATACTTCAAAGCAAAAGAAAGAACTTTATATGCCTTTCAAAAGTTCAGGACGTCCCAAAGTATTTCACAGCCAATTAAGTACTTTTGAATGTGGTCACTTTTGTAATGTAGAGAAATGCGTAGCCAACTTGTGCACAGCGAGGTCCCAGAAATCATAATGGCATAAATGACCAGATAATCTGATTATCAATGTTGATTCAGGGATAAAGATTAGCCAAGACACCTGGAAAATTCCCCTTCACATCTTCGAATAATGCCCTGGGCTTGTTTATGTCCACCAGAGAGGGCAGACAGGGCCTTGGTTTAAAGTTTCATCTGAAAGATAGCACTTTTCACAATGCAGCACTTTCCCAGTACTGCACTGGAATGTCAGCCTAGATTTTTGTGCTCAAGTCTCTGCAGTGGGACTTGAACCCACAACCTTCTGACTCAGAGGTGAGGGCTACCAACTGAGCCACAGCTAACACCAATACACTACTCAAGATCTTTCACTATTTCTTTCTTGAGATTGGCTCTTCCCTTTCTGATGGAGGGATGTTTCTGGGATCTCTGTTCCTATTCTGAGCTTGTCATAAAGACCAACCCTTCTGCCCTCTTGTTATCGATATATCAGTATTAGGTTTCAGGTAAAAACCTACCACTGTAGACTAATTTCTTTTCGGTTTTACCAAGAGGGTAATAAATAATGCTTCTCAGAAATTATTTTCAATCAGGTTAATGACTCCAAAAGGTTGCTGAACAGATTTTCTGAGTCTCCTTCTACAGAGATCTAGTTGAAAACTTTAACTGGAGACCACAAATATGGAAAGGTTAACTTACACCCTTCAATTATGCTCAATCTATGAAATATGAGCTCCCTTTTGGCTAATTTTATTGCCAAGTAATCCATTATGAGAAGTTAACAGTTAGATTGAGCAGCCTGGTAGCAATCTGTCGGGAAGTGGTCCAACTCAATTGTCGTTGTCTTTTTCACAGGAAAATATAATGTTACAGCACAAAAGCAGGCCAGTCAGCCCATCAAGTCTGCACCATTTTTTGAGAGCTTTTACTCAGCACTAGCTTCTGTGTTTAACAGGGCTGTAGCTCCTCACTCACCCTAATAGTTGACAACTAGTCTCTGCAATATGCTCAACAATAGTTCAAGAACTATCTGAGTATCTGGGCCATACAGACCAGGAAGGACCTAGGTTCAAGGCCTGGTCTTTGAAAAGTTAGGACACCCCTCAGTGTCCCAGAGTTATTTGTTTGCATTGTGCAGGACAAACTGGAGGGCTCTAATTACTCCAATTTCTTTCAGAATAACTAGATTTTGTAGAACATGCCAATATTGTCCTTAAGACAGTCTTAAGATCAAGCAGCAGCGTGAATGGGAGCAGACAATGAACAAAATCAAAGCCCATTTTCTACCGCAAGCTTTGGACTAGTATGGAAGGTTTTTGGAGTATAATCCTAGATGAATAGACAATACTTCCATAAAACTACCATTATAAATGCCACTCTTGTGGGTTTATGTCTCTTTTCTACCTGTAGTACCTGATTATAAATGCTCAGATGGTCTGAAACCAGTTTTCTGACAGTTTCTACACTGTCCTTGACAGCATATGGACTCACTGCAATTATATCAGTTGACACCATAAAGATCGACGAGGGTCCAAAATAATGAGATTTTGAACATTGCACGGATACATCAATGAATGCACCTAGAGCCAACCCACCTGAAGTACGATATAAATGGGACCACTCAGATTATATCTGAAGACCTGAATTCTACGACATGGCACAAGGCCACGCAAATAGCATAAATGGGCTTTCAAATCACAAACGCACACTCAGATATATGTAACTCCACATACAGAAAATGAGTAATGCAGGAGGTGCTCCCAGCTCTGAGCAGTGTTTTGGACAACAAACATATTGCCCAATTAACCTCATCTATCCCAGAGAGAAATAAATTAGTAGATACAACAGCAGCAAAAGCTACAGTCATGTTCTCAGGAGGTGCAATCTTAAAACAAAAGCATAGACACAAGATACTCGCCTGATACCAAAAAACAATACTTGTGCCAGCACATTTACGCCCGTCAGATTGTTAACACAATCCCTGCAATATAAAGCTTGAAAACAGTTTTCTTACAGAAGACTCATCACGTTGCCATATGCTGACACATGTATAAATATATGGATGTGGGACAGACACCAATAGGTACTGCAGCTATAATTCACCCATTTATTGCAGAAGTTGCTCATTTATATCTCTGTGACAATTAAAGTGAAGTCAAATATTTCATTTTTCCAAACTCCTCCTTTTCAAACACTCCAGCTGCAATGCAGAGCCAATGAACTACTCAGTCATCACCATTTGCCTGCAAGATTAACTATGCAGTGAAACCTCCCTGGGGAAGGGGGGAACGTCAACATAAAATCATACCAGAATACGGAGGTCACTATTTCAAACTCAGCAGTAAGATCCAAATAACTGATCTAACATCCCCATCCTTCCCCTTTCTGTTTGAAGATCTGCACTTCAGGAGTTAAGATCAACTTGTGTAAATTGCCAACAACTGACTGAAATCATCAATTTGTTTCCTTTGAATGGCTTTTCCAGGACAAACTCCAGTTTCCTTTCTTTTATTAGTAGGGTGCGGCAAACTCCCAGTTTACCGGTAAACATAAAGGAAGGAATTTTTGCGGGGGCTCAGCGGGCGAGATCGGTGGCAGGTCGGAAGGGAAAATGCTTTTTTTGACAGTGGGTCGGGACCCTGCTGTCAACCTGCCGCCACGCGCCTTTCCCAAATGTCAGGTCTGTCATCGCTGAGCAGACCCGACACGCAGCGGCGGGGGAGGCAATTCAGGTCATTATGACCTTGTTAACAGAGGATTAAGAACTATTTTTGGCTCACCTTCAGAGTTTACCAGGTCCCCCACGGGGTCCACGCTGCTCAGGGCTCACGTCAGGTAAGCAGGGCGGGAGTTGAATGGCCATGGAATCATCTCTTTACTTGACAGCTGCAAATGTGCTATAAAAGCTTCCCTCTCACATCTGTTCACTTTCCAAGCTCAGACGCTGTAGCTTACTGCATTTGGAAGACAGATTGAGCTTTATGCGGTTTTGAGCAAACTCTCTATCCAGCATCACCTCATTGGAGCAACCTCGCTCATCATTGACGGATTGCTTCTGTCATCTCAAGTTCACTTGCCATCTATTACATCAGAATGGGTACGGTTTATACTGTCTCACCTTGGTCCTCAGAATGCTACCACGATCAGCCCCAACACCAGCAGCACCAGCCACTCCAGCAGCACCAACAACACCACCAACCTTCTCCGCAATCAACTGATGCTGCACAGGAGGGAGGGCATCAGCACCCGACCACATTGCTGCCCAGGAGGCCAGGGATAGCCTCACCACGGCCAGACTTACTTCACTTGACGCTGTACACCCTGGCTGCCACATGATGTGCCAGGTTGGCACCACTCCACGCCAACACCATAAAGCATCCCTACAATGCCCAAGCCATTCCTTTTCACACTCGTCACCATTGCGGGGGGTACCGTTATTTCTCACCATTCACTGCAGCTCACTAAGCTACTTCCAAAGGGGCACACAAATCTGTCCAAGAACGCAAAGTGTTGAAAATAAAGATTTCAATGTTTGACAGCACATTAAAAGAAACTTCACATGAACATTGGCTAAAACATACAAGCACCTGGAGCAGCGATTGGATATATACGGGACCATTCGCGATGCTGAGGCCGTTGTGAATAGCACGTTTAATCAGTTGGCCACTGATATACCTATCAATTTATCCAATGAAAAGCGACAAGTTAAGAAAGTAACTATAGGTTTTTATTGGCTAAATAACAGAGCCCACCCTCGTGGGTGATCGGATCCAACAAGGAGGAATACCAGCCAGTCGACCACCTTTATACCTGGGCAGGTAGGTGGAGCCGTGGGCGGAGTCAGCAGTGGTCAGCCCAGGTATAACAGCGTGACAAGAGGCGACCTCGTATAGTGATACAACAGTGTGAACAGTGATAACCATAGAGTAACGATATAACAGTGATAACTATAGTGTAACGATAGTGAACGATAAAAGTGGTTTACCACATTCACCTCTTGTTTAGATTTGAGTCCGGCGGGGTGAAGTGTACTACCAGTTCTGGTATGTCAGTCTGTCCGGAGGCCTCGTAAGCCTTTCTGATCGTCGCAGCGGCGGTGTTGCATTATCCGGTGTTAATGCTGGTGTCTGCGTGGTCGGCGAAGGCTCGTGGGGTTCCGGCATGCCGTCTACCTCGGGTGGCATTGGGGGGGTGGGGGGTAAACGGTGGTGTCTCAGGAGTGCCCGAGGGTGCGAGGTCTCGTAAGGAGACTGTGTCCTCCCGCCCGTCTGGGTATGCCACATAGGCGTACTGGGGGTTGGCGTGCAGGAGGTTCACCCTCTCGACCAGGGAGTCCGTTTTATGGGCCCTCACGTGCTTTCGCAGCAGGACGGGCCCCGGAGAGGTCAGCCAGGTTGGTAGCGTGGTTCCTGTAGTCGACTTCCTGGGGAAAACAAACATTCGTTCATGGGGGGTGGCGTTAATGGCCGTGCACAGTAGTGACCGGATGGAATGCAGCGCTGCCGGGAGGACTTCCTGCCAGCGGGAAGTTGGGAGGCCCTTAGACTTTAAGGCTAAGAGGACGGCCTTCCATACCGTCGCGTTCTCTCTTTCCACCTGCCCGTTCCCTCGGGGGTTGTAGCTGGTGGTCCTGCTTGCAGCAATACCGCTCGCTAGTAGGAACTGACGGAGTTCCTCGCTCATGAAGGAGGAGCCCCGGTCACTATGTATATAGTTTGGAAACCCGAACAAGGCGAAGAGGTCGTTCAGGCATTTAATGACCGTGGTACTGGTCATGTCTGGGCAGGGGAAGGCAAAGGGGAAACGGGAGTACTCATCAACAATGTTGAGGAAGTACACATTGCGGTCAGAGGACGGGAGGGGCCCCTTAAAGTCGATGCTCAGGCGCTCGAAGGGGCGGGTGGCCTTGATCAGGCTTGCTCTGTCCGGCCTAAAGAAGTGCGGTTTGCACTCGGCACAGGTCTGGCAGTTCCTGGTCATGGTCCTGACCTCCTCGATGGAGTAGGGCAGGTTGCGGGCCTTAATGAAGTGGTAAAGTCTGGTGACTCCGGGGTGGCAGAGGTCGTTGTGGAGGGTCTGAAGTCTATCAATTTGCGCGCTGGCGCATGTAATTCGTGACAGAGCATCAGGGGGTTCGTTCAGCTTACCTGGCCGGTACAAGATATCATAATCATAGGTGGAGAGCTCGATTCTCCACCTCAAGATCTTGTCATTCTTGATTTTGCCCCTCAGCTTGTTATTAAACATAAAGGCGACCGAACGCTGGTCGGTGAGGAGGGTAAATCGTTTGCCTGCCAGGTAATGCCTCCAGTGTCGTACCACCTCCACAATCGCCTGGGCCTCCTTCTCGACCGACGAGTGTCGGATCTCAGGGCCCTGTAGGGTCCTTGAGAAGAAGGCCACCGGTCTCCCCTCCTGGTTAAGGGTAGCGGCTAGGGCGAAGTCGGATGCATCGCTCTCCACTTGGAAGGGGATGGACTCATCCACTGCGTGCATTGTGGCCTTGGCAATGTCTCCCTTAATGAGGGAGAAGGCTGCGCACGCTTCCTCCGTAAGGGGGAAGGATGTGGACTTCATGAGGGGTCTGGCTTTGTCCGCATAATTGGGCACCCATTGGGCATAGTAGGCGAAGAGCCCCAGGGTTCTCTTCAGTGCCTTTGGACAGTGGGGGAGGGGTAGCTCCATGAGGGGGCGCATTCTTTCGGGGTCGGGGCCGATGACTCCGTTCTCTACTACACAGCCGAGGGTGGCAAGGCGCGAGGTGTTAAACACACATTTCTCCTTATTGTAGGTGAGGTTCAGCCGTTGGGCCGTACGGAGGAATCTCTCCAGATTAACATCGTGGTCCTGCCGGTCGCGGCCGCAGATGGTGACGTTATCTAGGTAGGGGAACGTGGCGTGCAGCCCGTTCTGGTCAACCATCCGGTCCATCTCCCTTTGGAAGACCGAAACCCCGTTGGTGACGCCGAAGGGGACCCTAAGGAAGTGGTAGAGGCGGCCATTCGCCTCGAAGGCGGTATACTGGCGGTCCTCAGGGCGGATAGGGAGTTGGTGGTAGGCCGACTTAAGGTCGATGGTCAAGAATACTCGGTATTGTGCGATCTGATTGACCATATCAGATATGCGGGGAAGGGGGTATGCGTCCAGCTGGGTGTACCTGTTTATGGTCTGGCTGTAGTCGATGACCAGGCGGTTTTTATTGCCGGTCTTAACGACCACGACCTGGGCACGCCAGGGGCTGGTGCTCCCCTCGATGATGCCCTCCTTCAGGAGACGCTGCACCTCGGAGCTAATGAAAGCTCTGTCCCCGGCGCTGTACCGCCTGCTCTTGGTAGCGACGGGTTTGCAGTCGGGGGTGAGGTTGGCGAACAGGGAAGGTGGCGGGACCTTGAGGGTGGATAGGCCGCAGGTGTTACGCGGTGGGCGGTTTAAAATCTGTTGGTTGTCGACTGTGAGTGGGGGGAGGGGTCCGCCGTATGCTAGCGTGACGCTTTGGAGGTGGGATTGGAAGTCTAGACCTAGTAGGACGGTAGCGCATAGCTGGGGCAGGACGAGGAGTTTAAAATTTTTATACTCCGTGCCCTTAACCGACAGGGTCACAACACAGTAGCCGCTGATGTCTGTGGCGTGGGACCTCGATGCCATCGAGATCCGGTTGCGCGTTGGCCGGACCGTGAGGGAGTAGTGGCTCACCGTGTCTGGGTGGATGAAACTCTCCGTGCTTCCGCTGTCGAACAGGCAGGTCATGACGTGGCCGTTTACTTTGATGTCCATCATGGACTTGGACAGGTGGTGCGGGCGGGCTTGGTCCAGTGTGACGGAGGCTAGTGTATAGCTGAGCGAGTTGCTGTCGTCTGCGGGTGAGGCGGTGGTCGGGTCTGGAGGCACGGTGGCGGTCGCGCGTGGTGGGTAAAATGGCGGCGCCCACGAGGTTGGACAAAATGGCGGAGAAGATGGCTGCCCCCACAACTCACATGAGGCACTGCTGGTGTCGGTTGCCTGGATCAAAGATGGCCGCCCCCATGGCTCACATGTGGGGATGCTGGCCTCTGTGGCCTTGATGGAAGATGGCCGCCCCCACAGCTCGCATGAGGCACTGCTGGCCTCTGTTGATCTCCCTCTGCAGGCCTTTGCAAAGTGGCCTTTCTTCAGGCAGCTCGAGCAGGTCGCGTTTCTGGCTGGGCAGCGCGCCCTCGGGTGTTTCGCCTGGCCGCAGAAGAAGCAGCCGGCGGCCCGATCGCGGGGGTCCGATGTCGCAGCCGGTACCGGGGGTGGCGGTCCCGATCGGGTCCGGGACGCCGACGCTGAGGTAGGTCCCAGGGGGGGTGCTGCGGGGGGTATTGCGGTCGGGGTCGGTCCCGAGTCCCAGGGTCGCAAATTACAGTACCTGGAATATGCCTCGAGGTCCCGATGGGCCACTTCTAGGGAGCGAGCGAGGGCTGCAGCTTTGTCCAGGTCGAGGTCCTTTGCTTCAAGCAGTCTTTGCCGTGAGTAGTCGGACCGCAGGCCTTTCACGAAGGCATCGCGGACATTGTCTTCAGTATTTTCTGCCGCCGTTACCGCTTTAAAGTTACAGTCCCTGCCGAGTGCTTGTAGCGCCTGTAAAAATTCATCTACAGACTCTCCTGGTTGTTGCGGACGGGATCTTAGGAGGTGCCTGGCATACATGGAATTTACCGGGCTCTGGTACTGTCGTTTCAGCCGGTTGATGGCGTCCTCGTATGTTTTAAGGTCCCGGATGAGTGCGAATACTTTAGGGCTCACTTGGGCGGTCAGAACTCTTAGCTTGGATTTCTGAGGCACGCCGGATTCTCCCAGGTAGGACTCAAAACAGCTCAGCCAGTGTTCAAAGTCGAGGGCTGAGTTTGCTGCCTGTGGGTTTAGATCCAGGTACGGTGGTCGGAGGGCTCGCAGCCAAGCCGGCTGCTGTGGCTGTTGTAGCTGGGCGTCTGGCTGGTCGTTTGGCTGCTCGTCTGGCTGCTCGTTTGGCTGCTCAAGTAACGACATTTTAAAATTTAGCCAATAAAATTGATATACCTATCAATTTATCCAATGAAAAGCGACAAGTTAAGAAAGTAACTATAGGTTTTTATTGGCTAAATAACAGAGCCCACCCTCGTGGGTGATCGGATCCAACAAGGAGGAATACCAGCCAGTCGACCACCTTTATACCTGGGCAGGTAGGTGGAGCCGTGGGCGGAGTCAGCAGTGGTCAGCCCAGGTATAACAGCGTGACAAGAGGCGACCTCGTATAGTGATACAACAGTGTGAACAGTGATAACCATAGAGTAACGATATAACAGTGATAACTATAGTGTAACGATAGTGAACGATAAAAGTGGTTTACCACAGTCACACCGCAGATAAAGGTGGCACAGGCAGAAAGGGAACGGGTGACCAACAGGCAGAGTAGTAGGCGCAGGCAGGTAGTGCAGGGGTCCCCTGTCGCCATCCCCCTCTCAAACAGATATACCGCTTTGGATACTGATGGGGGGGATGGCTTACCAGGGAAAGGCAGCAGCAGCCAACTTCCTGGCACCAGGGATGGCCCTGCTGCACAGGACAGGAGTAAAAAGAGGGGGAGAGCTACAGTAATAGGGGATTCTATTGTAAGGGGAATAGATAGGCATTTCTGCGGCCGCAAACAAGGCTCCAGGATGGTGTGTTGCCTCCCTGGTGCAAGGGTCAAGGATGTCTCGGAGCGGCTGCAGAACATTTTGGAACGGGATGGTGAACAGCCAGTTGTCGTGGTGCATATAGGTACCAACGATATAGGTAAAAACCGGGATGAGGCCCTAAAAGCTGAATATAGGGAGTTAGGAGGTAAATTAAAAATAGCACCTCAAAGGTAGTAATCTCAGGATTGCTACCAGTGCCAAGTGCTAGTCAGAGTAGAAATAGAAGGATATTTCAGATGAATACGTGGCTAGAGGAATGGTGCAAGGGGGAGGGATTCAAATTCCTGGGACACTGGAACTGGTTCTGGGGGAGGTGGGACCAGTTCAAACCGAACGGTTTGCACCTGGGCAGGGCCGGGACCGATGTCCTAGGGGGAGTGTTTGCTAGTGCTCTGGGGGAGGGTTTAAACTAAAATGGCAGGGGGTTGGAAACCTGAGCAGGGGGACAGAGGAAAGGGAAACAAGGATAAAAGCAAAAGACAGGAAGGAGAAAAACAAAAGTGACAGGCAGAGAAATCCAAGTGTTTAAATCAAACATGGCCACATTAAATAATAATTCTAAAAGATCTAAGAGCGTTAAAAAAACAAGCCTGAAGGCTTTGTGTCTTAATGCGAGGAGCATTCGTAATAAGGTGGATGAATTAGCTGCGCAAATAGAGGTAAACGAATATGATATGATTGGGATTACGGAAACATGGCTCCAGGGTGGCCAAGGCTGGGAACTCAACATCCAGGGGTATTCAATATTCAGGAAAGATAGGCAAAAAGGAAAAGGAGGTGGGGTAGCCATGCTGGTTAAAGAGGGGATTAACACAATTGAAAGGAAAGATATTAGCTCTGATGATGTGGAATCTGTATGGGTAGAACTGAGAAATACCATGGGGCAGAAAACGTTACTGGGAGTGGTATATAGACCTCCAAACAGTAATGCGGAGGTCAGGGATGCCATTAAACGGGAAATTAGAGAAGCGTGCAATAAGAGCACAGCAGTTATCATGGGTGACTTTAATCTACATATAGATTGGGCTAACCAAATTAGTAACAATACTGTGGAGGAGGAATTCCTGGAGTGTATACGGGATGCTTTCCTGGACCAATATGTCGAGGAACCAACTAGAGATCAGGCCATCTTAGACTGGGTACTATGTAATGAGAAAGGATTAATTAGCAATCTTGTTGTGCGAGGCCCCTTGGGTTGGAGCGATCATAATATGACAGAATTCTTCATTAAGATGGAGAGTGAAATAGTTGACTCAGAGACTAGGGTCCTGAATTTAAATAAAGGAAACTACGATAGTATGAGGTGCGGGTTGGGTAGGATTAATTGGGGAATGTCACTCAAAGGGTTGACGGTGGATGGGCAATGGCAAACATTCAAAGATCGCATGGATGAACTACAGAATTTGTTCATCCCAGTTTGGCATAAAAATAAAACAAAAAAGGTGACTCAACCGTGGCTAACAAGGGAAATTAGGGATAGCATGAGATCCAAGGAGAGGACATATAAATTGGCCAGAAAAATCAGTAAACCTGAGGATTGGGAGCAGTTTAGGATCCAACTAAGGAGGACAAAGGGATTAATTAAGAGGGGGAAAATAGAGTATGAGAGTAAGCTTGCAAGGAACATAAAAACTGACTCTACAAGCTTCTATGGATATGTGAAGAGAAAAAGATTGGTGAAGTCAAATGTAGGTCCCTTACAGTCAGAATCAGGGGAATTTATAATGGGGAACAAAGAAATGGCAGACCAATTAAATACATACTTTGGTTCTGTCTTCACAAAGGAGGACAGAAATAACCTCCCAAAGATGTCGGGGAACATAGGGTCTAATGAAAGGGAGGAACTGATAGAAATCAGTATTTGTAGGGAAATGGTGTTAGGGAAATTGATGGGATTGAGGGCCGATAAATCCCCAGGGCCTGATAATCTACATCCTAGGGTACTTAAGGAAGTGGCCCTAGAAATAGTAGATGCATTGCTGGTCATCTTCCAAAATTCAATAGACTCTGGAACAGTACCCATGGATTGGCGGGTAGCTAATGTTACCCCACTGTTCAAAAAGGGTGGTAGAGAGAAAACGGGGAATTACAGACCAGTAAGCCTGACATCGGTAGTGGGGAAAATGCTAGAGTCCATTATAAAGGATGTAATAGCAGAGCACTTGGGAAAAAAGTGACCGGATCGTGCTTGACTAATCTACTGGAATTTTCTGAGGATGTAACTGGTAAAATAGATAAAAGGGGAGAACCAGTGGATGTGGTGTATTTGGATTTTCAGAAGGCTTTCGATAAGGTCCCGCATAAGAGATTAGCGTGTAAAATTAAGGCACATGGGATTGGGGGCAAGGTATTGACTTGGATAGAGAACTCGTTGGCAGGCAGAAAGCAAAGAGTTGGAATAAACGGGTCTTTTTCCGAGTGGCAGGCAGTGACTAGTGGGGTACCGCAGGGATCGGTCCTTGGACCCCAGCTATTCACAATATATATTAATGATCTGGACGAGGGAACTAGATGTAATATCTCCAAGTTTGCAGACGACACAAAGCTGGGTGGGCGTGTGTGCTGTGAGGAGGATGCCGAGAAACTCCAGTATGATTTGGACAGGTTGGGTGATTGGGCAGAAGCATGGCAGATGCAATATAATGTGGATAAATGTGAGGTTATCCACTTTGGTGTCAAAAACAGGAAGGCAGATTATTATCTGAATGGCAATAGATTGGGAGAAGGGGAAGTGCAACGAGACCTGGGCGTCCTTGTGCACCAGTCGCTGAAAGTAAGCATGCAGGTGCAGCAGGTGTTTAAGAAGGCAAATGGTATGTTGGCCTTCGTAGCGAGAGGGTTTGAGTACAGGAACAAGGATGTCTTGCTGCAGTTCTACAGGGCCTTGGTGAGACCACACCTTGAGTATTATGTGCAGTTTTGGTCGCCTTATCTGAGGAAGGATGTTCTTGCCATGGAAGGAGTGCAGCGAAGATTCACCAGGCTGATACCTGGGATGGCAGGAATGACGTATGAGGAGAGATTGGGTCGATTGGGCTTGTACTCACTGGAGTTTAGAAGAATGAGAGGGGATCTCATCGAAACTTATAAAATTCTAACAGGACTAGACAGACTAGATGCTGGAAGGATGTTCCCGATGGTTGGGGAGTCCACAACCAGGGGTCACGGTCTAAGGATAAGGGGTAAGCCATTTAGGACAGAGATGAGGAGGAATTTCTTCACCCAGAGAGTGGTGAACCTGTGGAATTCTCTGCCAAAGAAGGCAGTAGAGGCCAATTCATTAAATATATTCAAGAAGGAGTTGGATATATTTCTTAAGACTAAAGGGATCAAGAGATATGGAGAGAAGTGAGGAACAGGGTACTGAATTTGGATGATCAGCCATGATCTTATTGAATGGCGGAGCAGGCTCAAGGGGCCGAATAGCCTACTCCTGCTCCTATCTTCTATGTTTCTATGTTTCTATGCCTACCCTTATGTGTTATTAGTTCGTATGATTGGACAAGGATGAGGGTGTGTGTGTGGGGTGGCTAATGAGATGGGGATGTGATGATATAACTAGAGAGAGATGGATGGATGGAGGTCTAAAGTAAGTTGGTGTGAGTAAGGATGTGCAGGAGTAGGATAGGGAAGGCAGAGTGATGGGGATGTGATGAGAGGCACAGCAGGATGAGGTTGAGTGTGGCTATGTACTAACGTTTCGTGATCTAATGAGATCATTGAAAGGTTTGCGCCACTACAGCCTGGTCCTCCTGACGACATACCTGCTTGTGCCTCCTGTGCAATGTGCAACCAGACTGTGTTGATCTCCTGGGGAGGTCTATGGAAAGGGAAGAGAACCTCCGAGTGCTGTGACTCCCTCCATAAGCATATGGAAGGAGTCATGGGAGAGCGTGGGTGCAGCCCTGCACCTCTGTGCAGTGCTCGTCAGTATTTGCAGCACCTCAATGCTGTAGAACACTGACAGCACAAATGTCAAAATTAATTTGCGCAGTCCCTTTAAGGAAACCGGCTATGCCGCATCATCGAATAACGCCACCAGACCCACTTCCTTCAATTGGCCAGGAAACGCGCTGGGTGGACTTAACAAGCCCAATCAACGGAAAATCATTTTGGACAGCGGGCTGGAGCCAGCAGCAAAGCCGGGACCCGCCACCGACGTCGCCCGCCATGGACCCGCCGAGGTTGGTAATATCCAGCCCAAAAGAGTTTCTTGAATCAGTAGCCGTGTACTTTGCCGTCCCTCACATCTCAAGCAAAAAAAAATCAAGTTCAAATAATTTCCCTCATAACAAGAATATTAGCAGGAGAGCGATTATTTATCGGCATTCGCAGCATTTATTTGTGGCCATAGGCCAGAGGATGTGAAACAAACTGCATTTGTAATGGAGAGGGAGGTTACATTATTGAATTGTCCATTTAATTCCAATCACACATCACTACTACCAGGAAGAGAAAGGTGAATAAGAACTCATAAGGAATTTTAAAATATACTAATCAATCTCCTGTGGCACTGTACATGGTGAGTCACAATGAAGTGTAGAATTCAGGTGACACCGAGTTAGAAGGCAGGGGATCATTGGACTAAGGCGCACGCATGGAACTCAGTCTGCATTTTGTTCATACATTCTGTCCTTATTTTATATAACACTTTGATTTGATTGTTATTGCATATAGTTAAAGAGCAGCACCGACAGCAAATTTGGGAAGTAAAATTGTTTGGAACATAGGAATTTCTCTGCAGTTCAGGCCAAGGACTGGAAAACACAAGGGAGACTCTACAGCACTGGTAGGACAGTATAATTACAGCATGCCAAGTTCACATAGGCAACCTCCATTATAAATGTGAGCACAGGAATTTATAATAGACATGGGTGACAACAGGAAGTAACTCTTTGCAGACAGGAATTGAGCACAGATATATAAAATATTCTTCTTATTAATTCAATATAGAACAAGGCAAGTTTAGGCAAATGCTTAAAAGTCTTTCATCTATTGTAATTCAGAAAGTATAGTCCGACTGGAAGGTTTTAGAGCCACAACAGTTTTTCTCCCCCTCCTTTCCTGAATGCATTAACTAATGGCTAGTTATGGTTCCAGAGATGTTGGCAGCCCGCCAATTGGCCATTTTTCATGTACAAGCCCAGACATGATTGCCAGCGAGGAGCTTACAATAGTTATAAAAATTCAAGGATTTTTTGCAATGTAGTAAGTGTACTGAAGTAACTATATTGGTTTCAGATTTCACCCACCTCCACAGTTAAGTATTTCATGGTTTGGTTTATTTTGTATTGCTATTGAGAAGTTGCACATGGAAGAAAAACATTTTAGTGTCAGATGGAACAAAGATGTTTACTATTTACAGTACTGTACGTGATTTCCAGCACACAACAATTATATTAACAACACATCACTAATCAAAAGAACTATTTGACTAGACACCACTTCAAGGGGGAGAAATTCAGTATCGCCCCATTTGGGGCTCAATTATCGGCCGGGCGCAAAGATTAGCGCCTGGCGTTAATTATCGCCTCCGACTGCAAACTTGGCTTTTATCGCCCGTCTTAAGGCGCAAAGGCTGAGGAGCGAGGCGCCACCTCAGAGCGCTGGCGAAGCTCATGTGATGTCAGTCAGCAATGGAACACAGACACAATGGTGCCGGCCAGTTCTTAAAGGGGAGGGTCGATCTTGCTCTCCATCCACACCCTGCTCATTGCAGCCTTGAATCTCGGCCTGGAGAGACCTGTACATCAAATCTGCTGGAAAGAACAATGGGGAGGCCATGGAATAGAGCTCAGAGTGCAGCCCCCATAGTCTCTTCTAAATCGATACAAGGAAGGGCAAATCAAAATGAACCTGCAAAGTGCTGCACAGTATGCAAAACTCCTTCACACAGTGTTGAATCTCTCCAGAAGTCTCTCTCTCTCTCAGAATGCGTGTGCATGATGCAAAAATGTCACCAACAAAAAAAGGCAGGACGCGTTGCCTTTAAATAGCACTCCCTCAGTCCCTTCCTGACTGCAAAATGCTCCCATCAACCGGTCGTTGCTAGCGGCAGGCAGGAAGGGCCACTGAATATCCTTTCCGTGGCTCTGCGCACTCGGCTTGACATCACGATCTGCCAGCGCAGGAGATCGTGGCGGTAGTGATTAGCACACTCTTAAGGTGCTAATGGGAGGCGCAAACCAACTGAATTCCCCCCCCAAGTGTCTGAAGGCTGTATTTCTACAAAGAAAGATCTTATTTAGGACAATGGAGAAAAGCAAATTTTACTTCAACTTCCTATATCTTTTTTAAAAGGCTTCCTCACAAAAAGCTATAACACATACGAGATTCAAGATTTTATAACTAGAGTACAATAGGAAAGAGACAATACTAAACCTGTACAAATTATGGGCTAGAAATTGTGTCCAGTTTTGGGTGCCTTACTTTAGCAAAGATATCAAGGTCACAGAGAGGGCACAGAATAGATTCATGAAGATAACAGCAGGGATATGAGGAAAGAGCAGAGGAGTGGGACTAATCGGATAGCTCTTTCAACAAGCTGGCACAGTCACAATGGGCCGAATGCTCTCCTTCTGTGTTGTGTGACAATATGAGAGACTTTAGTTATAAGGAATGACTAAAGAAACTGGGCTTTTATATTAATTGTTAAGAGGGGGTCTGATAAAGATGTTCAAAATTATGAAGGGTTATGGATAAGGTAAAGTGGGGGAAATTACTTCCCCAGTTGGTGAGTCAGTAACTAGTGGGTGTAAATTTATCACCAAAAGAACCAAGGAAGAGATTAGGAGAATTATTTTTTTTTTTAAGAAAGAGGGTTTTAGATCATGGAATGCCCGACTAGAAACTGGAGAGGAGGGGTGAAAGCAAAATCTATAATAGTGTGGCGGAGCCACTGAATGGCTCTGGGCAACTGTACATAATTCCCTTTAACGATGTTCTAACACCAGCCTAAGCCTGTACCATTGTGTTAGACATTACTTTGTTTTGTATATAGTGTTTGTATGCACGGGGTGTGGCCCCTTTAAGAGCGCGGGAAAACGCAGGCAAACGCGATGACGTCATGTCGCAAACCACGTGACTGCCCAGGCAGTCCTCGTGGAATCTCCATCTTGTTAAGACCTGTTTTCGTGGCTCTCCTGTATTGATCTCATCAAACTGTTTGAACTCGTTTAGTCTTACATTAAAGACCCGTTTGATTGATCTCCTGAGTCGGCCTCAGTTATTAGTTAGGAATTCGTCAATTCCTACAATAGCTTTTAAAAAAGTGTAAACATATTTGGGAAAAAAATTAAAGGGACATGGGAATTGGATGAAGTAGATAACTCTTTCAAAGATTCAACACAGTCACGATGGGCCTAAATCACATGACATCACTGCAGGAGTTCCTCAGGGCAGTGTCCTAGGCCCAACCATCTTCAGCTGCTTCATCAATGACCTTCCCTCCATCATAAGGTCAGAAGTGGAGATGTTCACTGATGATTGCACACTGTTCAGCACCATTTGAGACTCATCAGATACTGATGCAGTCCGTGTCCATATGCAGCAAGACCTGGACAACATTCAGACTTGGGCTGACAAGTGGCAAGTAACATTCGCACCACACAAGTGCCAGGCAATGACCATCTCCAACAAGCGAGACTCTAACCATCTCCCCTTGACATTCAATGGCATTACCATCGCTGAATCCCCCACTATCAACATCCTGGGGGTTACCATTGATCAGAAACTGAACTGGACCAGCCATATAAATACTGTGGCTACAAGAGCAGGCCAGAGGCTGGGAATTCTGCGGCGAGTGTCTCACCTCCTGACTCTCCAAAGCCTTTCCACCATCTACAAGGCACAAGTCAGGAGTGTGATGGAATACTCTCCACTTGCCTGGATGAGTGCAGCTCCAACAACACTCAAGAAGCTCGACACCATTCAGGATAAAGCAGCCCGCTTGATTGGCACCCCATCCACCACCTTCAACATTCACTCCCTCCACCACCGGCGCACTGTGGCTGCAGTGTGTACCATCTACAAGATGCACTGCAGCAACTCGCCAAAGCTCCTTCAACAGCACCTTCCAAACCCGCGACCTCTACCACTTAGAAGGACAAGGGCAGCAGACGCATGGGAACATCACCACCTACAAGTTCCCCTCCAAGCCACACACCATCCTGACTTGGACCTGTATCGCCGTTCCTTCACGGTCGCTGGGCCAAAATCCTAGAACTCACTTCCTAATAGCATTGTGGGTGTACCTACACCATATGGACTGCAGCGGTTCAAGGCGGCGGCTCACCACCATCTTCTCAAGGGCAATTAGGGATGGGCACTAAATGCAGGCCTAGCCAGCCAGCGACGCCCACATCCCATCAATGAATTAAAAAAACCTCCTTCTGTGCGGTAAAATTCTATGATTTATTTTCCTCATTTCTCCCCCCATTTTAAATGTCAAACATCTTCCATTTACTGCATTAGTATCTGCTAGACCTTCCTGTTCCAAGTAGAGAAATCCAACCAGTACCATAAATCACAATAGTTCTTTTACATGTATCGAAGACTCATAGCAACTCCAATTTCCAGAATACCACCACATTGTACTACAGTGGCAAGGGGAGCTCTGCCCACAGTCTTTCACTAGTCGCCAAGCTCAGCTGTGCCACTGTTTCGCAGTGTGCAAAGAAATATAAAGGATGCAATTCGTTTGTGTCATAGATGAAAGCCAGTGATATTCTTTCAGCTGAGTGCCCGGAGATTCTCTCTCATCAGTGCCAGTCTATTTATTATATATAGCTGTATCACATTTATACCAAGTTTAATCCACAACATTGGAATGCTACTTAATGACGGTGAACAGTTTTAACCACAGCATGCTATTTGATGTCACGGGCAATTGTCTTTAGTATCCCTTTTTCTTATGTTTAAATAACAGAATGTGGCTACAGATGTGACAAAAATAAGCTGGAGACAATGACCATGTGCTAAGCCAGTCTAAGGGGTAAAAATTGGGTAGCGCCCCCTTCGCTATCTTCACTGGGGCGCTAAAGTTAATGCCCCCGCGGCCGATTTTCCCAGGTAGCACCCCGAGAGGGAGGAGGGGCGCTACTGGAAGCGTCCCACATCCCTCTTGGGACGCTGCGAGCCAATATCACGGCGCTACGTGCTGCAGGCCTTCCTCCCCTTATTAAAGGGGAGGGGGCTGGCGCAGCGCGTCCCGGTGCCCAGCTGGGCCACCAGGGATTGGGAGTGCCGGCAAATGAGCCCGGCACTCAAGAGGCATACCGGGCTCACGGAGAGCAGCCAGCACCCCGCAGGGGGGGGGCTTCACAGGGGCCAGGGACAGCAATGGGGGCAGGTGCTGTCAGGCGACCAGCAACAAAAATGGCCGCCCGCCACCTCCCCTTTAACTAGCGCCGCCCTGGCCGCAGGTAGGCCCCCCTGATCCCGTCAGACATAGCGTCCGGCGGCAAGTTGGGGGCGCCACCCAATATTACAGTTGGGGCGCGAGAGGGGCGCTGTGCGCAGCAATGACGTCATCACCCGCGACGCTAACAGTTAGCGCCGCCGCTAACCTGCTGAATTTCGTGGGAGGCGTTAGCGGCGCCGCACCCAGGCACTAATTAATTTGCGCCCATTAGCGTCCTATTAGGGCGTTAACAGGAGGCGCAAATTAACCGAATTTAGCCCCTTAAGAAAATAATAGATCGACCATTATCTGCAACTTTTGGTTATTTATTTGCTCTCCAATTACAGAAGTAGAATACATGCATCCAATATTTTAAGCAGAAGTCATTTCTGCAGACCTGTGCATTCTCACGGGTCTGTTAATAAAAGTTATAGAATTCAACTGTTGATTTTGGAGGGCTTTTCTTGGTGAGGTTTCTTTAATAGTTGAAGGGATGCTACTTTGCATAATTCATACTAATAGATGCAGACAATTTCACTCAAGCCAGCTCAATATCTTCTGTATAAACGCAATGCAGTACTGGCCAGACAAGAAGCTACGAACATGCCTCAAACATCTCTAGCACCCAAAGTAAGAGAAGGGAACTTGGCCAACCAAATTTCAGACATTATTCCTGAGCAGCCCAGATCCAAGTGAGTTTGACCAGGCCCCTAGTCCCCCAGCAAACCCACAGCTAGGGATAGAAGCCAGAACCACCTTCCCCACCCCTTTGTGCACAGCTTACCATACCTACATCCTTAGAAGATACCAATAGGGAGCCAGAAGCACCCCGTTTCCACTGAAACCCTCTCTGCCTGGTGTCCGTACCTCCTTGAGCATCTCATCAGTTCTATCAACACTTTTCCCAATCTGATACAATGAGGAGCTCCCAAGAGGATTCACCTCAGATGGATTCAGAGCATGGCATGAAAAAAGGATTACCACATTAGGCCAGCTTCTCCATGAGAGCCAGATTATGGCCTTCCATCAGTTTGCCAACAAATTCCATCTCTCATGACCAAATGCCATTAACTCTAGATGAAGCACTACTTCCAGTCTCCTGTAATACTCTGCAGACTTCAGCATGAGTCAATCCCTTTGGAACTTCTCCACTTCCCAAAAGCTCCTGCAGACACAGTTCCACACCGAGTACCATGCCCACTTCCATGACTAATGATGGGGCAGAAAGCCAGTGGGAATCCCTGGAAAGAGACCTAGGTCATTCGTTTTGGGAGGAGAAGTGGCAAGAAGTATGGAGTCAGAACCCTAATACCACCAACTGCTGTAAAATGCATGATGGTCATATATTGCAAGTTCCACACCTTACACAAATTCCAAAAATGTCATCCATCCATACCAGATGACTGCTCGAGAAGCTGTGCCAGAAGGACACTCTTCTACACATATTTTTGTCATACCCCTACATCCAAACATTCTGGATAATACTCCAAAAGATCACAAGGGCCATAACTGACCTTTAAACTTAGAGAATCAAGCCCATTGCTTGCCAATTAGCGAGGGAGATTCCCCAAAACAAGCAGGCCAACATAAAACTTGCAGCTACCTGCACAAAAATGCATCCCTGCCTCCCGCCGTGGTGAAGTGCAGCCACCTCCCCACCACATAACAGGTGGCGGAAATGCGTGGGGCAAACGCCAACTAGAATGAATGATGTTCAGCCACTGCCTGTAACTGGGGAAATACCAACAAGTCTCCCATTCTTGGCGACTCACTCAACACAAACTGCACAGCCCTCCACTCACTGACCATGAAAGACAACAATCCCAAATGACATGTTTGCCAGTAACACAGGGCCTTCTCCCCCCATTTCCTAGCTTAGCTAACCCTAAGAAACCAAAGCCAAGCAAGTTGCCTCAACCACTGACCTGCATTATTCCCATTGCAAGCACACTCACAAAAGGTGGCCTGAACATATGTGGTAAACCACTTTTATCGTTCACTATCGTTACACTATAGTTATCACTGTTATATCGTTACTCTATGGTTATCACTGTTCACACTGTTGTATCACTATACGAGGTCGCCTCTTGTCACGCTGCTATACCTGGGCTGACCACTGCTGACTCCGCCCATGACTCCACCTACCTGCCCAGGTATAAAGGTAGTCGACTGGCTGGCATTCCTCCTTGTTGTATCCGATCACCCACGAGGGTGGGCTCTGTTATTTAGCCAATAAAAACCTATAGTTACTTTCTTAACTCGTCGCTTTTCATTGGATGAATTGATAGGTATATCAATTTTATTGGCTAAATTTTAAAATGTCGACACCTGAGCAGTCAAACGACCAGCCAAGCGACCAGCTACAACAGCCACAGCAGCCGGCCTGGCTGCGAGCCCTCAGACCACCGTACCTGGATCTAAACCCACAGGCAGCAAACTCAGCCCTCGACTTCGAACACTGGCTGAGCTGCTTCGAAGCCTACCTGGGAGAATCCGGCGTGCCTCAGAAATCCATGCTAAGAGTTCTGAACACCCAAGTGAGCCCTAATGTATTCGCACTCATCCGGGACCTTAAAACATACGAGGACGCCATCAACCGGCTGAAAAGACAGTACCAAACTCCGGTAAATTCCATGTATGCCAGACACCTCCTAAGATCCCGCCCGCAACAGCCAGGAGAGCCCGTGGAGGAATTTTTACGGGTGCTACAAGCACTCGGCAGAGACTGTAACTTTAAAGCGGTAACGGCGGCAGAAAATACTGAAGACAATGTCCGCGATGCCTTCGTGAAAGGCCTGCGGTCCGACTACTCACGGCAAAGACTACTGGAAGCAAGGGACCTCGACCTGGACAAAGCTGCAGCCCTCGCTCTCTCTCGAGAGGTGGCCCATCGGGACCTCGAGGCATACTCAAGGTACTGTAACTCGCGACCCTGGCGTGCCCAGGTCGTGGTCGTTAAGACCGGCAATAAAAACCGCCTGGTCATCGACTACAGCCAGACCATAAACAAGTACACCCAGCTGGACGCATACCCCCTTCCCCGCATATCTGATATGGTCAATCAGATTGCGCAGTACCGGGTATTCTCCACCATCGACCTTAAGTCGGCCTATCACCAACTCCCTATCCGCCCTGAGGACCGCCAGTATACAGCCTTCGAGGCGAACGGCCGCCTCTACCACTTCCTTAGGGTTCCCTTCGGCGTCACCAACGGGGTTTCGGTCTTCCAAAGGGAGATGGACCGGATGGTTGACCAGAACGGGCTGCACGCCACGTTCCCCTATCTAGATAACGTCACCATCTGCGGCCGCGGCCGCGACCGGCAGGACCACGATGTTAATCTGGAGAGATTCCTCCGTACGGCCCAACGGCTGAACCTCACCTACAATAAGGATAAATGTGTGTTTAACACCTCGCGCCTTGCCATCCTCGGCTGTGTAGTAGAGAACGGAGTCATCGGCCCCGACCCCGAAAGAATGCGCCCCCTCATGGAGCTACCCCTCCCCCACTGTCCAAAGGCACTGAAGAGAACCCTGGGGCTCTTCGCCTACTATGCCCAATGGGTGCCCAATTATGCGGACAAAGCCAGACCCCTCATGAAGTCCACATCCTTCCCCCTTACGGAGGAAGCGTGCGCAGCCTTCTCCCTCATTAAGGGAGACATTGCCAAGGCCACTATGCACGCAGTGGATGAGTCCATCCCCTTCCAAGTCGAGAGCGATGCATCCGACTTCGCCCTAGCTGCCACCCTTAACCAGGAGGGGAGACCGGTGGCCTTCTTCTCAAGGACCCTACAGGGCCCTGAGATCCGACACTCGTCGGTCGAGAAGGAGGCCCAGGCGATTGTGGAGGCGGTACGACGCTGGAGGCACTACCTGGCAGGCAAACGATTTACCCTCCTTACCGACCAACGTTCGGTCGCTTTTATGTTTAATAACAAGCTGAGGGGCAAAATCAAGAATGACAAGATCTTGAGGTGGAGAATCGAGCTCTCCACCTACGATTATGATATCTTGTACCGGCCAGGTAAGCTGAACGAACCCCCCGATGCTCTGTCACGAATTACATGCGCCAGCGCGCAAAGTGATAGACTTCAGACCCTCCACAACGACCTCTGCCACCCCAGGGTCACCAGACTTTACCACTTCATTAAGGCCCGCAACCTGCCCTACTCCATCGAGGAGGTCAGGACCATGACCAGGAACTGCCAGACCTGTGCCGAGTGCAAACCGCACTTCTTTAGGCCGGACAGAGCAAGCCTGATCAAGGCCACCCGCCCCTTCGAGCGCCTGAGCATCGACTTTAAGGGGCCCCTCCCGTCCTCTGACCGTAATGTGTACTTCCTCAACATTGTTGATGAGTACTCCCGTTTCCCCTTTGCCTTCCCCTGCCCAGACATGACCAGTACCACGGTCATTAAATGCCTGAACGACCTCTTCGCCTTGTTCGGGTTCCCAAACTATATACATAGTGACCGGGGCTCCTCCTTCATGAGCGAGGAACTCCGTCAGTTCCTACTAGCGAGAGGTATTGCTGCAAGCAGGACCACCAGCTACAACCCCCGAGGGAACGGCCAGGTAGAAAGAGAGAACGCAACGGTATGGAAGGCCGTCCTCTTAGCCTTAAAGTCTAAGGGCCTCCCAACCTCCCGCTGGCAGGAAGTCCTCCCGGCAGCGCTGCATTCCACCCGGTCACTACTTTGCACTGCCATCAACGCCACCCCCCATGAACGAATGTTTGCTTTCCCCAGGAAGTCGACTACGGGAACCACGCTACCAACCTGGCTGACCTCCCCGGGGCCCGTCTTGCTGCGAAAGCACGTGAGGGCCCATAAAACGGACCCCCTGGTCGAGAGGGTGGACCTCCTGCACGCCAACCCCCAGTACGCCTATGTGGCATACCCAGACGGGCGGGAGGACACAGTCTCCTTACGAGACCTCGCACCCTCGGGCACTCCGGAGACACCACCTTCACCCCCCCCCCACCACCCCCCCAATTCCAGACCAGGTAGACGGCATGCCGGAACCCCACGAGCCTTCGCCGACCACGCAGACACCAGCATTAACACCGGATAATGCAACACCGCCGCTGCGACGATCAGAAAGGCTTACGAGGCCTCCGGACAGACTGACATACCAGAACTGGTAGTACACTTCACCCCGCCGGACTCAAATCTAAACAAGGGGTGAATGTGGTAAACCACTTTTATCGTTCACTATCGTTACACTATAGTTATCACTGTTATATCGTTACTCTATGGTTATCACTGTTCACACTGTTGTATCACTATACGAGGTCGCCTCTTGTCACGCTGCTATACCTGGGCTGACCACTGCTGACTCCGCCCATGACTCCACCTACCTGCCCAGGTATAAAGGTAGTCGACTGGCTGACATTCCTCCTTGTTGTATCCGATCACCCACGAGGGTGGGCTCTGTTATTTAGCCAATAAAAACCTATAGTTACTTTCTTAACTCGTCGCTTTTCATTGGATGAATTGATAGGTATATCAACATATCAATGCACTCCTCTCACAAGTAGCATGCAATCAACATTTACAATGGCTTCACAAAATATACATGTGAATGTAAGCTTAACTGTACAATTGCTACATAAAATATATGTGTAAATGTATTTTATTGAGTATACAATAAAAAAGGGGGAAAAATGATGCAGTTAGGATCTAACCAACACACGACAGAACACCATCATCGACAGTTGGCTTTCATTCCAAGTTACCATTAGGACTCCAGATTGCTCCTACAGTACTTAAGGATCAGGAGTATGTTCAGTTAATAAAATAGCCATGACTCTTCAATTGTTTAGCCATTACATATGAAAGCATTAAGCTCTGCGAACAGACCAGAAGAGTTTCTCAGGGCACAAGCAAGACACTCTTCCATGCCAAACAACCATTGCAGGCTATTAGGCTTATTTGTTTGCCTGGAGGGTAAACGCTGACATGGAGTGGTCGGGTCAAGTAGCGCGTTTCCATGTTGCAACTTCTATGTGTTTTTATATGTACTCTGCCCTGAATGAAACACATGGGAAAACTAAAGGCAACTGTCCCAAGGCTTAAAATAGCATGCTATGATTAAGACTATTTGCCAGCACTAAGCAGGCATTTCAATTTAGTACTTTGGGTGAAATATAGAATCAATTCCACCATATGTACTTTTGGATTAGGAACAGAAATAGCTGATGGGCACGAGGAACAACTTGTTGAGCAGTAAAATGGCCAGTCAGGTGAAGAATTGGAGAGCTACTACCAACTGTGGAACGACACTACAGCACAAGTTGGAGCATTCAAAAATTAGAAGAAAATGCAGAAAACTGGAAAAATCACAATCATACAGCAAGATTTTTTAAAAATAAATGGGTGTTAACATTCATTCTTTTATTACAGCTCTATAATAACATGTAAAAAATGTATTAAAAAAGCCTGAAACTGAACACACCCATCTCCGAACCTGGACATGGGTTTGTGCATGCTCCAAGCTGACTCCACCCATCTACAAATCAACTTCATCCCACCATGGGACCTCTGCCTTTAACTTTGGACTTTCTTATTGTCTCCTCCCTGTTCTCCATTTACAACCAGGACACACTTATCTTAATCGTTGCCATGCCTCCAACCTGAATTTGCTGTGCATTTTGGTTGCTGCTTCAGGCCCAAGCCCATTACTTCTATCTCCCGTTTTCTTTCTCTTCTCTTTACCCTTCTTGGGCTCTTCTCTCCTATCTCCTCCCACATGTTACCGAGTCATGCCTCCATTCATTTCTCCTGGTAGGTACTTGGTCCCCCACACCAAATCCCTACCTCAGCCCTTCACTATTCCTCTACCTTCCTACTGCCCTGCCATCATCCCAGGCTTTATTCCCTCAGATAAGTTCACAGCTTCCCTCTGTGCCTCTCATTCCCTGAAGGGCCCATCAGGCACTCGCCACTGTCTCTTTGCAAGCAGCAACCCCAACTGACCCATCCTTCACTCTCGCCAACTTTCCTTCCCAGCTGGGGGCAAATCTTGCCAACCTCCTTCCTGTCCCACTTACCCCTCCCATTGCTGACTCCATGGACTCTGCCTGTGTATCAATGATCACTGCTCCTCTCCACATATCCCTCCAGAATTCCCATTATTTTGCAAAGCCCTTGCCATCCAGGACCTTATTGTGGATGATTGCATTGACATCATGGTCTTGACAGAAACTTGGCTTACAGGTAATCACACCTTTCCCCTAACTGAAGCCTCCCCACCTGGCTATACTTTCCATCACCTGCCCCGCCCAAACCACTGTGGTGACAGTATGGCACTCATCACAAAATCTCACCCTGGTCTGTCCTTCTACTTCTCTGGCACCTTCTCCTCCTTTGAGCATCTCACCTTGTTTTCGCCTCTCCTTTAAAATCCCCATTCACTGACGCTCACCCAGGTTATTCAGAGACATCCTCACTCCTTTCCTCCTTCCACTTTTGCACCATTTGACCACTCATTCTTGGTGATTCCAACTCACTATTTCCTCTCTCCTCTGACTTTACTGCCCTCCTAGTCCCCCCTTAACTTCTCCTTCCATATAAACTCACCTACCCATATTCACAACCACCCCTCGACCATGCCATCTCACGCAGCCTCTCTAATCCCATGGTTGCACAATGTTCAGTTCCATTCGTAACTCCTCAGATAATGACGCAGTCCATGCCCACATACAGCATTCAGGCTTAGGCTGATAAGTGGCAAGTAACATTCACGCCACACGTGCCAGGCAATGACCATCTCCAACAAGAGTCTAAACACCTCCCCGTGACATTCAACAGCATTACCATCATCGAATCCCCCACCTTCAATATCCTGGGGGTCACCATTGACCAGAAACTTAACCGGACCAGCCACATAAGTACTGTGGCTATAAGAGCAGATCAGAGGCTGGGTATTCTGTGGCGAGTGTCTCACCTTCTGACTCCCCAAAGCCTTTCCACCATCTACAAGGCACAAGTCAGGAGTGTGATGGAATACTCTTCACTTGCCTGGATGAGTGCAGCTTCAACAACACTCAAGAAGCTCAACACCATCCAAGACAAAGCAGCCCACTTGATTGGCACCCCATTCACCACCTTAAATATTCACTCCATCCACCACCGGCGTACCGTGGCTGCAGTGTGTACCATCTACAAGATGCAGCAACTCATCAAAGCTTCTTCGGCAGCACCTCCCAAACACGCGACCTCTACCTCCTAGAAGGACAAGGGCAGCAGACGTATGGGAACACCACTACCTGCAAGTTTCCCTCCAAGTCACACAGCATCCTGACTAGGAAGTATATCACCAATCCTTCATCGTCAGTGGGTCAAAATCCTGGAAATAACAGCACTGTGGGAGTAACTTCACCACACCGACAGCAGTGGTTCAAGGCGGCGGCTCACCACCACCTGCTCGAGGGCAATAAATGCTGGCCTTGCCAGCGATGCCCACATCCCATGAATGAATAAATAAAAAAAATTGTCTCAATCACAGACAAGGTCAACTCTGATCACTTCTTTGTATTCCTCACCACTCACATTCCCCATCTCCCTTCCAACCCCACTTCCTTCTGCATCTGCCCTTGGAAAAAACTCTCCTAGTCAGTTACAACGGCACTTTCAAATTCCCAACTTTTCTAGCCTTTGGCCCTCCATTCGCCAGGATACTTCTGTAGCTGTCGATCTGCTCAGCCACTCTCTCACCTCCGCCTTTGATGCCCTTGTCCCCAGTTAAACTCTTATTCTTTCCCATCCTGATTGTTCTCCTTGATACAACCCCCATCTTTGCTCCTTTAAGTCCAAGGAGCACAGACCAAACATATATGCTACACAACTGATTTAGCCATTCAACGCCACATCTGGCTGGACCACATCAAGTACCATCGGGCCCTGCCCATTATTCCAGGATCATCATGGAATGCAAAGATAACCCCCGGCTTCTTTTCTCCATAATCAATCATTTCTTTAGACCGATCTCCCTACTCTCCAAGAAGTGCGAGGAGTTCATGGACTTCTTTGTCACTAAAATCTGTTCAGCTGTCTCTGCCGCATCCCTCTCTTCTCCTTGCCCTACAGCCAATCTTCCCCCAAGATTACTCTCTGCTCTAGCCCTAAAACCACATTTTTCTCTAGTTTCTCTCCTATCCCCCTCATGCCCTCTCTGAGCTCAACTCGTCACCGAGGCCCACCACCTGCTCTCTCGACCATGTTTCCACTAAACTGCTGACCACCCAATTTGCCTTCTGGACCCTATGTTAGCCGATACTGTAAATGGCCCCCTCTCCTCAGGTACTGTCCCCCTCCCTTTCAAATCTGCCGTCATCACCTTGCTCCTCAAAAATGAACAGACTTGGCCCCTCGGTTCTTTCAAATTAGCGCCCCCATCCGCAATCTCCCTTTCCTCACCAAAGTACGTGAATGTGTTGTCCCCTCCCAAATCCGTGTCTATCTTTCCCATAATTGCAAGTTTCAACCTCTCCAATTAATATGTTTCAACCTCTCCAAATTAGGTTTACACCACTGCCACAGCACTGAAACAGCTCTCATCAAAGCCACAAATAACATCCTCTGTCTCTGTGACCATGGAGCACTATCCCTCCTAAGCTTCTCGACCTACACTATACTACTCCAACGCCTCTCCTCCATTGTCCACGTTTACCTATCCAATCATAGCCAGAGAATCTCCTGCAATAGCTTCTCTTCCCGGCCACACGCCGCTAACTCTGGAGTCTCCCAAGCATCTATCCTTGGCCCCCTTTTATTTCTCATCTATATGCTGCCCATCAACCGAAGACACCCAGCTCTACCTCACCATTACCTCTCTCGACCCCACCAGTGACTCTGTATTGTCAGACTGCTTGTCTTATGATCTGTTCATTTTTGAACCTAAATGAGTTCAGCCCAAATTTACACTATGAAATGGAATTACTTTTATTTGTATTGTTCTAAAGCAGTGACGCAATGGCATAGTCACATCAATTTTAATAAAAAGACCTGCTTTGCAAGTAAAATAAGGATTTACATGAATGTTTCAAAACTCCAGGTAACTACAGGTGGAGAGCAAACTTCATCTGTAATACATCAAACCACTGTATGTGTTGCAGCAATGAAACCACTCCGTGGTAGATCAATGCAGTAAAGATACAATGGAGGAGTGGAAAGGAACAAGACAGACACAGACTAGTCATCTTAGGATTTAGGTACAGCAAGGATAGTAAATCTGAACCTCGAGGCAAGTCAATCAACTGAGGCATGGAATATAAATGATACATGAGCAAACTATTCAGGTCCAACATGCCATTGGTTGATGAGAGTTGGAATATGGTTCCATAGGTTTAGGCACTCCTTTGATACCTCGCCCAAGTGGTCATTCTTCAAGTGCAAGTCTAGGCACAGAATATTGGCAGGTTATACAACTTGAGGGCATCACAGGAACAGCTTGCTCTGTGCTCACCCAGTGTGTCCATACACCCAAACTTTCCAACAGGGGACTCTGGATAGAACTTAAGACTGGGAACTCGGACAAACTCTCTTTCCCACCCCCTCCCCAATCCTCAGTAAAAGGCACCGACACCAAATGTAGCAACTCCATTGCTGCACCAAATGAAATCAGCTGAGAATCCTTCTGCTTTTTCAAATTCAGATTTTTAGTACAAAGTAACAATATTTACAATAGAAAGTGACTAATTAGTTGTACAGGACTTGAACATTTTCATTTTAAGACATAAAAATCTTACCCCGAAGACCAGGAACAAATCAGAAAGCTTTGAATATTAGGACAATCCAAATTGCATTCACTTCAAAAAAATCTGCTGTGGTTCCTTTCTGTACCATTTATGTTACTGGTGACATGGAAACTCTTACCAGAAAAACAGGGAGAGGTTTAGGGCTGTGGCTGGTATCTTCAGGGAAAACATATATCTGCTTTTGTTTGTTTTAAATGTATTAAAGTGAAATAATTCTTATTTTATAAGTAACCTCTATTTAAAAAAATGTTTAGTTAAAAGATCTGGATTAGAGATTCTGATCCCAGAAAACTAAAAACCAGTAAACCTATATATTAGTTAATGCAGATCTGGAGGCATGACAACGGGGCCAATGAAAGGGTTAATCTTTCAGCTTCCTAAATAAGTCCAAAACTGAAGGTTGTCCTTATGGTCTATTTCCTCTCTCCCCACCCCCACCTCGTCACATTTGTAAGTGAGGAAAAGGATTACTAAAAATCAGGAAGAAAATTCAGACAATATATGAATAGGGGAAAATCAGAGAGACACAAGCTTAATAATGATTTACTTCAAAAATAATGTTGGTATTTCTGTCAAAAAAAGGCAAGAAAATTTAAATTTAATTTGTATCACAGAAATGTTTTTTTAATTGGAGAAAAACAGGCTAAAAGGTCTGTGAAACAAAAGATTACATTAGACATTGCCTTTTAAATCTAAAAAACGAGTTGTAAACGCCAGCACAGAAATATTTTGCTGCCTTCTTCAGACTATGGTAGTTTGTTCCTGACATTCCTGAGGTCTGGAAGTAATTAGTGAAGTGTCTGGAGAGTTGGACTTACCCCTTGCCCAGGTTCCGGCAGCTCCGTTTTGATTCTTATAGCTGGCATTCCTTCAAGCATTAGCATACTGCTGTACTCCACATCCCCAGTGCCTACAGTGCTCTGCAGAGCGAGAGAGAGAGAGAGAGAGAGAGAGTGGGGGAGGGGTGGGAAGAAAAACAGGCCATCAGAACAATTTTATTCCCTGAACTCAACCACAAACAGCTTCTTTCACCCAGGCAGAAGACGAAGCTCACAAGTTGAAAAGGATTAAAGAAAAACGAGAAGAATACCTTTTCCTGTTAAGAATACAGCACACAGACTGACACACGACCCATTTTGATATTTAAAAAAAAACAGATTCCAATCCCAAGGTGTCGACTGCTGGAGGTTCACTGGCTCCACCCTCTTCCAGGGTGGAGTGTAGGCTGCTAATTTACTACTCCGGGGTAGAAGAGGTCCAGCTGTTACGCAGATTGCTGGGAAGAGCTGCCTCCCTGCCCTGTGCAAACAGAACACTGGTGCTCCAACAGTGCGGAAATAAAGAGAGGCCTCATTCCCTCAAGCAGTGTTATTCACAGACAATGAGGGATGAATAGATGGCATGACCCCCCGCTCCCCCCTCACTACCCCACCCCACCCCACCTCCTAAAAAAGAAAAGAAATGCAGTCCCCAGTTTTAAAAATCTGACAGCAGGATGTTTGGAAAACTGTTTGATGTGATTATTTTGGTTAACACCCATTTCTCAGGACTGTTACTGCTGGCAGAACAGATCAGGCCAAACTCACCTGACCTAGCATTTATGTACTGCCTATTTAGCAGCACAAATGTAACTGCATCATTAACGGCATAAATGACTGCAGCTATACCGTTTATGTACAATATACTGAAACGTCTGACAATTTTAAAATATATATATACACGAGACCCACTTCCTGCTCCCTCGACCCTATTCCCACCAAACTGCTGACCACCCAGCTTCCTTTTCTGGCTCCCATGTTAGCTGATATTGTTAACGGTTCTCTCTCCTCAGGTACTGTCTCCCTTTCCCTCAAATCTGCCGTCATCACCCCTCTCTTCAAAAAAACCACCCTTGACCCCTCTGTCCTTGCAAACTACTGCCCCATCTCCAACCTTCCTTTCCTCTCCAAAGTCCTTGAACGTGTTGTCGCCTCCCAAATCCATGCCCATCTTTCCTGCAATTCCATATTTGAATCCCTCCAATCAGGTTTCCACCTTTGCCACTGTACCGAAACAGCTCTCATCAAATTCACAAATGACATCCTTTGTGACTGTGACAAAGGTAAACTATCCCTCCTCGTCCTTCTTGACTTGTCTGCAGCCTTTGACGCAGTTGACCACTCCATCCTTCTCCAACGCCTTTCCACCGTCGTCCAGCTGGGTGGGACTGCACTCGCCTGGTTCCATTCTTATCTATCGAATTGTAGCCAGAGAATCACCTGCAACGGCTTCTCTTCCCGCTCCTGCATCGTTACCTCTGGGGTCCCCCAAGGATCTATCCTTGGCCCCCCTCCTCTTTCTCCTCTACTTGCTGCCCCTTGGCAACATCATCCGAAAACACAGCGTCAGTTTCCACATGTACGCTGACGACACCCAGCTCTACCTCACCACCACTTCTCTTGACCCCTCCATGATCTCTAACTTGTCAGACTGCTTCTCTGACATCCAGTTCTGGATGAGCAGAAATTTTCTCCAATTAAATAGTGGAAAGAACAAAACCATTGATTGCGGTCCCCGCCACAAACTCCGTTCCCTAGCCACTGACTCCATCCCTCTCCCTAACATCTGTCTGAGACTGAACCACACTGTTCGCAACCTTAAGTGTCATATTTGACCCTGAATGAGCTTCCGACCACATATCCGCAGCATAACTAAGACAGCCTATTTCCACCTCCGTAACCTCGCCCATCTCCGCCCTTGCCTCAGCTCATCCGCAGCTGAAATCCTCATCCATGCCTTTGTTACCTCTAAACTTGACTATTCCAACGCACTCCTGGCTGGCCTCCCATATTCTACCCTACGTAAACGTGAGGTCATCCAAAACTCGCCTGCCCGTGTCCTAACTCGCACCTAGTGCTCACTGACCTACATTGGCTCCCGGTTAAGCAACGCCTCAATTTCAAAATTCTCATCCTTCTTTTCAAATTCCTCCATGGCCTCGTCCCTCCCTATCTTCCCCAGAGATATCTGCACTCCTCTAATTCTGCCCTCTTGAGCATCCCTGATTAAAAACGCTCAACCATTGGTGGCCGTGCCTTCTGTTGCCTAGGCCCTAAGCTCTGGAATTCCCTGCCTAAACCTCTCTGCCTCACTACCTCTCTTTCCTCCTTTAAGACGCTCCTTAAAACCTACCTCTTTGACCAAGCTTTTGGTCACCTTCCTTAATTTATCCTTATGTGACTCGGTGTCAAATTTTTTGTCTTAAAATACTCCTGTGCAGTGTCTTGGGACGTTTTACTATGTTAAAGGTGCTATATAAATACAAGTTGTTGTTGTTGTTTCCAACACCTGTTTGTATGTATGTGATGTACATACATAAGAAGGACTAAGCAAACTGTTCTGATAATTTACATAGTCTAATTAGTTATCTAATAATGATGACACTGGATAAACATTAGGACATCCTGAAACTCAGTTTCTGAAATGTAACTCTTGCTGCGCTACTAAAGATTTATTCTCTTCACAGTGCAATCTCATAGCCCAGGCTACCGGCAAGATAACTCATTAAGCAGTGGCAAGTCTCGATTTGATTCTTGAAGGTCACGTCAAATATTGACCTGGAGACATGGCCATGAAAAACTGAACATAAAAGTAATTTCTCATCAGTATGTCCAAGACTGGCGAAGCACACTGCAAGAAGCACCTCAAAACAATCTTTGTTCAGGCAAACAAGGCTAAGAATTATATTGGATCCAATAATACAGATCTAGTTAGTCTCAACTCCTTTAAGGTGTAGATCAACCCATGTGTTAAGTAATGCAGACTTCGTGGCACAACAGCATCTTGTCTCATTCCAGATCAGGTTCCGTGTTCAAATCACATCGGTGTCCAAGTATTTGGCTCTGGTCAGATAAACTAGCACGACATGGGAACAATGGGCTGAATGGTCTCCTGTACTGAAATTTATATAATAATTCTATATAGCACAGCTGTAAAGATTAAAATACGAGCACAAACCAAGCCAGAAGTCAAACGCTCATATTCCGGTCTGCTACGATCTGTGTTGCTATAGCAGGCATACAACTCGCTCATTCAATGCACATAATCGGAGCACAAATCTGGCATCTTATTTTCTTGCAATTTCTCCCCTCCTGGCTGATTTTCTCTCCCTTCCTATCCCACAAGCCAACTGTAAACATTTTTTCTGGAACTCCCACCGAGATCAGCTAACCTAGCACAAAATGTGGAACTATCATGCATGGTTGAATATTCAAATGCTTTGGCTCTTAAGGTTACTATAGGGTTGCTTCTCAAATTCCAAATTACAGGCCGGGATTACCTAAATTTTGCTGCACTGGACTTTAAGCTGGTTATTTAAAGATATCTATAGGTTAATGTAGCAATCATAACTAATCCCTCTTCCTCCACCTAAGCCCAAGGACATCAGTAAATAGCTACATTTGAGTGTAATGTAATCATTTCCTCTCATACCCTCTTTCTGCCATTGTGTGTATATAATTGAGGCTCTGTACACACCCAGGATGGGAGGCTAAATGCAAGACGTCCATGCTTCAGGGCTTTCGAAATGATACAAGTCTATACACCACTGCTCCCTGGCCCTCAATGATGCCTCTATTGCTGAATACCCCACCATCATCAACCTGCTGGTCACCATTAACCAAAATCTTAACTGGACCAGCCACATCAACAGCATAGCTACAAAAGCAAGGCAGAGACTGGGCAATCTGCAGTGAGTAGTTCACCTCCTGAAACCTCAAAGCCTCTCCATCATACAAGGCTCAAGTCAGGAGTGTGATGGATTACTCGCCACTCACCTTGAGGAGTGCAGACCACAACAACTCTCAAGCCGCCTCACACCATCCAGGGCAAAGCAGACGGCTTGATTGGCCCCCTAGCCACTTGAGAAATTTCAATGGCCTCAACGCTTCTGGGTTTGAGGGCGGAGCGGAGGGGAAAAAAGATTATTTAAAAATCAGATTGAGCGCACTCTTCTGACCATTATTTAATGACTCCTGATGGAAAGTACATGTGCAGATGTCGAAAGATAAAAGGATCCGTCCTGGCCACAATGCCCTCTGCTGATGAATTGCTTGACAACACTCACCGTCTAGACAGACCTGAAAAATGGCCACTTGGTACCAGAAGGCAGCTCATGTCTGTGGAACCATACTCCAACAGAAGTCAGCGCCTTCAGAAAAGGGGAGAAAACTAGGAATAAAACACAGTTGTGAGCTGGAGTTCTTCGCTGCACTGACAGCTGATGTGACTCCATTATTGTTTACACTAGGCACACTGTGCCCGAGAGACATTGATCTCAGCTGCTCTGTATGCATCAGCCACATTGGCCAAGCACAGATCAGAACGCAGGGCTGCCAATGGGTTGTCAACAAATGTTGCAGAGGTCACTACTTTGGCAAGGCTGTTGCTTGGAAACCATGAGGCGTACTCAGAGTGGAGCTTTGTCAGAACTCCATTCAGAATGCCTGCAGAGTGAAACCTATGCAGCACCTAGGATGCATTACAGCATCTTTATATTTACAGCAAAACTTGGGGCTTACTACACACTGATATCTTTCAAATATATGTCGGATTTACTACTGAATAAAGTGCCCACTCTAAAAAGAGTTGCACTGATTTTAGAAACACATTCAACTCCAGCCAGAGATTTACACAAAAACTCTGTACAAGTCCAATGTTGTCATCAGCAGTTTCTTTTCCAGTAAAGTGGGTGTGTGAAACCTTCATACTATGCTCACTTGGGCTGTGAATAACAATTCAGCTGTATAGTTATAGATATTGGGGGTGATTGTCCACAGGGGAGCTTCTGCTTGTCTGTCGTAACGTCGGCCGAAAAGCCACAGAAACCCCGGTAAAGCACATCGCTTATCTGAGGTTTCTGTGGCCCTTTGCCAAAGTTACGGTGGATAAGTGCGAGAACCCCAGTAGAAATTCGCCCCTATTGGCCTTTCAACCCTTGGTGCGCATTGGGACATTTTACTACGTTAAAGGCGCTATATAAATGCAAGTAGTTGCTGTTGTGGCTGGAGAGAGCATTTTTAGTTGTACTATAGGTGAATGACTGGAACAAAACAGAAAATTCTGGAAACGCTGAGCAGGTCAGTTAGCAACTATGGAGGGAACAAAGGGGTTAACATTTTGGGAGTGGCCCCTTCATCAAAATGTTTTGTCAAAAAGGTCCACACCGGAAACCTTCCCTCTTCAGTTTTCCACCATTTGCAGTTTTTTTGCTTTCTGTTTCGGATGACAATCTGGTTGGTTACAGGTAGCGGAAGCAATCTGAAGTAAGATCACAAAAGAATTGCATCACACATTGCATCATATGGGCTTAAGTGCAATTTTTCCCATAGCATATTGGAATGCACTAAATCAGCCGAGTGACTGCACTGAAGTCACATCTTCACAAATGCTTTTAGTTTTGCTAAACATACAGTAGCAACTTTTAGCTTTGCCAAAACAGCAACTATAATAAATAGGGATGGCACATCTAGAATTTGAGTTTTAGGCTGTCTTAAGGAAAAAGACTTGTATTTATATAGCACCTTTCATGAGCTCAGGACGTCCAAAAGCACATTACAGCCAATGAAGTACTTTTTGAAGTGTAGTCACTGTTGTAATGTGGGAAACGCGGCAGCCAATTTACGCCCAGCAAGGTCCCACAAACAGCAATGTGATAATGACCAGATAATCTGTTTTAGTGATGTTGATTGAGGGGTAATATTGGCCAGGACACCAGGGAGAACTCGCTCTTCTTCGAAATAGTGCCATTGGATCTTTTATGTCCATCCGAGAGGGCAGATGGGGTCTTGGTTTAACATCTCATCTGAAAGACATCACCTCCAACAATACAGCACTCCCTCAGTACTGCACTGACGTCTCGGCCTAGATTCCTTGCTTAGGTCTCTGGAGTGGGACTTAAACCCACAATCTTCTGACGCAGAGGTGAGAGTGCTACCAGTGAGCCAAGCTGACACTGTAGGATTCAAATATATCCACAGAGGAAGCATCATTCATGTATATTTCCGACTTAAGAGTAAAACTTTCAAGCACCAGGGGACACTGGTAAGGTAACATGAAGGCTACCTTAACAAGTTACCACATGTTACTCAGAACTTGGGGACTTTGTGATACTGCACACTGGCATGGCCCAATGGTGTTGATTCAGTTTGTTAATGTTCCACCTAGTTCAGCTATAAACTGTAAATGCTGCAAATGTACCAGAGCTCCAACAGCACATGAAAGAGAATGGTTAAGATTTCAGGTGTGACTCCTTCTCAGAATGGACCTGCTAAGAGTTTCCAGTTTTTATTTCATTCTGGAAATGAGCTCTCCAACCAACACCAACTAAACTTGCTTTAAAAATGTTACTAATATATCACCATCCAAAGATCTCACCCTTCACCCACACAAACCTACATTCCCGCTCGGTCAATGTTAAAATTAGCCTGAAAAACTGAACGCCACTTAAGGAATAAAAGTTTACCCAACCCATATTAACATCTTTTAGATAGTTTGACCGAACAAAAGCCCAATATACACCAATATAAAAACAGAAAATGCTGGAGATACTCAGCAGGTCAGGCAGCATCTGTGAAGAGAGAAACAGAGTTAACGTTTCAGGTTGATGACCTTTCGTCTGACCTGACGAGTATCTCCAGCATTTTCTGTTTTTATTTCAGATTTCCAGCATCTGCAGTATTTTCTTTTTGTCCCAATATACACTAAGTGACTTTGCACCAGTATAAATGTTACAAGTCAGCTGCAATCAGCATTAAACTTTATGTAAAAATCTATTCAGAGAGTTCCAGAGGCCTAGTGGGGCAAAGGCTGGCATGGCACTACACCATAATGGCCAGAAGGTCATCGATTCAATTCCTAATCTGTGCAGAGTGAGCTGTTGAGGTGCTGCAGTTGGCTTCAGTGCCAGTGGACTCCAGCAGTTCGATAACACTCCTGTGAAGCACCTTGGGGCGTTTTACTACGTTAAAGGCACAACTGTATATAAATGCAAGTTGTTGTTTGTTGCTAATTGGCAACTAGCATTTTGATGTTTTATTCACCAAGAAAAGCAGACACACTACAAACGGAGGAAACATTAGCAGACTGTACAATAAAGCAATGCCTTGGCACGGTTATGACCCACAAAACTGTTGAGGGAGATTATATTTTAAACAAGCAAAACCCACTTATTCTAAATTCTTGAGGTGGGCTAATGGGTTTTGTTTGTTTTTCCCTCGTTTGCCTACATTACAACGATTGTGGTTCAGAAAGTAATTCATTAGCTGTAAAGCACTGTCGTGCACTGAGGAAGAATAACGGTGCTATGCAAATTCAAGTTCATTCTTTCATGCACTGTGACACGGAATACTAATTTATTACAGTAAGAAAGCTCAAGAATAGCTTTATTGTTGAAACATTAATTTAAACTACTAAATTGGACACCACCCCAAACAATTTTACAAAGAGCTTTAAAAGAAATGTTTTTCATTGGCTAAATGAATAGTTGTTGTTGTAAAAGCTAAACTTTACAGCCAATGAAAAGCTGTAGATACAATCTGGTCAATCCTTGACACAAATGTGTACAAACCAGACAGTGCTTACTGTAGGAGTTATTAAACATGCTGGAAATCTCCAATCACACATGTCAGCCCAACTACACCCTGCCCTCCTTTTCAGTGACCCAGACTTGACTTAATTCAGGTCTTCTCAATACAGTGGGTGCTTGCATTTACCATTTTTTGAAGTTGCGAACAGGAGGCTGATTAAAAGGCAAATTCCTTTTAAACCACAAAAGTGAAAGACAAGGACATCAAACCAGCAGAACTTGATGTCAGTACTTTCCTCGCCATCAGTTAAAACCACCTGTAGCATCAACAGGGTAAATGCTCAGAGCTGAAAGCACAAATTGACCAGATTTCCAATCTACACCAACACGACATGCAGGGAAAAGCGACAAAAGTGAACTCACTTCCTTTTACAGTCCCAAACCAGCCTGTCAGGGCGCATGCGCAATACAGTGTATAGATTGCAAAGTCATACAAGCTTTTAATGAGCTGCAAACCTATGTATGCAACTTATACAGTTGCACAACCTACATATCACATTTTACATCATGTCAAAGTTATAATTATCCATTCATCCCAATTTGATCACAATTTTTGAAAACCATCCATAATGTATGGAAAGTATTACATGGGCACAGTCGCTGTCTGCAAACCTTACTTCCTGTTGTCACACTTTTGTGTCAACTTTCCATTACAGGAAACTTTGGTTTATCCGGAGGTTAACTGTCCGGAATGCTCGAGCCACCGGCAAAATTCAGGAGTCGGTTCAGTAAGTTTTTTTTCTTTTCGTTGCTTTTTTTTCCACCAGTCAGGCTCTGCAAGGTCTAGCTAAAGCTGTTGCTTAGCTACAGAGACGCTTGCAAGCTGCGGCCGACTGTTTAGAAGCTGTTGCAACAGGGTTTGTTGCTAGATACAGAGCTCAAAAGCTTCCGTATGTTTTAACATTAGCGCTGGTTTGTCCGGCAGTTTTGATGGGACGGCAACAGCTCGGTCCAGTCGGTGCCGGATATCACAAAGTTTCCTGTATAAATTCCTGATGATTTAAAATAGAAGCTGCCTGGGTAAACATACCCTGCTGTAATTACACCCTCCCACCAGTGGTGGCACTGTAGCCACTCAGATTTACATCTCCCAGCTCCTCCACCTGTACTGCAGACAAACTCCTCTCCAGCCAATTCTGCCTGTCTGCTTACCACATTGCAGCAACTTTTCCCATTTCACTATAAATAACATCAAATATAGCTTGGTAAAAGCTTTGTGTCTGCACAGCCTGATCCAATTATGCCCCGCCCTCTAACACCACTTTACTTTGAAAGTGGATAAATCCCCAGGCCCGGATGAAATGTACCCCAGACTGTTAAGAGAAGTAAGAGAGGAAATAGCAGAGGCTCTGACCATCATTTTCCAATCCTCTCTGGCTACAGGTGTGGTGCCAGAGGACTGCTAATGTGGTACCATTGTTTAAAAAGGGAGAAAGGGATAGGCCGAGTAATTACAGGCCAGTCAGCCTAACCTCTGTGGTGGAAAAATTATTGGAAAAAATTCTGAGGTACAGGATAAATCTTCACTTAGAAAGACACGGATTAATTAGGGACAGTCAGAATGGATTTGTTAAAGGAAGGTCGTGTCTGACTAACTTGATTGAATCTTTTGAGGAGATAACAAGGAGGGTCGATAAGGGTAGTGTGTTTGATGTAGTCCATATGGATTTTAGCAAGGTTTTTGATAAGGTCCCACATGGCAGACTGGTCACAAAAGTAAAAGCTCATGGGATCCAAGGCAAAGTGGCAAGTTAGATCCGAAATTGGCTCAGGGGAAGGAAACAAAGGGTAATGGTCGAAGGGTGTTTTTGTGACTGGAAGGCTGTTTCCAGTGGGGATCCACAGGGCTCAATACTGGGCCCTTTGCTTTTTGTGGTATATATCAATGATTTAGACTTGAATGTAGGAAGTATGATTAAGAAGTTTGCAGATGGTACAAAAATTGGTTGTGTGGTTGATAATGAAGAAGAAAGCTGCAGACTGCAGGAAGATATCAATGGACTGGTCAGGTGGGCAGAACAGTGGCAAATGGAATTCAATCTGGAGAAGTGTGAGGTAATGCATTTGGGGAGGGCTAACAAGGCAAGGGAATGCACTGAGAAGTGCAGAGGATCAGAGGGACCTTGGAGTGCATGTCCATAGATCCCTGAAGGAGAGGTAGATAAGGTGGTTAAGGCGGCATATGGGATATTTGCCTTTATTAGCCAAGGCATAGAATATAAGAGCAGGGAGGTTATGCTTGAACTGTATACAACACTAGTTAGGCCGCAGCTAGAATATTGCGTGCAGTTCTGGTCACCACATTACAGGAAGGATGTGATAGTACTAGAGAGGGTACAGAGGAGATTTACGAGGATGTTGCCTGGGCGGGGGAATTTTAGCTATGAGGAAAGATCGGATAGGCTGGGGTTGTTTTCTTTGGAACAGAGGAGGCTGAGGGGAAACCTTATTGAGGTGTATAAAATTATGAGGAGCCTAGATAGAGTAGATAGGAAGGACCTATTTCCCTTAGCAGAGAGGCCGATAACTATGGGACATAGATTTAAAGTAACTGGTAGGAGGTTTAGAAAGAAGAAAGACTTGGATTTATATAGCGCCTTTCTCAATCACCAGACGTCTCAAAGCGCTTTACAGCCAATGAAGTATTTTTGAAGTGTAGTCACTGTTGTAATGTGGGAAACGTGGCAGCCAATTTGCGCACAGCAAGCTCCCACAAACAGCAATGTGATAATGACCAGCTAATCTCCTTTTTGTTATGTTGATTGAGGGATAAATATTGGCCAGGACACTGGGGATAACTCCCCTGCTCTTCTTTGAAATAGTGCCATGGGATCTTTTACGTCCACCTGAGGGGGCAGACGAGGCCTCGGTTTAACGTCTCATTCGAAAGACGGCACCTCCAACAGTGTAGCACTCCCTCAGTACTGCACTGGAGTGTCGAGGGGATTCGAGGAGAAATCTTTTCACCCAGAGGGTGGTGGGGGTCTGGAACTCGCTGTCCGAAAGGGTGGTAGAGGCAGAAACCCTCATCACATTTAAAAAGTACTTGGATATTCACTTGAAGTGCCGTAAGCTACAAGGATACAGACCAAGTGCTGGATAGTGAGATTAGGCTCGATAGCTCATTGTCAGCCGGCATGGACAAGTTGGGCCAAATGGCCTCCTTCTGTGCTGTAAATTTCTATGATTACAATTCACCTGAAGACTACATTTGGCCTCGACTCCCCATATGCAACGCCACAGGAGATTAACTAATAAACATAAAAGTAATTGATTGTGCTTCAAGGTGATATATAAATGCAAATAGTAGTCATTTTGGAAATACAATCACTGCCAGTGATCAAGGAATGGCAAAGTTAGATCCAATGGGAGAAAGGATTTGTCTCATCATGGGTAAAGACATCACCCAGTGTAGTGCTAAGGCATAAAGACTCGGAAGGCCCATATTCAATTCAGTCTATGCTGAATTCACTAACCTCAGCTAGAACAGCAACAGGGACACTGTAATTACCCATCACTAGGCAAAGTGGAGGCGGGGGGTGGGGGGGAGAAAATTAAAATCAGCCAGATTTACCACTCCTGATAATTATTCAGTGAGCTCAACGTGTGTACAAACATTGTGTAAGGACAGGTGTGGACCCTCAATGGTGAGACAGTCTGCAATATTCAATGTCCAAGATCACATAGGAAGAATCAGCAAGAACTTGCATTTATATAGCATCTTTCATGACCTCAGGACATCCCAAAGTTTTACAGTCAATGAAGTACTATTGAAATGTAGTCACTGTTGTAATGTAGGAAATATGGCAGCCAAATTTACAGACAGCAATAAATTAAGTGACAAGATAATCTGTTTTTGTTGTTGGTTGAGGGATAACTATTAGCCAGGACACCCGGGGAGAACTCCGGGTGTCCTGGCTAATAGTTATCCCTATCTTGTGTATTGTATGCAGTTTTGGTCGCCTTATCTGAGGAAGGATGTTCTTGCCATGGAAGGAGTTCAGCGAAGATTCACCAGGCTGATACCTAGGATGGCAGGAATGACATATGAGGAGAGATTGGGTCGATTGGGCTTGTACTCACTGGAGTTTAGAAGAATGAGAGGGGATCTCATTGAAACTTATAAAATTCTGACAGGACTGGACAGACTAGATGCAGGAAGGATGTTCCCAATGGTCGGGGAGTCCAGAACCAGGGGTCACAGTCTAAGGATAAGGGGTAGGCCATTTAGGACAGAAATGAGGAGGAATTTCTTCACCCAGAGAGTGGTGAACCTGTGGAATTCTCTACCACAGAAGACAGTAGAGGCCAATTCATTAAATATATTTAAGAAGGAGTTGGATATATTTCTTAAGGCTAAAGGGATCAAGGGGTATGGGGAGAAAGCAGGGACCGGGTACTGAATTTGGATGATCAGCCATGATCGCATTGAATGGCGGAGCAGGCTAGAGGGGCCGAATGGCCTACTCCTGCTCCTATCTTCTATGTTTCTATGTAACTCCCCTGGTCTTCTTCGAATAGTGCCGTACCATGGAATCTTTTACATCAAGGGTACACGGGGCCTTGGTATAATGTCTTATCCAAAGAATGGCATCTCTGACAGAGCAGCACTCTGAAGTGTCAGCCTAGATTATGTGCTCAAGTCTCTGCAGTGGGGCCATAGCCATCTGACTCCGAGGCAAGAGTGCTACCACTGAGCCAAGACTGGTATTAAGCAGGTGACCGCACCCTCTTTATGAGGGCTGAAGAGTACATTACTTTCCCCACTGACCTCAACAATCAACAGGACAGAGCACATTGCTTTGCAGCAGTTTCTGGCTACCTCATGTGCAAGGTGTAAATGACTGTGTACACGTGGTCATCAGGACACGAGCCAGCAACATTCATCAATAGAAAAGCATACCACTCACTGGCTTTTCTATGGGAGAAACTGCACATGCGCAAAAATTTGAATGGGTCGCGCAGCCACTTAAAGGGACCGCGCACCCAAAAAAAATAAGAGGGAACGCTGCTGGGGGCGGCACACTTTCAGCAAGAAATAAGCGCGAGCTCGCCGCCCACCATTCTGGACACTCAGATACCCAATTTAAGCCAGTAGAACGGGTGAAGTGCGATCCAATTTCTAGGCAAAGCATCACGTATTGTCGTGATCTGCTGCATATTGCGCAACATTTCATTAGAGAGAGTTCTGCATTTGGAGCAGGAAGAGCAGCAGCAGCAGTCATCAGACGAGGAAGACCTGGGGGAAGGAGAGGAAACGGCAGAGGAAGCAGGGCCAACTCGGGGCCTAGCAGCAAGAGACGCCAGGGATCCGCCGAGCTTCTCACCCCCCAGCCCTAGAAAATTAGATAGAGACCCTTTGCAGTCCTCGGTACATCCTTCACCACTCCCTTCATCCTGCTTTGAAGAACATTCAAACCATTCAGACAACTTCTACATAAATAATATTCTGACCATGCAAACTCAGAAAAGGCTATGAAACCACATTGCAAACCAAAGATGATTAATTTAATGACAAGCATAAAAAATGCCTTTGATTCATTTCTCACCCAAGTGATCAACCCATTGTGCTCTTGTTTAAAGAAGAAGGTTTCCTAACTCTACTACTCCACGAGGTGCTCTCCTAGTGGCATGAGCAGAGCTGGTGAAAGGCTGCTGTTCCTTATGTTGGGACCCTTGAGATGCTGGTGGTTGGTGACGTTTGAGAGCTTGAACCCGAGGACTTGGCTGCACCTCAGCTGCTGCTGGAGCAGTCTGGCCCAGCTGACGTGCTGGCACCGTGGTGGGTACTGGTTGAGGAGGGAGGCGAATGTGCAGTCGCGCTGACCTCCTAAGAGTCCAGCACATACTGCTCCCATGGCGTCACTGCTGCTTTCGTTCAGCCGGAGCTCATCATTTCCTGTGGGAGAGCAGATTGCAGAAGATGCAGATAAAGCCTCTATCTATTTGATCCACCAATCTATCCATTGTGGAACCCAGAATCTGTATGGCAGCCATTTGAGCTCTCATCAAAGCTGAAAAGCGTGCTAGCATGAACGCCTGCTGTGAGGGCCAAACTTCAGCATCCCTGGAGGAGACCACCCTCTCCAGGGTAGACTGCAGAGTGCTGATGCTTTGCGAGATGACACAACAGAGGCTGCATGCAGACTCCTCCACACTTAGCCATAGTGCTGAAGCTCCTTGGCACGCTTTCCAATGCCTCATACAGCTCTTTGTGTGAGGCCAGCAGTTTTCATCTCATGGCTGGGCCCGTGAAGCCCTCATCTCTGTCGTCTTCAGCAGAGCTAGGAGAGGGTATTGGCCTCCAGCGAGGTCACTGGTGCTAGGTGTTTCACCACGTGCAGACCCCTCTAGTTCAATATCTAGCCCACAGGGAATGCCAATGTCTTCGATGGTGCCTGGGAGGGGTGGAGCGCCTGACGCTGCTTCCTCTGAAGGAATGTCCTCCTCCGAGCTCTGTTCTTCTTCAGCAGTCTCTTGGTGTGGAGAAGGTCCTAGAAGAAAGAGAGAAGAGTTAGGATGTGAGAGAGAAGCTGCACATGATCAGGTAATAGTGTTGACATTGCAAGTTGATGTTACTAAGCTTGGCGCATCTGTGCTGAGTTGAATGAATGGATACAAGTAATATGCAGACACTCTGATCGGGTATACCACCAACCTCTCCTGGCCGGATGCTCATGACCCTGCCTAGGACAGTGATCTCCAGGGCTTCATGTTCCACTTGGGTAAGGACTACAATGTTGGGTCGCCCCTGGCATAATGTGTTGCTTTGTTCTGCATAGAGGGTGAGAATTAGTGAGTGGCTCTTGAAAAGATAAGTGGAGAAATGTAAAGCTTGTGCATATCATCCATGTGCTGAGAGCTAGAGAAGAAGCAAGATGGAAAGAGGATGGAAAGGTAATGAATGTAAAGCCAAGTGAGAAAGGAGTGGTGCTAGGATATGAGAAGAGAATGATGTTGTTGTGTAGTGTGAACAGAGCAAAGGAAGAGGTGAGTGTGTTTGGAATGAGAAAGAGGTGTGCTGCAGTGTGCCCTTGTGATTGTATGTTGAAGGACATGATGGAGGGGAGGGACTTGTTGCGGGTGGTGGGGGAGGGGTGAGAGGTGTGTTATCAGGTATTGTTAAGAGAGCTGGAGAGAAGAAGAACTGTACTCACCCTTGCTGCTCTCGTGAGGTTATTGAACCTCCTTCTACATTGAACCCAGGTCCTGGAGGTGATGCTGCTGGCACTGACCCTCTCAGCCATCTCTGTCCAAGCCTGCCTGACGGAGGCCTTGGGGAGTTAAAATGGCCCAGTCCTCACACAGACAACGTCATGGGGGTTTGCCATGTACACCGCCCCTGCCTACCGATTCCCGCCCGAGTTAAAAATCAGAGTTATAGTATTAATGAATAAATAGAGATTCACAATTTTTTTTTCAAATCAAGTAGTTATTAAAAATCCATTTTTAATTAGATTAAACTAAAAATCATGAACAGCGACCAAAAACTCCCAAATGCATGTATTGGAAAATGAGATGAATATTGCAGCTTCTGCGAACATAAAATTAAAGGAAACCAAATTGCTTTAAAGAGAGGTGGGTTAATAATTTGAAGAAACCTGCTTAAATGTGCTTTAGAGACCAATACAAAATACAGGACACTCTCGTTAAAACAGCACCTAAATATCCGGAATAATTCATACTCCGAAAACAACACCTCAATAACCGGAAATGTTGCCGAGTCCGAGTCCGAGTCTCCCACAGTGGCCGAGTTAGTCAGTGGGGGTAGTTCTCCAAACTGCCACTACTCAGCTTCTTGGTGCTGTCGGAAGTCCGAACACCTCAATAACAGGAGTCGGACTCTCCCGGGAGCGCTGCCGGGAGTACCCAATTACTGTATACTGCACATTTCTTGATTTTTTAAATTTTTGTTTGTTAAAAATAGCCTCGGTAGATAACCCTCTCCGTCATCCGGAATTTTTAATCAACCGGCACCATCCCGGTCCCGCCGGATACCAAAGAGTTTCCTGTAGTTTCTTTTTGGCTAATTTGCTGTTTTCTGCAAACAACGGAGCCCAGAGCCGCGTGATCAGGCACTGCAACCTGCACCAGAGTGGCAGCATGTATTCTTACACCTGTAGTTTCCCCAATTTCAGCCGGACCTTCAAAATCAACAAAGTAATTTTTTTTTTTTAAATTAGGAGTCCCCGAGACCATGTTCATACTTGTACATCATATACAAGCGTCAGGACATGGAACAGATCCAAGTTCATTAGGCGGCACATGGTAGTTTCCATATACAACACAGGTTTACTCCTAGTACTTTAAATAATAGACTGAATGCAGGGTGGAGACTAAGGGAGAGATTTTCAACCGGAGACCAAAACAGGTGTGAAGTGGGCAGGGCACCCGTGGCACACGCCCAAAGCCACGGTCGGGAGTCCTGAACCATTTTTGGGCTCGGGCTGGATTTGAATTCGGCTTTCGAGCTGCGGGTGCGAAAAACTGGCTGACTTCTACACGGAGCCAGCCGACAAGTCGGGTTTGTTTGAAGGGTGGGGTGAGAACAGGCCAGCAGCAGACCAAAAGGTTTTTGTGGTTGTGGGGCCAGGTGGAGCAAGATTGCTCTTTCTGGCCCCACAAAAATATTTTTAAAAACCCCAAAAAAGTTAGCTTTTCATGAACAGCCTGCAACAGTCCCTTTAAGAACCTCTGATCAGGCCTCTCAAAGCATGGTACAGCTGGGCCTAGTGTACACAATGCATGCCCCACCCAAATCGGGGTCCAACAACTGGTGTTAGCATACTTAACCTGCCTCCTACCTGTTTGGGCAGAAGTGCTGGGCGCCCATTTAAAGGCCTGCAGCGAAATTGAATCAGGTGGCCATCGGGTGTGCGAGGTGCCCGCCCAATTTCCCTCTGCCGGTTACCCGTTTTTAGGCGAGAAACGGGTGAGCAGCAGTTGAGAATTACCCTCTGGTTCTCTAGCCAGTCACCTGTCCTTAGTGAAGCATTGATATGGCTGGAGAAATTTCTCCTCCGAAGACAGTGACTCACATTAGAGTACATGTCCACATGTGCCAGCAATCACTGTTCGTGTGCAAGTCAAGACAGGGAGTGTCAGCAGGTTATTCAACTGTGGGTCAAGTTAGTTCCAGTTTTTAACCTAAAGTTCACAATCATTTCAATCACTGTGTAGCGGGGACCCCAAATGATTTCCCCCAACCGCCACTCGCATTACATAGAAATTACAGCACAGAACTAGGTCATTCGGCCCAACTGGTCTATGCCGGTGTTTAGGCTCCACATGAGCCTCCTCCCACCCTACTTCATCTAACCCTATCAACATATCCTTCTATTCCTTTCTTTCTCACTTAACTAGCTTCCCCTCGAATGCATCTATGTTATTCGTCTCAACCAGTCCTTGTGTTAGAGCAAGTTCCACATTTTTACCACTCTCTGAGTAAAGAAGTTTCTCTTGAATTCCTTATTGGATTTATTAGTGACTAGCTTATATTTATAGCCCCTAGTTTTGGACTCCCCATAAGTGGAAACATCTTCTCTACGTCTACCCTATCAAATCCCTTCATAATTTTATAGACCCCTCAGCCTTCTCTTTTCTAGAGAGAAGAACCCCAGCCTGTTCAGTCTTTCCTGATAGCAGAACTGAGAGGTTATAACTATCAGCTAACTCAGCATAGACAGGGATCGAACTTGGGACCTTCCTGAGCGCCTCTTGTCAAATTGTGGATCAGCGCAGACAGTAGCCATGCAAAGGACTACTTTTTAAATAAAAATAGAACACACATATATTGTAAATCATATTCTTTACTTTGCTTTCTAGATGTTATGGAAAACACCCATGTTACAAAAAGAATATTCACTGATCATTTTTTCCTCCTATTTAAAAATAAGGCAGAGTGCAAGTGTTAAAAAAATGCGATTCCCTGTAAACCAAACTGGGAAAAAGGCCATCGCTGTAGCGGATACAAAGTAGACTTCAAGTCCAGTATAAGCTCCATTAGACAGGGAGTGGCCTTTTCCCAATTAAAATACATCACAACCCAATATTAACCACTCCCGAATGTCAGGAATGTAATGGTCGTCAGTATGACTGCAGCAGTTTGTGCTGGATTAGGGTGTGGTTTAATAGGAGTGCCTGACATGAAGGGAAACACCAACACACACACACGGCAGCTGCGACCTTTGGCTTGAAACAAGATGGCAATATAAAGGACTACATTAAACCAGCAATATCCTGACAGCAACAATCCCCCTAGCTTCAGCTTTTGTAAAGCCACTACTTCCATTTTGTCCTTTGTCTACCTAGAGTAAAGTGCTTCTTGGTTATTCAAAAATTATTACAACATTTCTTGGTTGTTAAAATGGGTCAATTTTCATTCTAGATACCATATAGCAAAATAACATAGGCCAATAGAGAGGACACCTTTCTGTTGAACAGCTTTACTCTCATTATAGAATTAATAATGGGACATAGACTAATTCTGTTTTTCATTACAGTAACAAAAATAGAGCATTTCAATGGATGACTGGCTACTGAACCCTAAAGACCAGTAAGGTCCCAGAGTCCAACCCTACTCTGTGCTGAGTTAGCGGATATCAGCTGCAGCCAAGTTGCGGGCACTGTAATTGGCCACCCTGTCCTTGGGGGAGGGGAGAAAGAAAGGGCCATAAGGCAGGGCTCGCACTCCTGATCACCTTCCAGTATACAAGCGCAAGTTTGTTCATTCAGCATCTCTTTCTGGAAAGTCCACATGCTGACAGTCAGCAGTCAGGCCCAATTTTGATGCCCTTGGTGAATAAATAACTCACCAGCACTCACTATTCTTAACTCACACATGAAGAATGGCGACTTGAGTGAGGGACAAGAGAGAGCTGCCAGCACCCCTGGAACCAAAACCTAGCAGGCCCATTTAGGGCACTACAGGATGGTTGCTCAGTAATCAAGAACCATTCATCCTATAAACTATAAACTACTATTTTCAAACCTCCAATATCTGGTGCAAAACAAAATATGTTTTTATCATCTCACTTTTTTTTTTAGAGAAGATAAAATGCAGTTGCAACTGGAAAGTGCAAGATGTTTACTTACTGCTGTTATTTTTGGTGCACTATTATATGTTAACAATGCTGAGTGGGTCACAGTATTCGATTTCAAGATGCATCAAAAACTCTTAAGTCAGGATCCTTCTATGAAAAAATCCATGTTAAAGTGTCAATGTTTGGATACAATATCTGTTATGCTTGTAGTTGGTGCTGTGGTAAGATTTTTCAATGTTAGATTCACATAACGTTAGCTGCTAAAAGGTATACTTATAGTTAATGGTCAAAAACCAGGTCAAGTCTGCATGCAGTTGCTGGCTCCAGCCACCAAGTGTCAGTGGAGCAGCAGCCTTTTTGATATAGGTAAGTAATGTAGGTAGCTATCAAAAATTAAAAGCAAATTAAACATTTTTTTTTGTCAACAGCTCTCCTGAACTTCCTCCAACTCCACCTTGCTGGCTGATTCTCCTTGCAAAGTTCTAGCTCCAGCCTCCTGCAGGGTCCCAGTCCCATGGCCATTTTCTGCAACTACAACCTAATCCTTCGTCCCCCTTTGAGACAGACGAGAGACTGCCCCAGCCTCCCCACTCATCGTGAGCGCCCATTTGCTCTCCAGATTCCTCCATTTGCAGCCTTCACCGACAATATCGCCATCATGTTAACCGTCGCTGCGACCTATCTGAATTCAACAGAAAGCCAGTATCCATCCCTAGTAATTTTCTGGCCTGTATCAGCCCTACACTGATAGTCTCAATTCCATCATGGCACCCCTCCTTCTCCCTTCTTTCCCCCCATCCTTTCATCACAACCTTCTAACCCCCTTCCCCACCCACTCCTCTCCTCCCATCAAGGGGTATGGGGAGAGAGTGGGAATATGGTATTGAGATAGAGGATCAGCCATGATCATATTGAATGACGGAGCAGGCTCAAAGGGCCGAATGGCCTACTCCTGCTCCTATTTTTCTATGTTTCTATGTCTCCCTGTAGCTTACCCTCCACTCCCCTATCCCCCAATTCCACCCTGCTTCTCACCCCCTTCTCTCCTCCCACTCACCTGGAGAGGTCAGGACAGGTGTGGGAGAGGTGGAGCAAGAAGGATAAGGGAGTAGTTAAGCAAATTAATGGCTCCCTAAATGTTATGGTAAGGGCCAAATGCTAGGCAGTTGGGAGTTTGAAAGTACAGTTGGAAGTGACTTGGGGGGAAAGATATTTTGCAGGAGTGAGCACAGAAGGAAGTAGTTAGGAAGTGGATATGGGGATGTAAGTGGTGGGGGATACAAGGAAGTAATCAGAACTGGCCTTCTCAGTGATTGAAACTGAAACCATGCGACAGGCCATGTGAGGTTGCAAGGTCGAGGGGGTGGCTATATGGGTAGGAGAGTTTTATGGAGAATCTGGAATTTTTAACTCTCCAAGGACAATCACAGCTGAGATCAGAGATTAGAATTGGAGGGCAAAGGTCATCAAGTTCAGAGTTACTCTTAGCACAGATCAGAGATGAGCACTGCACAGTGGTTTATTTCAATAAGGGCAGTGTGGAATAAAACATATGAGCCTAAAAATTAGGTTGCTTTGCGCCTCCCGTTGGCGCTAACGGGGCGCAAAGCAACTAGTGCCTGGGCGCGGCGCGGCCAACGCCTCCCGCAAAATTCAGCGGGAGGTTAGTGGCGGCGGTAGCCATTAGCACCCAGTGGTGCTGCACCGTTAGCGATGAGGTCATCGCCATGCGCAGCACCCCTCTCGCACCCCGGCTGCGACCTTCGGTAGCGCCCCCCTGACTTACTGCCGGATTCTATGTCTGACAGGGTCAGGGGGGGCCCACTTGCAGCCGGGGCGGCGCAAATTAAAGGGGAGGTGCCGGACAGCCATTTTTGTTGCTGGCTGCCTGCCAGCACCTGACCCTCTGCCGTCCCCAGCCTCCTCTGCAGCCCACCCCCACGGAGTGCTGGCTGCGCTCCGTGAGCCCGGCACTTCTCGAGTGCCGGGCTCTTTTGCCGGCACTCCGATCCCTGGTGGGCCAGCTGGGCCCCGGGTCGCGCTGCACTAGACCCCTCCCCTTTAAGAAGGAGGGGAAAGCCTGCAGTACCACAGTGCGACGTACCGCAATATTCACTCACAGCGCCCAAGAGGGAGGCGGGGCGCTTCCGGTAGCACCCGGCTTCCCTCTTGGGGCGCTACCGGTGAATTTCGGCCTTGGGGGCGCCAATTTTTTTCGGGAGTAGCGCCCCGCTGAAGTTAGCGCCCCAAAGGGGGCACAACTCAATTTTTCCCTCATGAAATCTACACAGTTTATATTAAAAATCACCGTGCTCTCATACAACAGTATACAGTAGGTGGATAAGTTTTGAAAGCTTGTCAAAGCAGTAGCCTACCAAATGCTTTGAATTAGCTAATAAATAGGACTGTTTTTTAAAAAGACTGCAAATGCCAGAAATTTGAAAGATCAGAAAATGCTAGAAATAAACAGCAAACTTATCAGCCTTTCCAAATGTTGACACATCAGGTTGAGGCATTTCATTAGGGAAGTTTAGATTAAGGGTCTCAATGCAAAATGTCAATCAGTCTTTTCAGCCCCTGCCAGACCGGTTGTCTTTTTCCAGAATTCTTTAATAACAAGCAGCCTCTTCTTCCCCTTAACCAATATATTGAAAGGCAGTTTTGACATATACAAAAAACATGGCTTAGTGATCCTATATTAAAAAAGCGCTGCTTAGTGATCCCAGCACAGCTCTGGAGACTCATGAAAGAGATTGCATACTTCTGAAACGTTTGACTTCTTTCATTGTTTCATAATAAGCTGTTTCCTGGTGTGGAAAGCATATTTTTTCTGCCCCACCCATTCCACACCCATACCACTGCAAAGCCCAGACATGTAGACTAAGAAAATACAAAATGCCTGATTGGCAGTTGGGCAAAGGATAGGCTACTGGATCAGAGGAGAGATTGTGTTATTCATAGTATGGAACATGTAAAAACTAGGCAAGCAAAAAGCTTAAATTAACCTTTGTGAAATTATTTTTTTTGAGTGTGTGGGGGAAGAGAATAAAATGCTTCCAATTCTACCAGTATATTGCACATTGAACATGCGCTCCATCTCCTACTATGTCATGCTACAAGGCTGCCGAAAAGAGGAAAGCCGGTAACAGCTCCAGACAAGACTAGCGGCCACCCGCAAAGTGTATCATTTGGAGCTGCCTGCTAATTTACATGAGCGGAGGGGAGAATCTGTTGTGCAACGCGCTCCTTCCGGCACTAACATCAGCAGGAAGCCGAAGGTCGCATCTGAAGGCTCGGTGCGGCATTCTCGGCAATGTGCTGGGTCGGATCATTTGGTAACAGCTCCTGGGTTTTGCTATCAAGTCTGCTGATGGCCCTTGTAGGGTTGGAGCATTGTGCATTGTGACACATCATCAGGCATTTGTTTGTCCAAGGCTCCCCTTTTACTTTCGTGGAAATTTCTCAGGGTCTTGTGTGGGGTCCACAAATGGGTGCCAGACTGCCTGGTACTCCCACCTTCGCTGACTGCCATAGCTCCACAGATCTTTCACCCAGATGGTTGCTGTGTGGAGGTTTGTGCTCCACCATGGGGCTTGAGGGGGAGGGGGATGCACTGTCTTGCAGCTAGCAGTGACAGTGCACTAGCCTGCAGGTCACATAGGGGATTCACTCTCTGGTGAGTGGCTATAAAAGCACAGGCTCAGATCTGGAGGGACTGTGACTGGAAATATCACATAAAGACTGTGGCACAGATGTCCTGAAACCGCTGCATGAGAGATCAATGGAAATACATTAAAAAAAAAGGGGAAACATGAACTCTTGGTCAGGAGTTCACTGGTGTAAATGATGCAGAAGAGAATTCAATTACATTTTTAACAACTGCAGACTTTTAAAGAACTCTTGGTGAGAATATGCTGTCAAGCCTTTTAAAAGCAGACTTTGAAACTTTGCATATCATTTTATCAGTTCCTAAACTAGAAAACCCCAATGTATAAAATTTAAAGAAATGCAGCTTTGATTTTTTTTCCCTGAGATTAATACAACTGTAGTACAGTACAGTTTATTTTAAAAGTATTTACCTCCTATAATGTTTGACTGACCAGTGGGGAGATTTGATGCATCTCACTGGAAGCAGTTTTCACTCCAATAGCTCTCCATAGTTAGCAGTTATCCCAGCAGCTGTTTACAGTGTGGGTTCTAGCTCACCACCGCTTTCTCCCGCCTCTCCACGCTGTCAATGGCTGCACACACGAGCGTGCTTTGGAGAGGGCAGTAAGAGGGCGGTGAGCTCCAAAATGGATGAACGTGCGTCAATTCAGCGTTGCACGCAGATTGATGTCACACTCCTGCTAATTAAAATAGTTTCCACGAGTGCAAGCAATGGCAGCACTGCTGACCTGCCAAAAATGGTGGCCGCTGTGGGACCCGCCGGAAGCGAGGTGGCCGCCTTTTTTTAAAACCAAAACGGGCCTTAACGGCCAGCGCTAACACCTCCAATTTCTAGGCCCAACAGTCTTATCCTGTAAAGCAAACAAAGAAAATAGACCACACTTTTAGGAGTCAGAGTCCATTTTGCCCGATGCTTCTGACTGCTGTGTACCAGCAGTAGCACCTGGTTCAGTTCTGCCAACTTGAGTCTGGCCTTGGACAGCCTGACTTCTCAGCGCACCTATAACAGGGCAGCATCATACTTTATCCATTGCTGGCTTGTGTGGACCCTTTCTGACATCAAGGAAGGTTCCAGACATACAGGCAACATGCAGCATGCCATTTTGTACTGACAGCATCTGCTTGAATCTCATATGCATTAACTCAACACATTTGCAGTTATTTGTTATTGCTGAATTCACGTCACAATAAAAACAGGGCAGATTCATCAATAAGGGAACTGGGTTATATTACCACAATTTGAAGCTGCGAGTTTCCACAAGTATAGGCTTTGGGGGGAAGTTTGCCGGCACTCAGGGGGTGGGCTTGGAGACGGGACATCCAGCAAAATCACAAAGATTGACAGCGGGTCGGAAACCCGCTGTCAACCCGCCTCCAGACAATCTTCCCAGGTGTCGGGTCCCTGATTTGCACAGGGACCCGACACCTAGCGGCGGGAAGAAGATTATAGCCACTTAACTGCTTGTTAACAGGCAGTTAAGAGGCTTTTTGCAATTTTGACAGGTCTACTGCGGACTTCCTCGATGTCCGGACACCACGCCAGGTAAGTGTGGCGTGCTGTGGATCTACTGTAATGTTTGTGCATTGATGACCGCTGCAGAAATGGTGTGAAGGATCCAATGGTATACTGGTAAATTTCAGAGGTAAGAAAATGTTGGGGAAATCATTTTTATTGTATTTAGACTTTTCTGTAGGTGACAAGTTTTGAATTGTTTGTGTAGTTCCCACCTCATTGGGAGAACCTCTTACCAGTGACAGATCGCTTTTGTAACCTCACCTGCAGCTGCCATCTGTTCTAGCCTAAGGAGGGAGTCACTGGAGAGCCTAGGTGCAAGGGCTCACCTTTGTACAGTGATTGTCAGTGTTTGTAGCACCTCAATGCTGTCAAACACTGAAAAATCAGCTGTCAAAAAAGTGTGTGGCCCCTTTAAGAAAGCTGGCAGATGACGTGTCATCAACTGACATCATCTGACACCGGCTTCCTCTTAATTGGCCAGCAAGCCCGCAAGGCCAATTGAGGCAAAAGCGCGTCTGTGCGTCAGACATTGTTATGGGTGGGATTGGAACCCGGAAGGCAGCTGTCCCGCCCCCAAGCTGCATCAACCGTAAAAATCACAGCCTAAATGTCATTTTAAGGATGGTGAAGCAACTAATTTACACATTTCCTTCAATGGCTGTAACCTAAGTGACTGGAGGACATTAATGCCAATTGACTGACTTTCCCAAATTGTCGATGGGTAAATGCATCTTTTCCAGTGGTATACAACGACATACAGCAGAACGATTCGAAGTTGGATCTCCGATCTTAGCCAAGTTAACTGACCTTAACCACAGCAGCAATGGGGCACAATAATTGGGTCAGCATTCCTGAGCTAGGAAGGGGAAAATCACTCATAATCACTATCCATAACCCCCCCCCCTCCCCCGGTGAAATGATGATGACAAGATTACAATCACCTGTGATTCCCCCTCGTGATCAAGCAGCCTGAAAAACTCACCATCTAGACTCACATGAAAAATGGTCACTTGGCCAAGGTACAAGAGGACCAAACAAAACTCCAATATGGTCAGTGCAGTCAGAAGGGGAAGGGAGAAAAATAACTGAGAAATACATAGTTATAAATGTCTCAGCATATTAAAAAAAAAGATTTTTTAAAGTATCCATCATTTGACTGTGGTAAGGCCAAACTGTGTTCTGTAACTGCGTTACTTTGAATTGCAAAGCAATCAGTAGATTTTGAATCAGGGTGCTGCCACAACCAGATGCTGTTCTGTGCACTCAGTTGAGGGAGGCATTGAGGCAGTAAACATTAGCAACGACATCATCCTAAGCGAACAGGAACACTGACATTGTTTCAAAAGGGCACATGTCATCTCATGACTATATGGTGGTGGGGGAGTGAGATGGGGCCTGTAATCTGTACAACAGGCTCATCTGTTTCCATAGTGACATCATCTCTGGGACATTATCCACAGCCAGTTCGGCAGCTTCACCAAACCCCAGTCCTGCACAATATCATGTAAAGATCCCAAAAAAAACATCATTTTGGGACTTCACAAATACTTCTTTGTCATCCCAGCTAAACCCAGCAACGATTGCCCACAAGAAATGGAGCTGCAGCTCCCGCCTGGCAGTGTGTTCAAGAGGAAATGTTAAAATAATAGAAATGGGGAAAGAAAATTTTTAAAAACACAAATATTAACAGTTCTGTTTTATAATTTTATTTTGGTACATTATAAACTGACAGTCAACAAAAGTGAGTCTTCAGTCATGTTCTAACAAATCCCCATGGCCCCATTGCCATATTTCCTGGGGTGCTGAAAGAGACTAATGAGGAAATGTGTGGGTCTCCTGCTACAGACATCAGAGTCACTGGGTACCAGAAAAGCTCGACAACATTGGAAGTAAACCATCACAGTACTTATAATTAAAAGGGGGAACAAATTCGAATTAGGTAACTACAGGCCCAGTGGCCTAACATGAGTAGGGAATAAAGTAATGTAAGCCATATTGCAGAGTAGGGTGGGGGAGTATCTATATATCGCTAGCTTAATAAGAAACAGCAAACATGGATTTAAAAAAGGTTCTGCTCGACTTCTTTTATGAAGTTGCAGATGTTAGTGGAACTCCCTATGATATAATTTATTTGGACTTTCAAACGGTCTTTGACTAGGTCCCACATGAAAGACTTGTGATAAAACTAAAAAGCGTGGATATCCAGAGTAGAATGTGGGCCTGGATAAGAAGCTGGATAAAATCAGCACCCCTGTGCTCACTGACCTCCATTGGCTCCCAGTTAAGCAACGCCTCAATTTCAAAATTCTCATCCTTGTTTTCAAATCGTTCCATGGCCTCGCCCCTCCCTATCCCTGTAATCGCCTTCAGCCCCACAACCACCAACCCACCCCCCCCCATCTCTGTAATCTCCTTCAGCCCCACAAGCACCACCCCGCCTCCCCCCCCCCCCCCCCCCCACCGAGCTATTTGTGCTCCTCTAATTCTGCCCTCGAGTATCTCTGATTATAATCGCTCAACCTTTGGTGGCCGTGCCTTCTGTTGTCTAGGCCCTAAACTCTGGAATTCCCTCCCTAAACCTCTCCGCCTCGCTACCTCTCTTTCCTCCTTTAAGACGCTCCTTAAAACCTACCTCTTTGACCAAGCTTTTGGTCACCTGCCCTAATTTCCCTTTATGTGGCTCGGTGTCAAATTTTTTGTCTCATAACAGTCCTGTGAAGCGCCTTGGGATGTTTTACTATGTTAAAGGCGCTATAGAAATACAAGTTGTTGCTGTTGCTCTGTGTGTGCAGTCTGAGTGTATTTTTTTAAAGCCCTAAATTTCCCCTGCTTTGGAAGATGTGGTGACTAATGGAATGTCTTAAAAGGTGGATCACAATATTTTCCTCCTTTTTTGACTGGAGAAAGTGCAAGAGGACACTTGTATGCAAGTGGATATGACATAAAAATATTATTAATGGTAAAGATAAGGTGAACCCACAAAATGGTTTCATAAATGCTCGGAATGATCTACCAATTAAGGTAGTGGAATTAAAATCATTATCGGTGTTTAAAATGCATTTGGGTGCTAGGAAGGGAAAGTTGGAATAAGAGAGGTACAAGTCTTGATGGCCTTTCCTTATCCTTGTCTTTTTCCTAAGTGTTTCACACACCCAATGATTCAGTAACTTCACAACCAATTATAAAACAAAGTTGTACCCAAATCTAATCCCTGGTCTGTGCGGAGTCAGTTGTTCTCAGCTCAACTGGTCTCTGTTCCCTCTGGCCAGGAGGAGAGGGGGGAAAACTGCCAGGGTTTCCGGGTCCGATTGCTTTCCAGTGATTCCCATTAGAAAGTGCACATGGGTGGAGGTCTGGCAAGGACTAGATAAGGTTTGGCTTTGATGCTCCCCCCCCACCCCCCACCTCATGATTGAATTGTCTGTCAATACTCACCTTAGTTGCTTGTGTCAAAGGACAGCTTTGGCTCAGGGGTAGCTTTCTCACCCGAGTCAGAAGGTTGTGCATTCAAGCCCCACTCCAGAGACATGAGCACGTAATCTAGGCTAGCACCTCTGTGCAGTACTGAGGGAGTGCTGCTCTGTCAGAGGTGCCGTCTTTCAGATGAGTCGTTAAACCAAGGCCCAATCTGCCCTCACAGATTCCATGGCAGTTTTCAAAGAACAGCAGGGGAGTTTCTCCTCATGTCCAGGGCAATATTTATCCCTCAACCAACATCACTAAAACAGATTATCTAGTCATTTATCTCTTTGCTGTTTTTAGGGCCATGCTGTGCGCACATTGGTTGCCACGTTTCCTACATTACAACAGTGAATACACTTCAAAAAGTACTTCATTGGCTGTAAAGGGCTTAGGGATGTCTTTCTTTCTTTAAGTGGTCTCGCCGATGTACCATGTGTGCCTATATGCATCTCTTCACTTCACCTGACGAAGGAGCAGCGCTCCGAAAGCTTGTGATTTCGAATAAAGCTGTTGGACTATAACCTGGTGTTGTGTGACTTCTCACAATTGTCCACCAACACCTTGATTTTAAAATTCTCACCCTCATGTTAGAATCTCTCCGTGGCCTCACCCCTTCCTATCTAAACTTGACAGTGTGAGTGCTCCTAACCCGGGAGGGTGAGATCTGTCTGTTCTCTGAAAGCAGTGGTGTTAGCACTGTGAGCTCTGGAGCTGGCTGTCACAATGAATGGATCAAATTACACATTGCAAAGATCTTGATTACTTAGGCAGGCAGGATCTAATTACACATTCCAGACGAACTGCTGGGTGTGTCTTGTCCTCCAAGCGACCAATCAGAAATCTGGTTTTGTCCTCCAAGGGGACCAATCAGAGCTTTGGTGTTACAAATAGTTACAACCTTAAAATAGCCAGGGCCAACCACAGTTCTCCAAGAAACACATCAGTCTTACTACAATTAATTATTTTTGTAAGTTTTGAAAGCTTTTACAAACAGAGGTTTCATATAGAGGTTGATTTTTTTTAAATTCTTTATGGAAATCTCAATATCAATGCAAGTTTTCAACATACTACAAGTAATAATGAAGAAAATATATAGTTGCTGCTCGAGTAACTAGAGGGAAAAAAAAAACTTGTAAAACCCAATCTGTCAGGTAGATAGTATTTTATTGTTCATAATATAAACAAAAAAGGTATTCAAAGTTATTGGCCTGGATTTTAGCCTGAAGGCATGTTCCATGTGGGGGGCCGAAATGAGCTAAAACTAGAACTACTGTTAAAATGAAGGCAGGCAGCCTCATAATATTTTATTGACCAACCCGCTTCCCGCAAGCAGACTGGGGCAGGACTAGGGCGGGCGACCAGTTAAAACCGGAAGTGGGCGGGTTCGAGGAGGGTTGGGTTTCTGTTTCAAATTTTTCGTATTTTAACCTCTGACACGACCCCAGCCACCCGTTTTTGGGAGCTACTTATCCTCTTCATCACAAAGGCCATCTACAGGAAACTTTCGATTAACCGGCCCCTAAATAACCAGAATGCTCTATCCACCGGCAAAATTCAGGAGTCGGTTCAGGTAACTTTTTTTACTTTTAGTTACTTTTTTTACTCCATTTGTTGCTGTGCAAGGGTGTAGCTGAAGCTGTTGCTAAGCTACAGAGACGCTTGCAACTTGTGCCGATTGTTTTGAAGCCTAAGCAACAGAGTTTGTTGCTTTATACGGAGCTCTGAGCTCCGTATCTTTTACTATAGCGTTCGTTTGTCCGGCATTGTTGATGAACCGGCACCACGTCGGTCCCGTCCGTGCCGGATACCAGAAAGTTTCGTGTACTTCCACCTCCATATCATCCAACTCTGCACCTACCTCAGCTCATCTGCTGCTGAAACCCTCATCCATGCACTGGTCACCTACACACAATTATTCCAATGCTTTTCTGACCAGCCTCTCGTCCACCATCCGTAAACTCCTGCTCATCCAAAACTCTGCTACCCATATTCTATCCCATTCCAAGTTCTGTTCACCCATCACCCCTGTCCTTGCTAACATACATGGCTCCCCAACAGTGTAGATTTAAAAATCTATCTTCACGTTTGAATCACTTCACAGCTTCGTCCCTCCCTATTTCTGTAACCTCCTCCAGCCCCACAGCACCCTCCACCCCACACCGAAATCTCTGTCCCTCTGACTGGCCTCTTGTGCATGCACCCACCCTTCTTCATCCCACTGTTGGCGGACGTGCCTTCAGCCACCTAGGACCTCCCTAAACCCTCTGCCTCTCCAGCCTCTTCTCTTCAAGACCCTCCTTAAAACCCACCTCTTCAACCAAGCTCTTGGTCAACCCCTCCGAATATCTCCTTCTTTGGGCCAAATCCATTTCCTCCTTACACCTTTGTGAAGTGCCTTGGAACATTTTTCCTACATTAAAGACACTATAAATTAACAACTTACATTTATATAAAGAAAGTCAATTTGTGAAATTATTGCATAGAGGTCACCGATTAAAATAGGGATTGGTTTTTAATGGCCTGTAACACGCCATATATAAATAAACTGCCCTAAGTCGGAAGTTGCTGTTAGGTTGGTTTTGTGCGATGGTCGCATCGCCAGTTCGCGACAGGTAGCCAGACATAACGGGCAGGATTTTCATTGTGCCGTGGAGTCGGGATTGGAGGCGTGCGGGGGGTTAAAATCCCCAAATCGGGGGTCCCGACACCATCCCGCCCCCAACCCGCCTCCATGCCAGTTTCAAAGGAGACGGGTACCCGCCCCGCACTGGGACCCGCCTACCCGAGGCGGGAAGGGATTAGTGCCAATTAACTGCCTGTTAACAGTAGTTAACAGGCAGTTTTTAGCCTAATCCTTATTTTTAATCTTGAACTGTGGGATTCCCGATGGCTCCAAACCACGCCAAGTTAGAGGAGTCGGGCCGTCGGGTTGAAGGACTTGGAGGGGTCGAGATGTCGGTGTTCTGGTAAGTGATGTGTGCATGAGTGCAAAGGTAAGTGTGTTTGGTGTGTCTAAAGTGATTAAAGAAGTGTAAATTACCTTTTCTTACCTTTACAGCCTTCCTTCCTTTAGGACCCAGGAGTCCGTCATCTCACCGGCACAGAAAGCAGAATGGCTGCGAACTGTCAAAAGTGACAGCCTGCAGCTTTCTGTGCAGGAGAGATTTCTAACTGAGTCTGTAGAGAAGAACTCAGGTTAGAAGTAAGACTGTCAGTGTTTGACAGCTTCAAAACGCTGATATTTCATCTGGCAAAATCTGACAGATGAAATTTCAGTCTGTGACGTCACCTGTTGCCGGGTGGCCCTTAATTGGCCTGCTGAGCCTGCTGGGCGGGCTCAACAAGGTCAATCAAGTTAAAATTGCGTGGATTGGCCGCATCTCAATGGAGACGGGACTACAACCCCAAAAGTTGTCATCCCGCCTCCAACCCGACTCCTCAATGAAAATCCAGCCCAACGTGTCCAGCAAGTTTACAGCGGGGTTGTCATCAGCCACACAAGATTCACACATTCCACCAGCACACAATAGAAACCAACATAAAAACAGCCATAGTTGAATATTATACACTGCAGTACCGCAACTAGATTTAGCATTTGAGACCAATTACACACACGCCCCTTCTACACTACTGAACAGCTGCTGTGCTGATTCCACAGGTTGCAGGTTGAATTTAGCCACAAAGGATCTCTGCTTTATGCGCACTTGCTCCAAAGCTGCAAATGAAGCTACTGCAGAATTAGTGCCAAGTCCAGTTGTGATTTTGCCACTCCAGACAGACATTGCAGCCAGGCCTAATGTGGCAGGCCCAATGGCATGATTGGACACGGAGTGAAAACCCCACCCCAGGAGGGTTTTGATGCCTCCAACAGAAAGTGTATCAGATTGTTTACACTACAAGGTTACTGTTAATGGAAAGCTTGCTATCACAGCCAACCCTATAAGATAAAGGAAGCATTAAGAGTCTAAGGGGGAGAAATTGGGTATAGCCCCGTTTGGGGCGCTAGTTCTGGCGAAGCGCAAAGCCTAGCGCCAGTTGCGATTTAGCGCCACCTGGCGCGATATTGGGTCGTTGCGCCCGAGGGTGATTGCAGCGCTAAATCAGGCGCTGCACGAGGCTCTTAAGGCACTAACCCGGGGGCGCAACCCAATTTAGCGGCGGCGGGGCGCAGCGCAGGTTCTTTCAATAATCACTTTCCCTGAGACACACTGGCGGCGGCCAGCTCTTAAAGGGGCAGGTCAATTGGCATCACCAGACACACTCACTGCCTTGTAGGCCTTCAAAGCGGTGGGAGCCTACCTGTGGCGCACCAGCCTAGCAAGAAATGGAAAGGGTGAGGCAGAGGGCGGAACGCCTCACTGATGGGGCATTGGATGCTTTGGTTGGCGCAGTGGAATCAAGGCCAAGGAAGATGGTTGGAATGTGATTTATGTTTTGGACAGTCTCCCAGGTGTGAGAGGCAGTTATGTGTCAGTGTATTAGTTTTGCTTTCTGTTGCCATAGCTTTCTCATGTTTGAAGGAACCACATTTTGTGTAATGAAACACTTTCTTAATTTACAATGGCCATGCCTTCTATTTACATGCATCTTGCCCTTCACAGGCTTGGGGGTATCAGACCGGTTCCATTCCTGTTCTTGGAATGGCAGCAAGCATTCCGTGAGAGGGGCCTAGAAGCTACTTCTGATCAGCCTCTGACACGCAGCCTGAGAAGAGCCGCTCGCGTAGAAGTTCAGGCCAGCAGGCATCTTCTCAGCCACCGACAGCGATGTCCTGCACCTTATCTGAGGCTGCAGATCTAGCTGAAGCAGCTGGCACAGCTCAGTCACCACCTCCTTTCTAAATCACAGCCTTCTGACACACTGCTCCTCCGGCATGTTCATGTAGGAAAACTGCTGTCGGAAAACCCTGCCAGCGTAAGGTCTGCTGTGGCGACGTCTGTTGGCCCTCCTCCGTCTGGCCATGCCCGCCCCCCTCTCCCAGCGTCTCCGTGCCCTTTCCAGATGATTCAGCAGCAGGACGTTCCCCTCCAATGCAGCCCCCATAATAAGTGCCCACAGGAAGGTTCCCCGTTGTCAAGGCTCACCAACAGCAAGGTGATGGTCAGAAGGCTGAAGATCGTCTGCCTGCGCTGGCTCAGTGGTCAACTGGCTCTCAGTGTGCAGCTCAGCAACTCTTTGTAGCTCTCGAGGAAGTTGTGCACCAAAAATGGCTGCCGCTTTTAAACCACACCAATCCCCTTTAAATAACGCTCCTCCAGCCTGAGAGCGACTTGGTAAGGTCCAGGTAAGCTGTTACTATTAGCGCCAGGCGCTACGGAGGGGGGCGCCACTGAATTCCCAGGCCGGGGCACCCAAAAGGCGTTGCACACTCAAATGACATCATAATCAGCCTGCACCCATTAGCAGGCGCTAAGATTTAGCGCCGGTGCTAAATGCATGCTCAATATGGGGCGAGGCGCTAGGCGCCTTGTGCCCGCCCAGAAATTGGCTAACGCCCCACTTCTCGGCCTCTTTAGGCGTTAATCGGTGGCGCAACCAACCGAATTTCTCCCCCTAACTGTTTACTGATAGGATACAAAATTCCACACCTCTTTTTCAAAAGACTGTGCCAATGAGCTTCTGCAAAACAAGCAACTGAAACACGTGTGGAAAAACTTTCTGCAGAATTAACACATATTAAATTTTAAAGTAATTTTGGTCTTCATTACTTTATGCTTCTTACGAAATGCAAACATATTTAATCACTCAGGATTTGCAAAGACCTCCCAGTGGGAGGCAAAGGAAATGAAGCTGTGGGGAGACTGTCTGCATCCACAGGAACATTGCAGGGTACAGTCAGTGCGCACTTCCCTGCTCTCAGAAACATGCAATGAGTTAGAAGGAACTAAACAGTAAGTTATTCCAAGGCACTGAAAAACCTATTAAAACATTTTCCAAGTTTAAAAAAAAACATAAAATGCATCCTCCAACAAATAGGTTGTACCACAAAAACAGGTGCCATTTGGAATTGTGAACTGAGGATATTCTATTGAAAGCTACAAACTAACCAGGTTGCACCGAATTTGCTGAGCTCAGCCGAAACACTAAAGTTGGTACCGGTTTCCTGGATTAGAGCGGGATGAAATAAGGGGGGGGGGAAAATAACCGGATTTGCTGCTGCCTAATTGCCATGTAGCAATCCCTGCTCGACGTACTGGTCTGCAGATATTAGAGGAGGGCAGAATCAGGCTCGACTGTAATGCCTCTCACTGTCAAAATAGCCTGCCAACACTCAGCGTCAAGGTTTACATGTGAATATTTGCTATTTGGGCAGGTTGTTGAAGGGCAACTGGTGCTGCTGTACCTTTCAAGAATCCACTGCTAAGAGAGGAGAGGAGAAAGAAAAACCGATGAGCGAAAAGAAAAATCTACAAGCAGACAGAAACATTCACTCGCCTGTTCTTCAATCTTATTGTAACATCCATCAGGGTTAGAATCCTTCAATCAACACATACTGTTACTGAGCTCAAACAATTCATAAGTTTGACAGTTTAAATTTGCAAAGTGAGGGGATAAAAGTTACTATTTATTATGTCACAGATTAACTGAACAAAGTTTGTACACAGACGATCAGATATCACTGCCTTGCAATGCCCTCTCAAGGTGGAAGGGAGGGAGGAGGGGGAGAAGAGAAAGCAGGCATGAGAACTGGATCTGTCTCACTTGCATCTCTGGTTAGCTCAGTATATGAGGCATTGCGAATACGCCTGAAGAAGTCGAGACCCATACTATCCCAGTTTTTTGGCAAATAATTTTTTTTAAATACTTCTTTCTCCAATCTTAAAGTAATGGATTTTATGATGCCAATATACTCTTCTGGCACTTGCATAAAGAGGAGTTTTTGGCAAAAATGTTGACACTCTTGCTCAATCAGGAACAATGTGACTACGGTTGAATGCACCTCTGCCCCGATTATAATCAACCTTCTGACCCCTCCAGCCTTAGTAAACATAATTTGGTGAATGTTCTGCTCATCTATCTTGTAAAACTCCTGAAGAGAGAGACTAGGAGTTCCAGTTTCAATCTTTTTCTGTGCAAAGCAGAGCAGAGCCATGAGATACGTGAGCGAATGCCGACAAAGCTCCCTATGGCAAGCAAGCAAAGCGTAAAAGGGGACAAATGAACCTACATGCAGTAATGAAAATCTCACTGGAAAATAACTGTATATTATTTTAAATATGAATTTTGGATATGTAGAAATCTACCATTAAATTTGGTCATTGGCCTACTCTCATGAAGGTCTTGACTTGTCTGTGGTACAGTTCTACAGGGTCTGCCAGCACTCCGTTACCTCTTCCCAGTTGCCATTCTTCACATCTGAATCTAGATATCGAACATCAGGTTATTTGTGGATGGCATCATTAGAACCCGAGTCCACCCTTGTCTGTGCCCAACATTCATACACTTGCATTTTCTAGCAGAGGTCAGGATTAACAACCCGAGCAAATTCTGGCCCATGGGCACTGAGGCAAATTGCAGTGCCACCTAAGTTGGTCAGCTGGTTAGTAATCACAGTTTTGCCACATTAATCCTTTAGCCAATGATGAGAGAAAGCTGCTTTAAAAAAGAAAGAGTTTGTTTAAAATCTATTTTAAAAAAGAACCTGCATTTATAGAATAATTAACCATTCATGGGGGCCAAAATCCGTTGGAGGTACTGATCATTTATCAAAAGGAACTATGGGGGAAAAATTCAGTTGGTTAACGGCTCCTGTTAGCGCCTCTGGGGGGCACTAAAGGGGCGCTAGGAACTTGGCGCCCGAGCGCGACGATTTTAGCGCCACTCGCGAAATTGACCAGTCCTTTTGCGGTGGCGCTAAACACTACTGCCACGATCTCCTGCACCCGCAGATCATGACATCAGTCAAGCGTGCAACACCCCAGACCGGATATGGAGTCGCGCCCCCTGCCTTAGCACCTGCCGCTAGGAACGGCACGTAGAGGGGAACGTTTTCAAGTCGGGAAGGGGCTGGGGAAGCGCTATTTAAAGGCGGGCTCTTCCTGCCTTTTCTTGTCAGCAAAATTTTTGGTTTTAACGCTGTCCTAAGGAGTTTTGGCCCTCAGCACCACTTTTGAGGTTCCTAAGCGCCGAGCTCTTTCCCTGGGCCTATCCATTAGTGCTTCTAACACAATTGCTTTTGGAGGTCTCTCCAGGCCGAGATTCAAGGCTGCAATGAGCAGGGTGTGGCTGGCCAGCAAGATGGCCCTTCCCCTTTAAGAACGGGACGGCGCCAGTCTGTCTGGCTTCCGTGGTAATTGGCATCGCCTGAGCTTCGGTAGCGCTCTGAGGTAGTGCCTCGCTCCCTGACGTTTGCGCCTTGAGAGATGTGTTGTGCCTGATTTAGCGCTCAAATCACCTCCGGGGCAATAGCGGCGAATTTTGCAGTCGGAGGCGATAATTAGCGGCGGGCGCTAAACTTTGCGTCCAGCTGATATTAGCACCCCAAAATGGGCGATACCCAATTTTTCCCCCTATATGTTTGATGAGAAATTGTGCCTTAGAGGAAATGGTTTTAAAAGCCAAAATGTGACTGAACTTTCAAAAGGAACCTAAAAACAAATGAAAAAATTCCCCAGCTTTATTCCTGGTTAGATGATCTCAACCAGGATGGCAGCAAGTACAGTATAACTGACTTCACCACCGAGCCCTGCCCCATCCCCCAGGCTGGGGTGGTGGAAAAAGAAAAATGAACCAGTTTACCCACTCTCAATCGCCATATCCTACTGGAGAGTGCACATGTTCATATTGGAGGAGGGCACAATTAGACTCAGCTGGGATACCACTCACGGTCGATGTCCTTCAACAATCACGGTCTAGGCTCAAAGATAAAGAATGGGCACTTGGATGAGACAGTGAAGGGGCATCCGACACAGTTGCATTTAATGAAAATACCAACACTTGTTTTGTTACTGTGTTATCACATCATTGCCTACAATTGGATAATCCAAAGCACGCCTGTTTTAAACAGCTGGGTAGGACACGGTGATAATTGTTTAAAATTAAAACCCTGAGGACTCTACCAATGTCAAGATACCACCCGGTAAAGGCAAGAAAAATCCCAGGTTCAATCCCCATTCTGTGCCAAGTTAAATCATCTCAGCCAGGTGAGTAATTGGTCCATTACAATTAGCTTTAGTGCCCCAAGCAAAATCAGCAGCAACTCCTGCTAGAAAGTGTTTTCTTCATACATCAGATTTGGTCTGTGATTCACCACCTGCTGACATATGCTGCCGAGGCTCATATGAAGAATGGCCACTTTGGTAAGGTAATTGCAGATGCCCATGGAACCAGACTCTGGGAGGGGGAGTGAGGAAGAGAACTGGGGGAGGGGGAATAAAATGTCACAAGTACAGAGGGGACAAGTCAGTATCCATGGACAGAAAGTCATAACAAATCTTTTTACTTGTTGCAAAGTGAAGCTGGACATTACAATGCAACGGCAACATTAAGCTTCATTATGATAATGGAGCACTGAACAGAAGAGCATCATAAACTTGGGCTGTGGCAGGTTTGGGGAAAAACTAGAATACTACAGCTGGTCAGCTAGTGGCAGAGGCAGAGCATTCCCGAGTGCAATTTCAATCCTAATTGGTTTCCTTTGCATCAACCTACCACTTTTTAATTAAAAAAATATTAATTAGCATTATAGGAAAATATCCACGCATCACACTGAAGTATTGTAATTCTATTTCAACATTACTTGAAGTTTTATTACCTCACGCTTTTGCTCCAGATTTTCTCCATGTGAACGGTACAACTCAAGAATAGATGTTGAATTTGTGGAAAACTGTAAATAAATAGAAAGTTATTAATATGCTGATCCTAATCCTAATTTCAAATCCTCCAGCGCCATCCTTTCCCACTACATCAATGGTATTTTTCATTATCACCTGCCCTCTCACACCAATATTATCATTCCCACATGTTCTTAAACCAGAAAATTCACTCTCTTGTTTATACTCTTACCTCCCTTGCTTCCAAGCATTCCAGATGGTACTGATAATAATAGTAATAGAGTAATCAAATGGTTATTGTCAAATTATAATTGTAAGCAAAAAGATTGATACCCCATATATGGAAAAAGGGCAAGGGGAAATTCTGGCGGGTATTTTTCTCTTGTCAAGGAAGTTATGAAGGAATTACAAATGTTCTCATAGTTCAAAATTGTTTGTTTCATCTGACTGAGTTTATGTTCAATTCCCAACCATGTCATTTGGTGGGAATAAGTGTTGGGGCATGTCTAGTTGGCCTGTTAAAATCAGTTGCAACATTAACGACAGTCCAAAACACCAGTGCCTTCTTTCTCAACTGAAGTGGCATTGCAGTATCAATAGTATCCTCAGCCCATCTCGATCACTGTTTTAGATCCAATCTTGTTCTCAGAATGCCTTATTCAGGAAACAAATTCCACATTAAACCAAAATGGGTTGTGGTTGATCACAAGTATTCAAAACCAAGTATACATACAGGTGTTGCAGGTATTCACCTACTATTAATACTATATAGCCTTAACCATTACGGGAATGACTACAGGATAACGCTTTGTTTTTAAATGAACAAAGGATCTTTCCGCAGACAAGGACCAAAGTTTATATACTTTATATGCCCCAAACCAAGTAAATTGACCGGCATGCGAAAGTTAAACCCAAGGCGGTGTGTTGGAAAATAAATCAACTTGCCCAGAGAGGTGTGATAGACAAAAACACAGCTTGTTCTCACTCATGTTTCTTAGTACAGGTAAAAGATCTCAAACCTTCATGGCATGCAATCACATGCACTTATGGTCCTTTTACACTGCATCATCAATGGAGCCCATGGCTTCACCGGCAGCACTGTGCGGCCTCCAGAAATGCGGTTTTCCTCAGGCTCCTGAACAGGCAGCAGCATCAAGAATAGCAAATATTTATTTCTTGCCAAATTTATCCTCTCTCCCTGCCTGAGGCACTGGCTCCTTTCTGGGATACAGTTCCACACGTACTTGACACCAGTAGCTCACCCAGCCAACCATTATTCATTTATGAGCACTGACAGTGAGCGTCGAGACAGTATTTAACCATGGCATGAGGCCATCACAGCTGAATCTGGTCCTATTCTCACCAAATATCCACATGCAAGGTCTTCCACCAGGAATCACTGGATTGCCAGCGTGATCAGGAAACTGAGCCAGCTTTCTTAATCCAGAGGTGCTGAGGCCAATTGTTGCACCTCAGCTAGTACCATGGCTGGGATCAGCTAACTCAGCACAGTCCTGGAATCAAACCTGTGACCATCTTGTCTGTACAACTTAGTGCTACATCGGGCTTTTAGCTCCTGAACTATTGCGAGACCATGGCCGCGGTTTCCCCTACTACCTCGGCGGGTCTGGTGCGGCCAGGGTCGGTGGCGGGTCCCGACCCCGCTGCTGGCTCCAGCCCACTGTCCAGTGATTTGATGTTGATTGGGTTGGTTAAGCCCACCCAGCGCGTTTTCCGGCCAATTGAAGGAAGCGGGTCTGGGGACGTCATTTGATGATGCATCATCAGCCGGTTTCCTTAAATGGACCATGCGCAAATTTATTTTGACAGTTCTGCTGTCAGTGTTCTACAACATTGAGGTGCTGCAAACACTGACAAGCACTGCACAGGGGTGTGTGTACGGCTGCATCCAGGCTTATGGAGGGAGTCACAGCACGCAGGGAGGTCCTCTTCCCTTCCAATGGACAGAAGAGGAGAGACCTCCCCAGGAGACCAACGCAGCCTGGTTGCACATTGCACAGGACACAAGCAGGGATGTTGTCAGGAGGACCAGGCTGCAGTGGCGTAAACCTTTCAATGATCTTAGAACACGAAACGTTACTGCAAAGCCACACTCAACCTCATCCTGCTGTGCCACTCATCACGCCCCCATCACTCTGCCTTCCCTACCCTACTCCTGCACATCCTTACTCACACCAACTTACCTTGCACCTCCACCCATCCCTCTCTATCGACATTATCGCTTCCCCATCTCACTAGCCACCCCTCACACTCACCCTCATCCTAGACAAATATCAACTAACAACACACAAGGGTAGGCACTTGAGTGTTTTAGCCAATGTTCATGTGAAGTTTCTGTTCTCTGCTATCAAACATTGAAATCTTTATTTTCAACACTTTGCGTTCTTAAGACAGATTTGTGTGCACCTTTGGAAATGGCTTAGTGAGTTGCAGTGAATGGTGAGACATAATGGTACCCCCCGCAATGCTGAGGAGTGTGAAAGGAATGGCTTGGGCATTGTAGGGATGCTTTATGGTGTTGGTGTGGGGGTGGTACCAACCTGGTGCATCATGTGACAGCCAGGGTGTACAGCATCAAGTGAAGTAAATCTGGCCATGGTGAGGCCATCCCTGGCCTCCCGGGCAGCAATGTGGTCCCGGGTGCTGATGCCCTCCCTCCTGTGCAGCATCAGTTGATTGCGGAGAAGGTTGGTGTTGTTGTTGGTGCTGCTGGTGTGCCTGGTGTTGTGGCTGATTGTGGTGGGATTCTGAGGACCAAGGTGAGATAGTTTCAAGGGCACCGATGCTGATGTAATAGATGGCAGGTGAAGTAGAGATGACAGAAGCGATCTGTCAATGGTGAGAGAGGTTGTTCCAATGAGGTGACACTGAATAGAGAGTTTATTCCAAAAACTTGCAACCTGCATAAAGCTCAATCTGTCTTCCAAATGCAGTAAGCAACAGCTTCTGAGCTTGGAAAGTGAACAGCTGTGAGTTGGCAGCTTTTATAGTACATTTGTAGTTGTCAAGTAAAGAGATGATTTCATGGTAACACAACTCCCGACCTGCTTACCTCACATGATCCCCAAGCAGCGTGGACCCCATGGGCGACCTCGTAAAATTTAAAGATGAACTCAAAATACTTTTTAAGTGGCTCTTAACAAGGTCATAATGACCTAAATTGCCTCCCCCGCCACTGCGTGTCGGGTCTGTTCAGCGTCGGCAGACCAGACATCTAGGAAAGTTGCGTGGCAGCAGGTTGAAAGCGGGTTCCCGACCCGGTCAAAAAACAAATTTCCCACCCGACCCACCACCAAACGTGCCCGCTGACCCACTGAAAAATCCCCCCCCATTTGTTTATGTTGAGATAACATTCTGGTAGAACTGGAGGGTGGAATGTGTTGTCACATTTTCTTCCCACCTCTAGGACATGATTTGAATGCAGCTCAGGTAGATGGGATTAAAGTCAACTTTATCTTTAATAGCTCCAAGGGTCAAAGAATGAGCACTCTCAACCCAGTTCCTAGTGGATGTGCTGCCCACCACACAAAACTGCCAATAATTTGGCAGTAATTGTGAATCGAGATAGTGTCTGTGACATTGTTGCAGAAAAGTAGATTTACTTTGCATCTTACCTATAAGATGCCGAAGCCATAAGTGCTTGATGTTGGCATTAAGTGCCAAAAGTGGAAAAGCAATCCATTCCCATCATTATCATCTTCATGAGTATAAAATGCACCAAAATATCTAAAATTGCCTGCTTTGTGGGTGTAAACTGCATTGTGTAGTGTGGTATTGAGCTGTACACACCAGGAAGGCTCCATGCTCAATCCCTGGCCTTTGCTGATTTAGGCAAGCTCAGCCAGGTTGATAATGGTGGTGACAGTGCTGCAAGCTGGAAGAAAGAAGAAGAAACGAGCAGAAATCAGTCACAGGGCCTGCTCTTGCTCACTATGCAGTTACTCCAACTGGAACATGTACATCGGGTGTGGGGAGGCTCAGATCCCGACAGTTCCACAAACATTCTCCGTCAAGTCTCACATATGAAAAAGGGTCAGGAATTGGAGGATAACACCCATGAAACTGAATCAAACATGAGTTACTGCCTTCTAGAAAGGAAAAGGAATAGCCCTTTTTTCATCAAAACTATATGGGCCACATTACTCAGGCTGCTGATTCTTGGGCACTACAGAGCTACGCACAAGGCCCAGGATACTACAAGAAGCCTGGAATGCCAGAAAATCCCAGCAGAATCTGGGTGGGTTGCCAAGGTGGGAAAAGACATTTATAAATAAAATTAGAGCTCAGTCAGCACACTATTTATCATAAGCGAACAGCAAATATTCATGCCAGCTACTGAAGCATTTTACAAGAAAACTGAGCCAATCCACCCACAGTATGATGGTCAAGAGTCCATCAAGGTCAGAGGGGGGGTAAAGAAAGACCATCTCAAAAAGTAAACTTTTTCCACAGGTAATTATAAACGTGAACATTTATTTTTGGATATACATTGTGCAGCAACCCCAATGACTTGGTAAAGACCGTACTAGCCATACGGATCGAAAAGTCGCAAGTTCCATTCCCACTCTGCACGGACCTTGTTAAGCTCAGGTTGGGTGACAGTAGGAATCCTAAAATTGGATTTGATGACCTTGGGCTAAGAAGAGGGTTTTTCTTTTTAAAACCATGGCTCCTGCTCCTATCTGCTAACCAGGGAGTCCTGTTGGAAAGTGGAATGGATCAGGTCTCAGCTGCGAAGGCCACCACAACTGAACAGCCCCACAACACTCACACATGAAGGGTGACTATCTGGGACTGGAGCATATAAAACCACATGAGTCATTCACTCTTTCAGGAGAGAGAAAAGTAGATGGCTGGAGGGGTAGCGTTTAAAATATGTGTATGTGATGCATCAAGCGATTCCTCGGTTTACAATAATATTGTTTGGATAAACCACTGTTTGTATTCCAATGTGTACATGCCTGGACATGCCTCGGCTGACTCCTCCCACAAGTCCTAGTATAAAGGTGACTGCTCCCCAGCCCTTTGTATTTCTGGACCGGTCGACCACTCGAGGCAGACCTTCATTCTTTTGTTAATAAAAGCCTTTAGTTACTCTCTTAACTCTCAGTCTAATTGATAGCGCATCAATTTTATTAACAAAATTTTTATAATGGAGAAGATCCTCACACCAGCATGCCTGGACTTAGATCATCGGGAGGCGGACTCATCCACCAAGTTTACTCACTGGCTTAAGTGTTTCGAAAAATTCCTGACCGCCTCCGCAGCAATCAAATCGGACGAGGACAAACAGGATGTCCTGACCTCCAAAGTGAACCACCGAGTGTACTCGGTCATCCAAGACGCGACCTCGTACGCGGACGCTATCAAGCTCCTCAAGGACCAGTACACGCGCCCAGTGAACGAAGTGTACGCCAGGCACCTTCTGGGGAGTCGTAAACAACAACCTGGGGAATCGGCCGTGGAATACCTTCAGGCAGTCTGTGCTTGGCCGGGCCTGTGGTTGTAAGGATGTAAAGGCTGCCGTGTACACAGAGGAACTTATCCGGGACGCTTTTGTAGCGGGCCACAGATCCAATTACACCCGACAGCGACTGTTGGAGCAGAGTGACCTCGACCTCAACAAGGCCTCTGAACTCGCACTATCATTGGATGCAGCCTACCGGGGCATGGATGCCTACTCCTCTGCACCGTGGACGCCGCGGGGAATGACAGCCTGGGACACGGTAGGACCGCCTCATAGCGCCGTGCCACCCCAGCCACACCCCAGCAACGGCCCAACTACCGCAGCAGTGTCCCAAGGCCAGAAATGCTACTTCTGTGGCCAGGCAAAACACCCCAGAGCGCGCTGCCCGGCGAAAAACGCGATCTGCTCGGGCTGCGGGAAGAAGGGACACTACGCTAACGTCTGCAGGGCCAAAGCCACCCCGAACCCCAGCAGCGCCGCGTGTGGGCCATGCGGGCCGCCATCTTGGGCCTCCCCGGCCAGGTGCGAACCACCGGTACAGCAGCCATTTTGGACGCCTCCAGCCACATGGGGATCATGGACGCCGCCATCTTGGACGACAGCCGGAACGCAGCAGGCCCCCAACACCGCCTCATCTGATACCCGCAGCGACACACCGCCCCCTACGCTGGCATCCGTTACACTGGACCAAGCGAGACCGCACCAGCTGGCCAGTTCCACAATGGACATTAAGGTAAATGGCCACGATGCAATCTGCCTTTTTGACTCTGGGAGCACGGAGAGCTTCATCCACCCCGACACGGTGCGGCGTTGCTCTCTCCCAGTCCTGCCTGCGCACCAGCGGATTTCTATGGCCTCCGAGTCCCAGTCGGCAGACATCGGCGGCTACTGCGTAGTGACACTCGTAGTAGACGGGACCGTGTACGATCATTTTAAACTTCTGGTCCTGCCCGACCTCTGCGCTGCCGTCCTGCTGGGGTTAGATTTTCAGTGCCACCTTAAAAGTGTTACGATGGCGTATGGTGGACCCCTGCCCCCACTCACAGTCCGCAGCCAGCAGCTCCCAAATTGCCCACCGCGCACCAGGTGCAACCTCTCCACACTCAGAGTCACCCCCCCCCCCCACTGTTTGCTAACCTCACCCCCGACTGTAAGCCCATCGCCACAAAGAGCAGGCGATACAGTGCCGGGGACAGGGTTTTCATTAAAACCGAAGTGGAGCGGCTCCTGAAGGAAGGGATTATTGAGGGCAGCACCAGCCCCTGGCGAGCCCAGGTTGTGGTCGTTAAGACCGGCGAGAAGCAGCGCCTGGTCATCGACTACAGCCAGACAATAAATCGCTACACCCTGCTGGACGCCTACCCACTCCCCCGCATAGCGGATATGGTCAACCAGATTGCGCAGTACCGCGTCTTCTCGACCATTGACCTGAAATCAGCGTACCACCAGCTCCCTATCCGCCCTGAGGACCGCCAGTATACTGCCTTTGAGGCAAACGGCCGCCTCTACCACTTCCTTAGGGTTCCCTTTGGCGTCACCAACGGGGTCTCCGTCTTCCAAAGGGAGATGGACCGGATGGTAGATCAAAATGCGTTGCAGGCCACTTTCCCATATCTGGACAATGTGACCATCTGCGGCCGTGACTTGCAGGACCATGACGCAAACCTCGAAAAATTCCTCCGCACCGCCCAACTCCTGAACCTGACATATAACAAGGAGAAGTGCATATTCCGCACAAACCGCCTCGCCATCCTTGGCTGTGTTGTGGAACACGGAGTCATCGGCCCCGACCCCGACCGGATGCGTCCCCTTATGGAACTCCCACTGCCCCACTGCCTCAAGGCCCTGAAGAGGTGCCTAGGGTTTTTCTCCTATTATGCCCAGTGGGTCCCCTACTATGCGGACAAGGCCCATCCGCTGATCAAGTCCACCTCTTTTCCCTTGACGGCAGAGGCCCGCTTAGCCTTCCACCGTATCAAGGAAGACATTGCCAAAGCCACCATGCACGCAGTGGACGAATCCATCCCCTTCCAGGTGGAAAGCGACGCGTCCGACTTTGCCCTGGCCGCTACCCTCAATCAGGCGGGGAGACCCGTGGCCTTCTTTTCACGAACCCTCCAAGGCCCGGAGACCAGACACTCCGCTGTTGAGAAGGAGGCCCAGGCGATTGTGGAGGCTGTGCGTCATTGGAGGCACTACCTGGCCGGAAAACGATTTACCCTGCTCACTGACCAACGTTCAGTTGCTTTCATGTTTAACAACAAGCAGAGGGGCAAAATCAAAAATGACAAGATCTTGAGGTGGAGAATCGAACTTTCCACCTACAATTACGAGATCTTGTACCGGCCCGGGAAGCTCAATGAACCCCCGGATGCGCTATCGCGTGGCACCTGCGCCAGCGCACAGATCGATAGACTGCGGGCCCTCCACAATGACCTCTGCCACCCGGGGGTCACCAGGTTCTTCCACTTCATCAAGGCCCGCAACCTGCCTTACTCTATTGGAGGAGGTCAGGACCATGACCAGGAACTGCCAAGTCTGCGCTGAGTGCAAACCGCACTTTTATAGACCAGACAGGGCCCACCTGATAAAAGCCACTCGCCCCTTCGAGCGCCTGAGCGTTGATTTTAAAGGGCCTCTCCCCTCCTCCGACCGCAATGTGTACTTCCTCAATATTATTGATGAGTACTCCCGTTTCCCGTTCGCCATCCCCTGCCCGGACATGACCAGTGCCACGGTCATTAAATGTCTGAACGACCTCTTCACCCTGTTCGGTTTCCCCAGCTATATCCATAGCGACCGGGGCTCATCGTTTATGAGCGACGAACTCCGTCAGTACCTGCTAACTAGGGGTATTGCCACAAGCAGGACCACCAGTTACAACCCCCGGGGGAACGGACAGGTGGAAAGAGAAAATGCGACAGTTTGGAAGGCCGCCCTGCTAGCCTTAAAGTCTAGGGGCCTTCCAACCTCCCGCTGGCAGGATGTGCTCCACTCTATTCGGTCACTGCTCTGCACTGCCACTAACGTCACCCCTCATGAGAAAATGTTTGTCTTCCCAAGGAAGTCCACATTGGGGACATCGCTACCGCCATGGCTGACGTCCCCAGGGCCGGTCCTACTGAGAAGGCACGTGAGGACCCATAAAACGGACCCCCTGGTCGAGAGGGTCGACCTCCTCCACGCCAACCCCCAGTATGCTTACATTGCATACCCGGACGGGTGGGAGGACACAGTCTCCATAAGAGACCTTGCACCCTCGGGGGCCGCAGTAACCCACTACTCACTACCACCCCCCCTCCCACGATCCGATATCCAGCCCCAGCAGACGGCAGGCCTGGGCCCCGCGACCTGCTCGACATCTACGAGGACGACACGCCTGTGCCACAGCCCACGCAGGACTCGACGCCGGAAGCTCCACTACCCCTGCCGTCGCCACGCCGATCACAGCGCCAGACAAGACCTCCGGAGAGACTCCAATACACTAACTTTTAATACACTTCACCCCGCCGGACTCAATTTTAAACAAGGGGTGAATGTGGTAAACCACTGTTTGTATTCCACTGTGTACATGCCTGGACATGCCTCGGCTGACTCCTCCCACAAGTCCTAGTATAAAGGTGACTGCTCCCCAGCCCTTTGTATTTCTGGACCGGTCGACCACTCGAGGCAGACCTTCATTCTTTTGTTAAAACTCTCAGTCTTTTATGAGTAATTGATAGCGCATCACTAACCAGGGAGTCCTGTTGGAAAGTGGAATGGATCAGGTCTCAGCTGCGAAGGCCACCACAACTGAACAGCCCCACAACACTCACACATGAAGGGTGACTATCTGGGACTGGAGCATATAAAACCACATGAGTCATTCACTCTTTCAGGAGAGAGAAAAGTAGATGGCTGGAGGGGTAGCGTTTAAAATATGTGTATGTGATGCATCAAGCAATTCCTCGGTTTACAATAATATTGTTTGGACAAATACAAGCACACACAATAGAATAGGTATTGTTGCAGGGACAGGTTGCTTGTACAAGACAGCGTTAATATGTATTATTGTCTGTGAGTATCAACTCTTCCTCATACTGCCAAGCTCAGTCAATCCTCCAGTCGGATATCCCACATTCCCAACCCCAGTATTAAGTCATGTACAAATCACCTTTATTTTTTTTACATTAATCAGAATTACCACTTTTTCACTGGGTGAGATTATATTTATATTGAGAGGGAGACAGAGATAGAGAAAGAAAGCAGATGGTAAGTCCACTAAAAATGACATGGTGAAGTATCAAAAAAGGATTTGTGAAATATGTCGACTTCACCACTTATGCAATAAGCCCTCTGTAATAAAGAAGCTGCACAACACCAGATTAAAGTTCACCTTAGTACACTACACCCCCGCAAAAAAATGCCAGTGGTGATCCACACATTACATATAGTGGCACCGAACATAGGAGAGAAGGGAGACTGGACAATCTGCATGCCTAAAAAGATAGGGATTAATATACCATCCACAATGTAAAATCAATACAGTGCTAGAATGAACAGTTTTGGAACAGGCTCACTCTACTGACAGTAAGGACGTGACAATGTTTTAACATGCTTTCAACACTCGTGACTAGTTCAAAGTTTTGTTACCACCCAATTCCCACTACCCTCTCACTCCGGCTCCAAAACACAGATCGGAACATTTGCAAAGCTTTGATGACCCACCCTGCCAACCCAAAAATGACCAAAGGGAAAAGGTGTGAGCACCCATCATTCTTCAATGTGGCGTCTGGAAAAAAGCTCTGGAAGAAAAAGAAAAATTATCCATTGTGATTGGTGGAGAAGCTTAGTATACTTGATCTGAATTGATCCAGTAACCTGCTGGAATTGCAAAAGGGAAGGATTGAAGATTGTTGATGAAAGAGACCAAAGAAAGGATAATCTAGATCAATGCGACTGAGAGTCAGTCTTCAAATATACAGCTGACAATCACAATATACTGAGTCAGCTCACAAAGACATATAGCCAAGGTACTTTACTTTCATAAGCTATGCATAAAGGTTATTCAACTGCTCATTTAATGCATGTTGCTCTTCTTGCTGAAAAAGGCTTTTAGCAGAAAATGCCAAGTATATGCTCAGTGAGGTTTCTGCCTCTCATGAATTATTGTACGCTTTTTGCTGAGGGGCATAGAGGTTACATTGCAGGATTATGAACTACTTTTCAATCTCCGAACTCTGGGGAGCCAACTGTTCAACCTGTTTCACCCTGGAATAGGTGGGGACCCTATGATTCTCAAGTTATGGACATTGTAGACATTCCTTATAAATTAGGCAGTCTCAAAGATCCTTTGGTGATGGTCACACATCATTCATAGGTTGGTTCCTTTTCTGTTGGTGAATGGCATGTTGCAAATGTTTGAAAGACCACATGGTTGCAGTCAACAGCAACATGTACCATGGGACAGTGCAGAGTGCCTGGTAGAAGGTTGTGCCATCATGAATGCCAACAGCACCACACAAAGGCAGCTGCCAAGAGGCTTCTGCACATCAAAATACCTGGCGAGGTGAAACTACTTAAAATTTTCCTAATCAAATAGAATGGTTAGGGTTAGATGGGGCAGGCCTCTTCTCACTCTGTTGAACACTGATTGCGGCTGCATGCAAAACACTCATGACAACCATACAGCTCTTTCATTGCTCACTCAACATGCATGGCCATAACACAGCAGTACACATTTTCTACTTGCAAATTAAAATTGGAAATCTGGTCACACATCTTTAAAAGGAGTGCTCTGAAAAGTTCTTCCAACAAAAACTAGCTGCATGTTCATTTACTTGCACACTGGAGTATAGGATGGGCACTTGAGTGACACTGCATGTGCTCTGAGACTTGTAACATCTCTACATTTTCCCTGCTTGCAGGACAATAACAAGAGTTAGCAGAAGCAATTTTAAGCTCTTTTACGCCTTCAAGGGGGCAGCTGTTGAAGTCATCAAAGAAAGTAGAGGCAGATAAAGCTACAGGACTGGTACTATCCTTTTACTACTATTTCTTCTCCCTATACTCACACATAAAGGCACAAAATCCAGCGGACAATGATGCGCAAGCCTCCTCTAGGCTACTTCAGCATTCAAAGAACACCAATTATAATCAAGGCTACATAGAATGACAGAAAATATTTTTAAAATGTTTTCTCTCGGGATATGAGCATCGCTGGCAAGAGCAGCATTTATTGCCCATCCCTAGGTGGCCTTGAGAATGTGGTGGTGGGCCATCTTCTTGAACCGCTACAGTCCATGTGGTGAAAGTACTCCCTCAATGCTGTTAGGTAGAGTGTTCCAGGATTTTGACCCAACGACAATGAAGGAACGGCGATACACACCAGAAGGGCAGTAGGACCAACCAGGCACTTCAGCGTTGGATGTGGTGCAACCAGTTGCATGGACTCGTCAAGCCCTAACACAAGAAAGTACAGGCTGATCTCAATCCCAGGAGGCTTTCTTTGACAACTAGCAGCTGCTCACTTCACTTAATGCTCCCACCTAAAGGGATCACCAAGTTACATTCTGGAAGACACATCATAAAATATGTCCATGTGCATATTGGCTGCCACTCCAAACCCAAGCCACTCTCGGGCCCTTCTCTCCTGGCTCCTCCCTTTCCAGTCACGCCACCTTTCATTTCTTCCTTTTTTGGTACTTTCTGCACCCCACTCCCGCCAATCCATCACTACTCTTCTGCACCAGCTCATCCGAATATTCTGCTGCTCGTATACTATCCCGCACTAAGTCCCACTCATCCATCATTCTATCCTTGCTGACCTACATTTGCTCCCAGTTCTCCAATTTCTCAAACTTAAAATTCTCATCCTCGTGTTTAAACCCATTTGTAGACTCGCCCATCCCGATCGCTATAACTTCTCTACAAACTCTCCCGAATGCTTGATTGTTCTGACTGGCCCACCCTTTACCCCACCACTGGCGGCCATGCCTTCAACCGCCTAGGCCCCACACTCCGGAAATCGCTCCGTAAAGCCCCTCCGCCCCTCCAAATTCCTCTATTCCTTTAAGACCCTCCTTAAAGCCACCTCTTCGACGAAGTTTTTGGTCACCCCTTCTAATAGCTCCTTCTTCGGCTTGCATCCAATTTTCCTTTCTACTTATGTAAAGCACCTTGGGACATTTATTTCTAAATTAAAAAAGGTGCTATATAAGTGCAAGTTGGTGTCACCAAGGTAACTATCAGGATAAAACATATTAAAGCAGATACATTCAGAAAGTGATGAAAGTGTTTCCCTTGGTGAAAAAAGCTTTAGTGACCCACTTGTTTTTTTTAAAAATATACATTTGTTCTTGTGATGTGGGTGATACTGGAAAGGCTGCATTTGCCCATCTATTGCTGCCCTGACAAAGGGGTGGTGAGCCTTCTTCATCAACAGCTAGTTCATAGCAGTAGTGTTTTTACAACTGAGTGGCTTGCTAAGCCATTTCAAAGGGCATTAAGAGTTAACCACATAGTATGGAACTGTAGTCATGTGTAGGACAGATAGGGCAAAGGTGGCAGGTATTTGTGCATTACATATTGACTGATATTGCAGAGCATCACTGCCGTAGCTTGGAAGGAGTCAGTGGCATAAAAAGTTCAGAACAATGGCGAACAGTTACTGGCAGTCCTATCCCTGTGACGAAAGTTATCTTGTTTTTTTAATTTGTTTATGTAATCAGGGCGTCGCTGGCAATGCCAGCATTTATTGCCCATCCCTAGTTGCCCATGAGAAGGTGGTGGTGAGCCGCCGCCTTGAACCGCTGCCGTCCGTGTGGTGATGGTACTCCCACAGTGCTGTTAGAGGGAGTTCCAGGATTTTGACCCAGCGATGATGAAGGATTGGCGATATATTTCCAAGTCAGGATGGTGTGTAACTTGGAGGGGAACTTGGAGGTGATGGTGTTCCCATGCGCCTGCTGCCCTTGTCCTTCTAGGTGGAAGAGGTCGCAGGTTTGGGAGGTGCTGCTGAAGAAGCCTTGGCGAGTTGCTGCAGTGCATCTTGTAGATGGTAGACACTGCAGCCATGGTACACCGGTGGTGGAGGGAGTGGATATTTAAGGTGGTGGATGGGGTGCCAATCAAGCGGGCTGCTTTGTCCTGAATGGTGTCGAGCTTCTTGAGTGTTGTTGGAGTTGCACTCATCCAGGCAAGTGGAGAGTATTCCATCACACTCTTTACTTGTGCCTTGTAGATGGTGGAAACGCTATGGGGAGTCTGGAGGCAAGATATTCGCTGCAGAATACCTAGCCTCTGATCTACTCTTGTTGCCACAGTATTTATGTGGCTGGTCCAGTTAAGTTTCTGGTTAATGGTGACCCCCAGGATGTTGATAGTGGGGGATTCAGCGATGGTAATGCCATTGAATGTCAAGGGGAGGTGGTTAGACTCTCGCTTGTTGCAGATAGTCATTGCCTGGCACTTCTGTGGCACGAATGTTACCTACCACTTATCAGCCCAAGCCTGAACGTCGTCCAGGTCTTGTTGCATGCGGGCATGGACTGCTTCATTATCTGTGGAGTTGTGAATGGTACTGAACACTATGCAGTCATCAGCGAACACCCCTATTTCTGACCTTATGTTGGAGGGAAGGTCATTGATGAAGTAGCTGAAGATGGTTGGGCCTGGGACACTGCCATGAGGAACTCCTGCAGCGATGTCCTGGGGCTGTGATGATTGACCTTCAACCACCACAACCATCTTCCTTGTGCTAGGTATGACTCCAGCCAGTGGAGCGTTTTCCCCGATTCCCATTGACTTCAGTTTTTCCAGGGCTCCTTGATGCCAGACTCAGTCAAATGCTGCCTTGATGTCAAGGGCAGTCACTCTCACCTCACCTCTGGAATTCAGCTCCTTTGTCCATGTTTGGACCAAGGCTGTAATGAGGTCGGGAGCCGAGTGGTCTAGGCGGAACCCAAACTAGGCATCAGTGAGCAGGTTATTGGTGAGTAAGTGCCGCTTGATAGCACTGTCGATGCACCTTCCATCACTTTGCTGATGATTGAGAGTAGACTGATGAGGCAGTAATTGGCCGGGTTGGATTTGTCCTGCTTTTTGCGGACAGGACATACCTGGGCAGTTTTCCACATTGTTGGATAGATGCCAGTGTTGTAGCTGTACTGGAACAGCTTGACTAGAGGCACGGCTAGTTCTGGAGCACAAGTCTTCGGCACGATAGCCGGGATGTTGTCGGGGCCCATAGCCTTTGCTGTATCCAATGCGCTCAGCCATTTCTTGATATCACGTGGAGTGAATCGAATTGGCTGAAGACTGGCTTCTGTGATGGTAGGGACCTCGGGAGTAGGCCGATATGGATCATCCACTCAGCACTTCTGGCTGAAGTTGGTTGCAAACGCTTCAGCTTTGTCTTTTGCACTCACATGCTGGGCGCCACCATCATTGAGGATGGGGATATTCTTGGAGCCTCCTCCTCCCTTTAGTTGTTTAATGGTCCACCACCATTCACGACTGGATGTGGCAGGACTGCAGAGCTTTGATCTGATCCATTGGTTGTGGGATCGCTTAGCCCTGTCTATAGCATGCTGCTTCCACTTTTTAGCATGCATGTAGTCCTATGTTACAGCTTCCCCAGGTCCCCAGGTTGGCACCTCATTTTTTTTTTTGGTACTACTCCTGGCATGCTCTTCTACACTCCTTATTGAACCAGGGTTGGTCCCCTGGCTTGGTGGTAATGGTAGAGTGAGGGATATGCCGGGCCATGAGGTTACAGATTGTGGTGGAATACAATTCTGCTGCTGCTGATGGCGCACAGCGCCTCATGGATGCCCAGTTTTGAGCTGCTAGATCTGTTCTGAATCTATCCCATTGAGCACGGTGGTAGTGCCACACAACATGATGGAGGGTGTTCTCAGTGTGAAGACGGGAATTAGTCTCCACAATGACTGTGCGGTGGTCAGTGCTGCCAATGCTGTCATGGACAGATGCATCTGTGACAGGTAGATTGGTGAGGATGAGGTCAAGTAGGTTTTTCCCTCTTGTTGGTTCACTCACCACCTGTCGCAGGCCCAGACTGGCAGTTATGTCCTTCAGGACTCAGCCAGCTCGGTGTGGTAAACCACTGTTAACCTGTACATGCCTGTGTGGTAAACCACTGTTAACCCTGTACAAGTCCAGGCATGTCTCAGCCCCTGGCTCCACCCCTAAGCCTGGGTATAAAGGTGACTCACCACCCTTCCCCCGGGAGCTCTTAGGATGGATTCACTAGCAGAGGCATGCTCTAGTTCTTAGTCAATAAAAGCCTACTTCATTTAAGTCCATCTCGTAGTCTTTGGTATTGTTGATAGCGCATCAATTTTATTGACTAATTTTCAACATGGAGCAAATCTTGAAGCCGGAACGTTTAGACCTGGATCCTCAAGCAGCAGATGCAGCCAATAACTTTGAACACTGGCTGAGCTGTTTCGAAGCCTTCCTGGAGGCCTCCAGCACTACTGTCACTACAGATGACGCGAAACGGCTTGTCTTGAACTCACGGGTGAGCCACCGAGTCTACTCGATCATCCGAGACGCCACTACTTACGCGGCCGCCATCGCGATGCTAAAGGAACAATACGTGAGGCCTGTTAACGAGGTCTACGCCAGACACCTCCTGGCCACCCGAAAACAGCGCCCCGGGGAATCGGGCACTGAATATTTACTGGCACTGAGAGTCCTCGGCCGGGACTGTAATTGCAAAGCGGTGACGGCCAAGGAATGCACGGAAGACCTGATCAGAGACGCCTACGTAGCCGGCATCAGGTCCAACTATACTCGGCAGAGGCTGCTGGAACAGAGGGGGCTCGACCTGCAGAAGACGGTGGCCCTCGCTAACTCGTTAGACGTGGCCCTCCAGAACATGGACGCCTACCCCCCTGATCGGATAGCCACGTGGATGCCACGGGAGCAGCCATCTTGGGACCCGGTAAGGCCACAAGCCGCCAGCAGCCCAACTACAGCTGCAATGACCAGAAGCCAGAAATGCTACTTCTGCGGCCAGGCCAAGCACCCCAGACAGCAATGCCCAGCAAAGGACGCGACCTGCTCCAAATGCGGCAAGAAAGGCCACTACGCGAGAGTGTGCAAGGCGAAATCGACCCCCAATTCCAGCAGCGCCGCGTGTGAACCGTACAGGCCGCCATTTTGGACCCCACCAACCACGTGTGAGCCGTGCGGGCCGCCATTTTGGACACCATCAGCCGAGGGGGAGCCGCCATCTTGGACACCATCTCGGGACCAGGCCCTCGGCGCAGGCGAATACTACAGCGACCCACCGACCTCGACGATGGCCTCCATCACCCTGGACCAATCTAGGCCCCACCAACTAGCCAGGTCCATGATGAATGTAAAGGTAAATGGCCATGCCACAAATTGCCTTTTCGACTGCGGAAGCACGGAGAGCTTCATCCACCCCGACACGGTGCGACGCTACTCCCTATCGGTTATGCGCACACGCCACCAGGTCTTTATGGCCTCAAAGTCCCATACGGCGGACGTCGGCGGCTACTGTGTAGCGACTCTGACAGTGAACGGCGTGGAGTACAGAGAGTTTAAATTCCTCGTCCTGCCACAGCTCTGCGCTCCCGTACTGCTAGGATTAGACTTCCAGTGCCATCTGGAGAGCGTCACGATGGCATATGGTGGGCCCCTGCCCCCACTTACAGTCTGCAGCCAGCAGAATTTAAACACGGCGCCGCGCAAAGTATGCAGCCTGTCCACCCTGAAGGTCAAACCCCCCCGCGTTGTTCGCTAACCAAGCCAATTGCTACTAAAAGCAGGCGGTACAGTGCCGGGGATAGGAGCTTTATTAAATCAGAAGTACAAAGACTCCTGAGGGAAGGGATTATCGAGGGCAGCACCAGCCCATGGCGAGCCCAAGTGGTGGTAGTAAAGACCGGCGAAAAACAGCGCCTGGTTATTGATTACAGCCAGACGATCAATCGATAAATGCAATTAGACGCATACCCACTTCCCCGCATATCTGACATGGTCAACCAGATAGCACAATACCGGGTATTCTCGACGATTGATCTGAAGTCGGCATACCACCAGCTCCCCATCAGGCCGGAGGACCGCCAGTACACGGCCTTCGAGGCTGACGGTCGCCTCTACCACTTCCTCCGAGTCCCCTTCGGCGTCACCAACGGGGTCTCGGTCTTCCAAAGGGAGATGGACCAGATGGTTGACCAGAACGCGCTGCAGGCCACCTTCCCCTATCTAGACAACGTCAACATCTGCGGCCATGACCGGCAGGACCACGACGCCAACCTAGAAAAATTCCTCCATACGGCCCAACGGCTGAATCTGACATACAACAGAGAAAAATGTATGTTCCACACCGCGCGCCTCGCTATTCTTGGCTGCGTGGTGGAAAACGGAGTCATCGGCCCCGACCCCGACCGAATGTGCCCCCTCCTGGAACTACCCCCCCCCACTGCCTAAAAGCCCTGAAGAGATGCCTAGGGTTCTTCTCTTACTACGCCCAGTGGGTGCCCAACTATGCGGACAAAGCCCGGCCCCTCATCAAGTCAACCTCCTTCCCCCTGACGGCAGAGGCCCGTGCGGCCTTCACCCTCATAAAAGAGGACATTGCAAAGGCCACAATGCACGCAGTGGATGAGTCCATCCCTTTCCAAGTGGAGAGCGATGCATCCGACTTCGCCCTAGCCGCAACCCTTAACCAGGCGGGGAGACCCGTGGCCTTCTTTTCACGGACCCTCCAGGGCCCCGAAATTCGACACTCCTCAGTCGAGAAGGAGGCCCAGGCGATAGTGGAGGCTGTACGGCACTGGAGACATTACCTGGCCGGTAAACGTTTCACCCTGCTCACTGACCAACGGTCAGTAGCATTTATGTTTAACAACAGACAAAGGGGGAAAATCAAAAATGATAAGATATTGCGGTGGAGGATCGAGTTATCCACCTACAACTACGATATCTTATACCGGCCCGGGAAACTTAATGAGCCCCCAGACGCCCTATCCCGTGGGACATGTGCCAACGCACAAGTCGATAGGCTACGGACCCTCCACAATGATCTCTGCCACCCGGGGGTCACCAGGTTCTTCCACTTTATTAAAGCTCGCAACCTGCCTTACTCCATCGAGGAGGTCAGGACCATGACCAGGAACTGCCAGGTCTGCGCCGAATGCAAACCGCATTTTTATAGGCCAGACAGGGCACACCTGATTAAAGCCACCCGCCCCTTCGAACGTCTCAGCGTCGATTTCAAGGGGCCCCTTCCCTCCTCTGACCGCAACACGTACTTCCTCAATATTATTGACGAGTACTCCAGTTTCCCCTTCGCCATCCCCTGCCTGGACATGACCAGCGCCACAGTCATCAGGTGCCTCCACGACCTGTTCGCCATATTTGGCTTCCCCAATTACATACACAGCGACAGGGGCTCGTCGTTCACGAGCGACGAGCTGCGCCAGTACCTGCTCGAGAAGGGCATAGCCACGAGCAGGACTACCAGCTACAACCCCCGGGGTAACGGACAGGTAGAGAGGGGGAATGCAACGGTGTGGAAGACCGCCATGCTCGCCCTAAAATCCAAGGGCCTCCCAATCTCCCGCTGGCAAGATGTCCTCCCCGATGCGCTCCACGCCATACGATCACTGCTCTGTACTGCCACAAACGCCACCCCTCACGAGAAGATGTTCGTCTTCCCCAGGAAATCCACCTCGGGGACATCACTACCGCCATGGCTGACGTCTCCGGGACCCGTCCTGCTCAGGAAACACGTGAGGAGCCATAAGACGGACCCCCTGGTCGAAAAGGTTCACCTCCTCCACGCCAACCCACAGTACGCCTACGTGGCGTATCCTGACGGGCGGGAGGACACAGTCTCAATTCGAGACCTCGCACCCTCAGGTACCACCCGAAACACCATCGATCACCATCCACTACCTCCACCCACCACCACTACCCACGATGCACCACCGGGGTGTCTACCACGAACTGACGACATGCCGGTGCCATCCCTACCCCGAGAGGACGACACGCCAGTGCTCCGTCCCACGCGAGAAGTGGCCGCGGGCAAAGAACCGCCGCAACCGGCACCACGAAGATCATTACGGCAGACAAGACCCCCGGAGAGACTTTCGTATACGAACTTTTGAAACACTTCACCCCGCTGGACTCTTTTTTAAACGAGGGGTGAATGTGGTAAACCACTGTTAACCTGTACATGCCTGTGTGGTAAACCACTGTTAACCCTGTACAAGTCCAGGCATGTCTCAGCCCCTGGCTCCACCCCTAAGCCTGGGTATAAAGGTGACTCACCACCCTTCCCCCTGGGAGCTCTTAGAACTAGAGCATGCTCTGCTAGTGAATCCATCCTTAGTCAATAAAAGCCTACTTCATTTAAGTCCATTTCGTAGTCTTTGGTATTGTTGATGGTAGCACCACTACTGACCGAGTGATGCGCTGAGCCACTCTTGCTGATGGACATTGAAGTCCCCCACCCAGAGTACATTCTGTGCCCTTGCTACTCTCCGTGCTTCTTCCAGGTGGTGTTCAACATGGAGGAGTACAGATTCATCAGCTGAGGGAGGGCAGTAGGAGGTTTCCTTGCCCATGCTTGACCTGAAGCCATGAGACTTCATGGGGTCCGGAGTCAATGTTGAGGACTCCCAGGGCCAATCCTTCCCAACTGTATACCACTGTGCCACCACCCCTGGTGGGTCTGTCCTGCCGGTGGGCCAGGACATACCCAGGGATGGTGATGGAGGAGTTCGGGACATTGGCTGAAAGGTATGATTCTGTGAGTATGACTAGGTCAGGCTGTTGCTTGACTAGTCTGTGGGACAGCTCTCCCAAGTCCCCAGATGTTGGTGAGGAGGACTTTGCAGGGTTGACTGGGCTGGGTGTGCCGTTGCTGTGTCTGTAGCCGGTGCCGAGGTCGATGCCAGGTGGTCCATCAGGTTTCATTCTTATTATTTTGTTTCGTAGCGGTTAGTTATAACTGAGTGACTTGCTAGGCCTCATTAGTCTAAGCCTCTGGATTACTAGCCCAGTGACATTACCACTACGCTACCGTTCCCTGTCAGATTGCAGCAGATGGCACAACTCCATCATTGCCTTCCCTGATGGACCTCAGACTATGAAGGCAATTCTCTTCAGAAATTCCCAAACAAGTATCACCTTGGATCAGTGGTTTTGGGATCAAGCCCTGCTCCAGGCACTGGCGCACAAAATCTAGGCTTACAGGAAGTGCTGCATTCACGGAGGTGCTCTCTCAGGTAAGACATTAAACCAAGGCCTTGCCTGCCTTCTCAGGTGGACATAAACGATCCCATGGCATTATTCAAACATGAACAGAGGAATTCTCCTGGTGTCCTGGTCAACATTTATCCCTCAACTACTGGTTATTTATCTCATTGTTGTTTGTCGGGCCTTGTGTGCAAATTGGCTGCTGTGTTTTCCCATTTAACAACAGTAACTACACACCCAAATAATTCACTTGATACGAAGCACTTTAGGACATCCTGAAATGTGCTATATAAGTACAAGTTCTTTCTTTAGGTGTACCTAGTTCTGTGAAAATGGCTGCAGGCAATCCACCACTTGTGTAAGTGAATCCCTTCTTCCACCTGCAGAAAACTCAAGAGGAGCCCTAATTGCATGCCCATTTTAGGAAATGTTGCTGCAGTAACTAAAAGTACCTCACTTCCCCTTTAAGAAGTCACTTGCTGGACCAAAGCTGCACATTTCTTGTCTTTTATGTCCACTATTTAAATCAAAGCAAAATATGCACACAGTGAGATCCCATCCAAAAGAATTCAATTTCACATCTGACCTCATCTACCGCACTTCTATCAGATTTATATATTACCGATTAAAATGGTGATCTGTGCAAGAGCAGTTTATGCCAGCTGGAAATTGTGCAGGCATCCAGCAAATCATTGCGCCAACCCCAAAATCTGCTCCATAAATCTCTAAATCGTACACACTGTAGTTTAAATAGGAGTGCAAGAAACTCAAAACATGGTTCTACAACGTCAGTGGCCAGAGGTGGCCTGGAAGATATTTAACAAGGCCCAACATTATGATTCAGTGAGGGGAAGGTGTCCCCTGGCCCTCTTGAACAAGTTACTTTATCCACAATAGAAGGACAGAAAATGAGAGCGATTCAGGCATCGAGCAGAGCAAAACTACCCAAGACTAAAATATTAGTTGGTGAATACAGCATGACAAAAATGAAATAACAGACAGTAAAGAGGCAAAAAGTTAAAAAGCTTGTAACTGGAAAATAGGAAAAGAATGGAAACAGGAGAGAGAGAAAAGGAGAAACAAGAGTAAAGTTAAAACTCAGAACAAAAGTAATACTGGTACTGAGACACATCAGAAGCACGCTATTAGAGCTTGGTAAAAGGCTGCATCATTTCCTGGAATAGTAGAGTCTTGCTTTAAGGGCCTAGGAGAAATCTTACTTATAGTCGTTCTCGGGTGTGTTAAAGTATTGTTTTTCCACGCATTCGTTTGACATACAGAAAGCAAACTGCATCAACTGACCTGCTGTTCTACATGGTGCTGTATTTTGTTTTTAAAAAAGGAAACTTCTTACATTGCTGGTTTTCTGAGCCTAGCCTATTCTTCCGCCCACTGCACTTGTCAGCATTCGTCAGCAGTCACATGACGCAGTTTACTGCACTGCTGGTCAGTGGGTGGGACATCTGCCGAGGCAAGACAATACGCCCTCTGCTTCAAACTACAACATATGCCCAGAGTCTGCTGTAGATTGGAACAGGGGGCTTGTGACTTACCACAAACGTGGCACAAAAACATCAAGAAATACTGACCGAATAAACTAAAATTAAAACTAGAATCTGAATCAGGTTTTGTGCCCACCATTTGTGCCTGTACTTTTACTCTTCTCTACTCCCCAATACAATTATCTTCTTTTATAGTTCAAAATCCTCTACACACCACCGCAGTGAGCCAGTGCTAGGTCACCGTGCCTGGGGGAAAAGAAAAAAAAATCCCTCTTATGGCTTTAAAGGCTCAATTATGTCATATTTGGGAGGTGACCCTCGCATGACCCCTTGCACACTCGCCCCATATAAACTACCGCCCAAGGCTCCAGTGTCAGGTTTTTAAAGCAACGATCCTCCCTCCTGTATGGCCCATATTTTATCACCTTCCTTATCGATCAGCCTTTTTGTTTACTTAATGAATTTCAATTATTATACTCGTCGTATTCTGTTCCATTAACACAAAAAGGTTTTCCCTCAGATCTTTGAGTATTTTCATTGGAACAGGAGTTAAATAAGTTTTATTTGCCAGAATTATGTTGATTACAATCATCAGCATGACTGTAGGCTTTTAAATATTGTGCAAAATGTTCACAATTGTTGCTTATAATGTCTGACACAGTGCCTAAAAGGTAGTAGAATGTAAAATGATTCCATCATTTTTTGCTGTGCACTTGTGGGGACCACTTAAGACATCTTGACCTGGATTCTCCTCTTGTTGGTGGATTTCGAGCAGGGTGGTCCTAACGCCCACACAATGTGAAACCGCGGCTAACCCAAAACAATTTCCTCCCACAAGCCTCATGGTTCGGAGGCCAGAAAATTGCCCTTCATTGGCTTATCACAAAGGAGGGAAGGAAATACTGTTCTGGTGCAGCCTTTAAAAGGCTTAAGACAATTAAAGGACATCATGACTTTCAGCATGCTGACAGAAGCAGAAGCAGCTTCATGGGTGTCAACTGATGGAAAAGCCCCAGATATTCCAATGAGCAAGTGGAGGTGGAGTTAGCAGAATTCAGGGCCAACAGCTCTGATGGGCACGGAGGGCAGGAGCACCCCCTAAAAGAGTGGTGCAGGCTATCTGGAGGGAGTTGCCAGAAGTCTTCTCTTCGTCAGTGCATCATCCACCACCCCAGGAACTGCCACACAGTGCAGAAAGAGGTTCAATGATCTCACAAGTTTGGCCAAGAGAAGTCTCTGGTACCAATACACATCCACTCCCACTCCTTGCCCATCACATTCTTTCTCACACTCTCTCAGCTTACTTTTCCTGCCACTAGGGCTTCTGCTAGTCTTTAAAAACACTTCATTTAAAGAGACAAGGCACCTTCCCCTCTCATCATCATGACCTCATATGCGGGAAGTCTCAATGTGTCCATTTTCATAGATCCTTGAGGAAAGTCTTGCAACCAGTTTGCAACCTTGTGTGTCTAGTGAGTCCTCCTCAGAAGGGCTCAAGAATTTCAGCAGAGAAATACCTCTGTATTCTAGATCTAATGGCAGCATCCATTTTGTGGTGTTCAATGCTTGACTGCTCATGAGGTTGCTTCACTTAATGCTGCTCCTCAGTTTTCCCCCCAACACGTTGCCTCTGTCCCAGCCAGTGCAGATCAATATACACAATCTGAGGAGGTGATCAGAGGAGCACAATTTACATCGGGAAATTTCACTTCAGTCCCCTCCACCTCAGCTTACACTGGTGATAGGCAAGTCCCTGATGCAATGGGGTGCACATCTGCATAATCAATGGGCCTCCAAGTCCATTTGGTACATCGATGGGTTCAAACTACAAACACTATGGCTAGCTCTGCAACATTTTCATTTTATTGCGCTGGGCAAGTCAGTGTTGCTCTAGACAGATATGAATGTAGTTCTGTATGTTAAAAAAGCAGGGTGCCCATTATTCCAAAAGCTTCTATCAGGATGCAGCACTTCCCTATTGGTGCTTGAACCAGGAGTGACACTTCCAGCACAGCATCCTGACAGGGTGGTAATTTAAATGGCAACAAACTCAGTCAAACCACAATTCAACTGCATGAGTGGAACATCTTCAAGCACTGGACTTATCCAGAGATACACACATGTATATTAATCAGTTTTCTCTGTTTTGCTGAAGAATTATGGACAAGCCAGCTTGGAGACTGGACAGTTTCTCATTTGCTTGGATGCACCGATTCTTCTAGAGAGTCCTGGCAGTAAGTGGGAACAAAAGATTATCAGAAATGTCAGGAACATCTCTAATAACCTGTTATTACATTAGAAGCGATGGTTCTCAAATATTCTGATATACTGAACAATGCCCCGCCAACCTCAAGTCCTCACAGTGCTTAACTGTTGGACCAAGTTCTGCACCCCAGTCCAGCAGGATTCCACATGACAGCCTGGTTGTTCAAAAGGAGGTCTACAAGTTCAGGTATCATCTTCTTCAATCATTGATATCCTAAAGACTTCTTGTAAGCCTTCAACATATCAGACCGGACCTATCATTTCAAATAGCACTGTTTTACACAGTGATGTGGCTTGAAAGATCTTGATTCCACCTCCTGTGAGATATCATCAATTGTAGAATACCTCTGATCACTCGTTGACCTCCATCTGAAGCTAAGCTTGTTCCATATACATAATTGATACCATCGCAGCCTTCCATGACCCGGACGAGTAGCCCCTAATCTCTCAATTTGTGCGTGCCATCATGCAATCTTTATAACACTGCAAAAAATCAATGTTTTCAGTGACAAAAATTTACAATTTTTATAAACCATCATATTATTACTGCTGCTAGATGAGTAATCAAGACCAAATATTCACTCAGTCTTATTTTACACTTCATGTATTGCTATTGCCATGTACAGTACCTTTAGTTGATTAAATTGTTGCTGTTTAGCAAGACATGTATAAAAGCACTAACCTCTGTAATAATTAGTATTATTTGCAAAAGATCAGCAATCATTTTAGTAATCAGGGCTAGAATTTCATGGTTTTTCACTTCTGGGGATATAAATTAAAGTACGGATACCAAGGTGGCTTTTGTTGGTATTCCTTCAAAATGCACAACTAAGGATTAAAATGCTACCTCCACATGACACCAATGCAGAAGAACCAGAAATTGTGGGCAGCACACCATAAACATTTGGCATTCCATCTTGTACATTACCAAACTTCTGTGGCTTAATTGCCAAGTCTGAGAATGACACAACTATGCCAACAAAATATGCAAATACAAGTAATCTCAGTTTGCTAAAGAAATGGAGTGACCTCAACCCTGTATTTACAGGGTCAGTCTTTTAATAAACCAAATTATTTTGATAGATTTGTCAAAGAGAAAATTCTCAGTACACAAGCCGAGTGTGTCAATGTAACTTTTGTCTTGTCCAATTTTCACCCTTTCCCTTTCCTCCTGGAGACACCAACGAGGTAAGGTCTGTCTGCGATGACTGCCTCCCAGTACCTCAGCTTTGAGGGGCCATTCCTCACTTGCGAGCATTGACAATTGATGCTAGCATTCCAGTTGGCTATTGGTCGTTTCCCTACACTACAACAGTGACTACACTTCAAAAAAGTATTTCATTGGCTGTAAAGCGCTTGGGGACACCCGTTGGTCGCGAAAGGCGCTGTATAAATGCAAGTCTTTCTTTTCTTTTATTGGGGTCGATACACTCGAGCCCGGTCCTGCACAACATCTGCACAAGTTCACTTTCCATCCAAGGACACCGGAAACTGATCAAGGAGCAGCAACCTGGTTGATTTTTTTCCCCCCTCCCTTGCCCAGGACACTGAGACCAATTGTATTGCAACTGGTACAAATAGGCTAAGATCAGCTAAGATTTCATTTAGCCACTGACCAATTGATGGCGGCCTATCAGTAGCAGTGAGCTAACCGATACTAGTTAAATTGGTCTGGTGGTGCAGTGAATAGCATTATACATTTGTGTGTCATGAGGTGTTTGAGATGTGGGTTTGTGCCAAAGATGGAGAATATCCCCAATCTAAAGTACACTGTTTAGGAGAAATATGTAAACCAGATAAGGCACTTCCACACAGGCAAGTAGAGCAAAGGGACAATTTATTTTCTCCACATCCATCCCGAACACAATGAATTATGCTGGTGTAGAATGTGCCTTCTAGTATCAGTAACCATTAGAAGACAGAAGAACTTGCATGGATATAGAAACATAGAAGATAGGAGAAGGAGTAGGCCATTCGGCCCCTTGAGCCTGTTCCACCATTTAATGAGATCATGGCTGATCATCCAAATTCAGTATCCTGTCCCTGCTTTCTCCCCATATCCCTTGATCCCTTTAGCCTTAATACATCTAACTCCTTCTTGAATATATTTAATGAATTGGCCTCAATGGCCTTCTGTGGTAGAGAATTCCACAGGTTCACCACTCTCTGGGTGAAGAAATTCCTCCTCATCTCTGTCCTAAATGGCTTACCCCTTATACTTAGACTGTGACCCCTGGTTCTGGACTCCGCCGCCATCAGGAACATCCTTCATCTAGTCTGTCTAGTCCTGTTAGAATTTTATAAGTTTCAATGAGATCCCCTCTCATTCTTCTAAACTCTAGCGAATACAAGCCCAATCGACCCAATCTCTTCATACGTCATTCCTGCCATCCCAGGTGTCAGTCTGGTGAATCTTCGCTGCACTCCTTCCATGGCAAGAACATCCTTCCTCAGATAAGGCGACCAAAACTGCACACAATACTCAAGGTGTGGTCTCACCAAGGCCCTGTACAACTGCAGCAAGACATCCTTGCTCGTGTACTCAAATCCTCTCGCTATGAAGGCCAACATACCATTTGCCTTTTTAACCGCCTGCTGCACCTGCATGCTTACCTTCAGCGACTGGTGCACAAGGACACCCAGGTCTCGTTGCACTTCCCCTTTTCCCAATCTATTGCCGTTCAGATAATAGCCTGCTTTCCTGCTTTTGCCACCAAAGTGGATAACCTCGCATTTATCCACATTATACTGCATCTGCCATATTACCCAACCTGTCCAAATCATACTGGAGTTTCTCTGCATCGTCCTCACAGCACACACGCCCACCCAGCTTCGTGTCATCTGCAAACTTGGAGATATTACATCTAGTTCCCTCGTCTAGATCATTAATATATACTGTGAATAACTGCTATTGTGAATAGCATTTAATACACACATGCAAGTCAGACAGCGAGTGTCGGATGACTATTTTGATCATTGCAACATCACAGCAGAGACCAATCCTATCTTCACTCATTCTGAAGACATGAGAAGCGGGAACCCCAGCTGATTTTGCTTCCTCCCTAGACCAAGGGGCACTGAAGCAGAAGTAATACTAGTATCACTGCCCTGGCTGAGTTCAACCAGCTCATCATTAACCAGGTACTGAACCTGAAAGTTTCTTGATCCCCGAAAGGTGTGCTCTCAAATACTTAGCGTAACATAAACTACAGCTCACTTGTTGTTAACAAGAGCAATTTCAGTCATTTAAATCAGGATGCTAATACCACAAGGCATTCTATTAGTTTAGATTGGGCATGTGCATCAAAACTATCACTACTACAGTACTGTTTACCTGCATAGGGTACAGGTCAACTACAAAAACCTCTACCCTAGATTTAATTTCTGATTTGAGAATAAACTTCTAGGTGTAGAATTTCCAGTACCAAAGTAATCAGGACGTTACACCTGATTATATGCTCATTTCATACGCCGGTTTTGCCAACATCAAGTTGGCAATCTAATTAGACTACGCTGGAGTGCAAAAATCTATGATTTAAGCGCAACAAAGAAATGCCCTCCAGCAGTGGCCCGACTTGTCAAATGTCTTTATCAGTGATACACCAACAGTTGTTATTTGCTACTCTGAAACAGGAAGCACAAAGTTATGTAGGCTTGTACCTGTTTGACAATCAATACATAATAAAATTCTTCATCGATTTATCATCGGAAGTGCAACCAAATGAATGGAGAACCATTCTGGGAATGTGATAATAAATCTTGGTGACTAGTGGCTAGAGTCTAGGAATGCTTCTTTCAAAGCCTGCAGATTTCTTGCCATTTGCTGTGGGATTCAGGACAGATCAAAGTCCAGTTGCGAGACAATATAGTTGGAGTGGCGGATGGGACGGGTCCGCTATCTGTGACAGAAAACTACCTGTTCTTGTCATAATTCTCACCTCATTCTATTACCAAAATAGTTTAATTTCTCTCACAACACAGACTTGAATACAATCGATTTATATTGTTACTCAGCTGAAACAAAATCTCCATTTCTGGGTAATATGTCTTCACTAAGAATACAGAAATGTCATTCTAACATTGTTGTTATACATCATTATTAGATATTGCAGTATACAAATAATTGGAGATATAAAACTATTTTTGAGTTGTGTCTATTTAACAATAAACAAATTCAATATTTCTTTGAAAGATCATTGACCTGAAACGTTAACTGTTTCTCTCTCCACACATGCTGCTTGACCTGCTGAGTGTTTCAGCATTTTCTGTTTTTATTTCAACATTTCTTTGAATTGGAGAATGAAGGGGCCTTACCTATATTGAATAAATTTGTTTGAATTAACTGTTCACATATTCCTCAAATATAGGCCACAAAGTGTTTGATGTCCCATTGCAATATTCACCTGAAATTAGCTGATTATGGGCTAACTTTTTGAGATCTGTGCCTTTAAAGCTTTGCAGATGGAATGGTTTTAAAAAGGCATGGCTGTGGTACTAAATGTGTAATTTGCATCTGTCTTTGCTTGAGAAGAGGATGCTGCCAATGTAGCAGTAAAGGAGGAGGTACTAGCAATATTGGATAGGATAAAATTAGATAAAGAGGATGTACTTAAAAGGTTGGTAGTCCTCAAAGTCTGGGTGGGATGCATCCTAGGTTACTGAGGGAAGCAAGGGTGGAAATTGCGGAGCCACTGGCCGCAATCTTTTTGGATATGGGTGTGGTGCCAGAGGGCTGGAGGATTGCAAATGTTACACCCGTGTTTAAAAAAGGGGAGAGGGATAAATCCAGCAACTACAGGCCAGTCAGCCTAACATCAGTGGTGGGGACACTTTTAGAGACAATAATCTGGGACAAAATTAATCAGCATTTGGAAAAGTATGGGATAATAAATTAAAGTCAGCACAGATTTGTTAAAGGCAAATTGTGTTTGACTAACTCGATCAAGTTCATTGAGTAACAGAGAGGGCTGATGAAGGTAATACAGTTGATGTTGTGTATATGGACTCCCAAAAGGCATTTGACAAAGTACCACTTGTTAGCAAAATTAAAGCCCATGGGATTAACGGGACAGCGGCAGCATGGATACAAAATTGGCTAAGGGATAGAAAGCAGAGAGTAGTGGTGAACGATTGCTTTTCAGACTGGAGGGAAGTATACAGTGGTGTTCCCCAGGGGTCGGTATTAGGAGCACTGCTCTTTGATATATATTAATGACCTGGACTTGGCATAATTTCAAAGTTGACAGATGACAAGAAGCTCAGAAATATAGTAAACAATGAGGAGGATAGTAACAGACTTCAGGAGGACGTAGGCCGACTGGTAAAATGGGCAGACACGTGGCGGATGAAATTTAACGTAGAGAAGTTTGAAGTGATGCATTTTGGTAGGAAAAATGATGAAAGGCAATAGGAACTAAATGGTACAATTTTAAAGGAGGTACAGGAACAAAGAGACCTGGAGGGTATGTACACAAATCTTTGAAGGTGGTGGGGTAAGTTGAGAAGGCTGTTAAAAAAGCATGTGATCCTTGGTCTTATTAATAGAGACATAGAGTACAAAAGCAAGGATGTTATGCTGAACCTTTAGAAAACACTGGTTAGGCTTCAGCTGGAGTATTGTGTTCAATTCTGGGCACCACACTTTAGGAATGATGTCAAGTCCTTGGAGAGGGTTCAGAAGAGATTTACCAGAATAGTACCAGGGATGAGGGACTTCAGTTATGTGGAGAGACTGGAGAAGCTGGGGCAGTTCTCCTTAGAGCAGAGAAAGGTAAGAGGAGATTTGATAGGTGTGTTCAAAATCATGAATGGTTTTGATAGGGTAAATAAAGAGAAACTGTCCCCAGTGGCAGAAGGGTCAGTAACCAGAGGGCACAGATTTAAGGTGATTGGCAAAAGAACCAGAGGTGACATGAGGAAACTTTTTTTTTAAATAAACACAGCGAGTTGTTGTGATCTGGAATGCACTGCCTGAAAGGGTGGTGGAAAGAGAATCAATAGTAACAGTCGAAAGAGAATTGGACAAATATTTGAAGGGAAAAAAAATGACAGGGCTATAGGGAAAGAGCAGGTGAGTGGGATTAATTGGATAGCTCTACCAAAGAGCTGGCACAGGCACAATGGGCTGAATGGCCTCAGTCTTTGCTGTGTCATTCTATGATTCTAATTCAGCTTCAAACCGATCATTGACATCAAACCGATCAGTGACATCAAAAGCAAACACCAGGCTGCTCAATAATCACATTTAACGCAAATGCACCCTAAACGGAATGTATTGGACTTAGATGCGAACACGCAGATTTACCCGCCATAATTAAATTTTGGGAAAAAAAAATCACCCCTCCATGAATGTATTTCTCAAAACTTAAGGAAATGTGTTTAAAATAGTTTTCAGGAAACCGGACTCTCTGTGGTAACAAGTGTGAATTCATTGCGTTTATCAATCTCTCTGAAGAGAGCCTAAATCCAAAAGAACCCTGTGCGCCTAAAATTCTGGGTGCAACTTTACACCCAATCTGAACCTGCATAAATGCAGGAAATTTGAGTTGTAGGCTCTTTTGGATGGGAGCTGATGAGCAGCAGAGTGTCTGGGCAAATGTTTCAGCGAACCAGCATGAAAGATCGAGAAAATTTGAGTATAGCGTAACAATGGGTGTAAATCAATTACACCAAAATTTCCTCGTTCTTTTGTGCCAGACACTGGCATTACGCCACATTTACTCCGTTTTTTGGGTGCAAATTGACTGGAAATTCTGGGCCCTATTGTTCGTTCAGTCTTTTGTTCCAAGACATATCCGATAGGGACCTTCAAACATTGTTACTGCTGTAAAACAAAGTAACATATCCAGTAGAAAATGAACCCACGATGACCCTATAGACAGTAAGCTTACAAAAGCTATCCCACTGAGTATGTGAGATAACTCACTCCCATTTCAAAATGTGGATTTTTTTTTAAGCGATAAATTTGAAAAACTGTTCAAATATAGCCTCTTAGGGTATAGTGTATACACAGTGCTAGCTGATCACCCCTGGCACTGTTCAGTTATATTTAGCTGCTAACCCGGACTGTCCCTTTAAGGGCAGTGCTCACACGCTGTGGGGAGGTGTTATAACGTACTATATAAATACAAGTCTCTGTTAGTTACTGATTGACTCCCTTTCTTAACTGTAGAGATTTTCTTTAAAAACTCCATATTCTAGTTAAGCTGTCAACGTGAAAGGATATTTTTTTAAACTATAAAACCATGCCGGCTGATTTAAGACAATTATACAAAGATTATGTAAACCGTTACTGCGGGAAAAAATGCAATTTGTACTAAATTTTTAAAAAAGAACGAAACACCCGCGACCCCATCCACACGGTATATTTAAAAAAGGGGGTAAATGCAAGCGGAAGGATTACTGCACTGCAACCGTAAGTAGCAGTCAGATGAAATGAGTCTCCGGATACAAAATCAACAGAGTGCTTCGGGGCATCACTGAATAAATCCCTAACAACCTGCACTAAGCATTTCTGCAGCTCCCGCGTTTAATGCAGACGGTGAGGCTGCTGACGGAATGTGAAGCGGCTCTCGGGCGGGCGGTCTGCCTTTAAGAGCACGATGTCAGGCTGGGTCAGTCTGAGCCTCAGTTCCTGTCTTTGTGAGCGCGGTGGCGGAGGTTGGGACAAACGCGGCAGCAATGAGCCCGGGCTCAGGCACTCGGACCAGCCGCGGGGTCCCAGCCAGGGCTGCTGATGAAGGCTAGGCGAGGCTGGGTTGGGCAGGGCGGCGGCGACGACAATGACAACGGGCTGGGAACTCGAGACACGGAACAAGAAACGGGCTGGGTCTGCCACGCTGCGGCTATCTCGCCCTCACTTACTTTCTCCACCTCCGAGTGCATGTTGTTGCCGCTCCTCGCTGTGCCTGGCCTCGCTCTGTGCTTCCTGGCGCGGGACCGGAGGGGTGGGGTTTTTATTTGATATTTTTTTTAAAGGCCGAGCTTGCCCGGGTGCCTGTCGGAACGAGCTGCCTGTCCCTAACCCCACCCTTGCGGCAACGCCCCGTCGCCGGATCGTGCAACGCGCACTGCGGCACCGCCTCAAAGCAGCAGCGCCGGCTGGGCTGTGTCTGGCTTTTCGGCTGACTGTTCAGGAAGAACATCAGTGGGGAATCCCACCTACCTCCCCATCCCAGCTGGGGAAAGTATATGGCAGGATTAAAAATGTGGCTATTTAGTCAAGAGAACGTTGGCCGCCAAGAAACATCCCTGGTTCTCATCGGACTGCCTTCCTTGATCTTATTTAATCTGCAATGAAACTTCGTGTACAAACTAACGAGGAACTGCCTTCGCCCTTCCCTTCCGCTGCTGGCGTTGACTGACAAATATAGGGTGGGGTGATCTGCAACGTGCTCAAACCTCACTCCATCCAAAGAAAATGTTACTTTTTAATGATACATAATGCACCTTCAAAACCAACACTGAAGGAGAATATTTGGCCTGTGGCATCTATGGTGGACCTACCCACTGTAGTCATATTTCCATACACCTTTTGCTTATCCATTTATAGTCTTCCTCTTCAAATATGTATCCAGTTTTAAGAATGATTTCGCTTTTAAATTGTTATAGTTTCAGCCTCAATAGCCACTCTTAATGGATCCCCTGTTCTAAAAACTGTCCACCCTTCTTAAAACCCACCTCTTTGACCAAGCTTCTCTCTTGATCTCCCCTTCTGCAGCGTGGCCTCCATTTTTCCTTATGTCCCAGCAAAAGGTATTGGGCTGTTTTCTGTACATTAAAGGGGCTATATAAATGGAAGTTGTTTAAAGATCTACACCCAGTAGAATCTTACCATTTAGGGTATATTCCCTTTCTGTTTTTTCCTAAAAAATGCAACTTCACATTCCTCTGCATTGAATGACCTCTGTTACCTATCTGCCCACTCTGCTAAGCTATGCCCTCCTATGTTCTTGTTCACCGTTTTCCATAGTCACTAATTTGGTATCATCAGCAAACTTCAATATCATTCCTCTTGTGCCTATGTCCAAATCTTTTCTTAGAAATGGAAAGCAAAAGAGATCCCAGCTGAGATTGCTGGCACACACAAACCACATCCCACCAATCCAAAAAGCATCCAATTATTTTTACTCTACTTTTTGTCCCCTGGCCATCTTTCTATCTATTTAGCTACATTTAATTTAGTACCATGTGCCTTAGTTTTTGTAGCAAGTTCCTTATGTGATACCTTATTAAACACATTCTAAAAATCTGCAGACATTATTTCCAACACATCCCCTTACAAACTAATCAAGCAAGACCTTTGTAAAACCTTTACTGACTATTCCTGATTAGCACATGTCCTTTTAAGTGTTCACTACCTTTATCCCATATTATGAACTCAACAATTTACCTACAAAAGAACTAACGCTAATTGTTCAGTGCCTTCATGATTGGACGTAATGCAGGAAATAAAGGGGGGAAAAAGAGATTGTTCCGAAAGTATAAAGTTGTGGATATTGGATGGAGATGAATGTAAAATCAGGGTAAAAGTGGTTAATAAACTGGCCAGGAGAGCTCAAATAGAAAATGAGGTTAGCACAGCAGGTAATATTAAAAGAAGTGCCAACCATTTCTATAAATATGTTTGCAGCAAGTGAATAGAAAGGTCCCAAAGGTGGCATGATATAACTTACTAAGGATGATCAAATATACTAAATGAATCCTTTTCTGTGTTTACATCATCGCTGAATCCCCCGCCATCAATATCCTGGGGGGTCACCATTGACCAGAACTTAACTGGACCATCACATAAATACTGTGGCAGCAAGAGCAGGTCAGAGGCTAGGTATTCTGCGGCGAGTGTCTCACCTCCTGACTCCCCACAGCCTTTCCACCATCTACAAGGCACAAGTCAGGAGTGTGATGGAATACTCTCCACTTGCCTGAATGAGTGCAGCTCCAACAACACTCAAGAAGCTCGACACCATCCAAGACAAAGCAGCCCGCTTGATTGGCACCCAATCCACCACCTTAAACATTCACTTCCTCCACCACCGACGTACCGTGGCTGCAGTGTGTACCATCTACAAGATGCACTGCAGCGACTTACCAAGTCTTACATAAGAACATAAGAAATAGGAGCAGGAGTAGGCCAATCGGCCCCTCGAGCCTGCTCCACCATTCAATAAGGTCATGGCTGATCTGATCCTAACCTCAAATCTTCTATGACTCTGCATCCACCCGAACCCATGTGATCTCCCGGGAGAGGCAAAAAACCAGATAAAGACCCAATGGCCAATTTGGGAGAAAAAAATCTGGGAAATTCCTCTCCGACCCATCTAGGCGATCGAAATTCTTCCAGGAGATCACTCTGTCCCTATATTTTCTACAGTACTTACCTTCTGTAAAGGCGATCTCCACCCCAGCCAGGAACAGGAATAAAACCATCTCCTGAAATCTAACACAGAATTAGAACACAGTAGGAGCAGAACCAGGCTACACGGCCCCTGGGCCCACTCCACTACCCACAGGGCCATGACCATTCCGAACCTAGACTCATGTCCAATTTCCTGCCCGCTCCCCGTAACCCTTAATTCCCTTTACTTCTAGGAAACTATCTATTTCTGTTTTAAATTTATTTAATGATGTAGCTTCCACAGCTTTCTGGGGCAGCAAATTCCACAAACCTACCACCCTCTGAGTGAAGAAGTTTCTCCTCATCTCAGTTTTGAAAGAGCAGCCCCTTATTTTAAGATTATGCCCCCTAGTTCTAGTTTCACCCATCATTGGGAACATCCTCACCGCATCCACCCGATCAAGCCCCTTCACAATCTTATACGTTTCAATAAGATCGCCTCTCATTCTTCTGAACTCCAATGAGTAGAGTCCCAATCTACTCAACCTCTCCTCATATGACCACCCCCTCATCCCCGGGATTAACCGAGTGAATCTTCTTTGTACTGACTCGAGAGCAAGTATGTCTTTTCTTAAGTATGGACACCAAAACTGTATGCAGTATTCCAGGTGCGGTCTCACCAATACCTTGTACAACTGCAGCAATACCTCCCTGTTTTTATATTCCATCCCCCTAGCAATAAAAGCCAACATTCCATTGGCCTTCTTGATCACTTGCTGCACCTGCATACTAACTTTTTGAGTTTCGTGCACCAGGACCCCCAGATCCCTTTGTACTTCAGTACTTTCCAGTTTCTTGCCATTAAGATAATAACTTGCTCTATGATTTTTCCTGCCAAAGTGCATAACCTCACACTTTCCAGTATTGTATTCCTGTGGTAAACCACTGTTACCGTTCACAGCCGTTCACTATTGTTACACTGTTGTTATCACTGTTTACACTGTTGTTATCACTACACAAGGTTACCTCTTGCCACGCACGCTGTTATACCTAGGCATACCTCAGCTGACCCCGCCCATGGCTCCGCCTGCTTGCCCAGGTATGAAGGTGACCGCTTGGCTAGTATTCTTCCTTGTTGGAACCGATCACCCACGAGGGTGGGCTCTGTTATTTAGCCAATAAAAACCTATTGTTACTACCTTAACTCATCGCTTTTCATGGACTGAATTGATAGGTATATCAATTCCATCTGCCAAATCTCTGCCCATCTTCTTCGGCAGCACCTCCCAAACCCGCGATCTTTACCACCTCGGAGGACAAGGGCAGCAGGTGCATGGGAACACCACCTCCTCCAAGATCCCCTCCAAGTCACACACCATCCTGACTTGGAAATATATCGTCGTTCCTTCATCGTCACTGGATCAAAATCCTGGAACTCCCTCCCTAACAGCACTGTGGGAGTACCTTCACCACACGGACTGCAGCGATTCAAGAAGGCAGCTCGCCACCACCTTCTCAAGAGCAACTAAGGATGGGCATTAAATGCTGGCCTTGCTAGCAATGCCCACATCCCATGAACAAATAAAAAATTAACAGTCTCCACAGCATGAAATTTGAATTTCTGAGGGGTGGGGGGAAGTGAGTGGAAGTAGATTAAAATAAAATTCAGATAAGGTAGTCCCTGATAAGCTGACAAGTCACCATGTCAGATGGACCTCATACAAAAGTACTTAAAGTGGCTAGTGTAATTTGCAATACCTTTAGAGAATCATTAAATTGGAAATGTTTACACAACAGTTTGCAGGCATTATTTGACTGCACAGTGCTTGTGGGAGGAATGCATTGATACATCCTTTCTTTATCTATTTTCAATATGAGCCAAGGTTATGGCCATTATTTTCCAAGTGTTCTACCTTCAAGTCTCTTGCTTGTATTGCTTTGTTACCCAGAACCAGATCTAGCACTGCATCTTGTGGGGCTTGCAACACCCTGATTAAGGAAAGAGTATTGAATGTATTCTAAGAGCCTTTCCCTTTATGAACACAAATGTGTTTTATCTCAGGTGCCTTTAGGATAGTTAAAATCACTCCACCTGTTACCACTGCAGACCTCTCCAAAAAGCCTATAAATTTCAACCTTGATTTCTTTCCCAGTATTCAGTGGTCTATAATATATTCCCAATTCCTCATTTTTTTCTTAACCCACCCCAATGTACTCCCAAAAAGGTAGCCAATTCTTCATTATTTCTTAGTCCATCCCAGGACATCATCAATAAAAACCTTTCTATGGCTGCAATTTTGTCTTTAATTAATAAAGCCTTCCTCCTTTCTTTTTATCTTCTCTATCTCTTAGTTACTGGAAATAAGGGTCCCTGATAATTAATTGTTATTATAAAATAGTGTATTTTCTGAATCATTGTCACCAGGAGACATGCTAGTATACATATCTATATATTGATAATATTGTGGGTGGTGCGCACTTCCTGTAAGTATCACACTTCTTGTAACACTTTGGGGGCGATTTTGTCAATGGAGGTGCATTGGAGGCGGGACTGCTGCTTATCGGGTTTTAGTCCCGCCTCCATCGACTTCTGGCCAACCCACGCTATTTTCCCTTGATTGACTTTGTTAAGCCCGCCCAGCGGGCTTAGCAGGCTAATTAAGGGGAAGCCGGTTACAGAGAACATCAGCGTATGATGTTTCATCTATCAAAAATTTTTGACAGATGAATTATCATCGTTTGACAGCTCTGTGAAGCTGTCAAACACTGACATTCTCTGTTGTTTGATGAGTCCTTGTATTCAAGACTCATCAAACCTCTTTTGTGAGCAGAAATTAGATGGTTGTTGCATTGGAGAATGCAGCAGCCATCTGTCATCTCTGCTGGTGAAATGTGAGACTCTCCGCATACCCAACTGTTGAAGCCTGCAGGAAGAAACAAAGATAAGTAAACATTTTCTATCACTTTCCACTCACCTCATATACTTACCTCTCCACACTTGCACCCATCACATAGCTTCACAGCGCACTTTTGCACCCCGCAGACCCACTGCTTACCTCGCTGACCCTGGCGGGGATCGCAGCCTTCGGGAAGCCCGCACTACCTGTTAACAGGCAGTTAAGTGGCTGTAATCCCCTTCCCGCCTCCAGGAGACGGGACCCGGCGCGGGTCGGCTACCCGCCTCCCAGCAAGATGGCACGAAGGCGGGTTGGGGGCAGGATGGGCACCCGCCCCCAGATTCTGCCATTTTCCCGGCAGTCCCGCCTCCCCAGGGCTGGCAAGATCGCGCCCTTTGTGGACAAGACCCCTAATGTTATAGACAAGGTATTCGCAGACTCACTGTGGAGCAACACCACAGGAAATATATTAAAAGTATAGTGCACACCCCCTGTACACATTCATCTTACTTCCTGTAGTCATGATTTTGCAGTCACGCCTACATTTCCTTCACAACTACTACTTAAGACTGATTTTGAAGCGGGGGCACAATTGAACCCAACACCAGTGCTACGCCCCAGAATTGCTCATCGGGCAAGTCTGGAAGAGTGCACCATTTTGCTGGCTCCAGTGATTAACTTGAACTGGATGTGTTCCTTGTGCACCTGGACCACGGCCATCGGTCAGACACTGGTGGCGGGGGAGGTGTCCATTTTCTTCACCATGGTCGAAAGGTATCAAAGTAAATAGCTAGAAGGGCATGGCAGCTGGTGAAAGAGTGCATTAATTCAAGTAGCACAGTGCACAGGGCTTGGCTGCATTTGTCTTTTGTTAGAAGCTAAGATACCTGTTCGCCATGAACATAATGGGCCAGAATTTACTGTAGCAGGGCATCCAAAGGTGGCTGCCATTAGTTAGACTTGCCCCTGCTGCACCCTTCAGCTCAAAAAAGATTTTCCCACAACGTTGCTAGAAGTGCAAGCTGATAACGGCACAGTGAGGGCAACAGAGGATCTGCGACCTGAGTGAACAGGACAACCAATAGGGTTTCTCCTTAACCAATGAAATTTAAAGATTGGGAAATAAGCACACGAAGGACTGAGAAGGGGGGCTGAATTAAAGGGGGTGAATTCAATGTCAAATCAAGTACAGAAATAGAAATAAAGAAAGACTGGATTAAGAGAGAGAGAAAATAGAGACAGAAAGGAAAATTAATAAAATCATATAAAATTTACAATTTGACATTTTTAAAATCTTCCTGAAAAATTCAACACCTGAAGGAATGAGACTCCTCACTTGTAATAGTTAATTTTCAGCACCAGAGAGGTTGAATGTCAGTCATTAACACTTATCACGTTGTTAAAAGGGTACTTACGCTTGTAGTGATAAGACATAGCTTTCTGTGGCGAATTTAATGGGCAAATACAGCAAGTTCCTAAAAAAAACGGGAGTTTAAGGGTGAGATGCCGTTTTCGTGAAGCTGATGGCAGAGCAACTCGGACAGCAACTTTTGGATATTCATATTTAACTGCGTATCTGCTCCTCGCATGAAGTTGCTGTACCATTTACCCATAAATAACAACGAGTGCCATTAGCTTTGCTATTATTTTGACTGCAAATTCTGGCCCAATGTTGTCACTTGTATCAGGAGAACTTTGTATACTAGTCCAATTTTCTGTACATGGTTTACCAGTCTGCCCTGCTTATGTTACTAAGGAACCTAAACCTTTAAAATCAATCCATGCATTTACAGAGATGGGCCAGGAACCCAGATGTATACCTTAGTATCTCTTGTTGCCTCAGTTCTGGCCAGGGATAAAGAGTAGGTGGGTCCACAGATCACACAGCATTGAGAGTGTGATTTTGATTGAAAAAAATGAAATAAACTCAGTGATGTAATTTTTCAGAGGTACCCATCTTTAGCTCCTGTCTGCATATAGGGAAAGTTTTTCATTGCTAGGCAACTGTGGGGCACTGTAGCTTTAACTAAAAGCATCTCTTGTTCTTTGATCAGACCAGGGGGAAAGCAAATGGTGGAAAGCATCATGGGAAAAAGCAAATGACTGGGGGAAGGGAATGCTCCAGTGAAAAAGTTAAAAATCTGACATTAAGCATGTATTCTCCCTTATTTTAGTCTTCTTCTCTGCTGGAATTTTTTAACACAAGTGGTGGTGGGGGAGAGGGGAGAGAATGAGAAATTTATCTATCTATATATTTCTTTTAAAATGTTGCCTGTTTATCTTAACAGTTGAATTGTCAAATACATTTGCTGAGTAAATTAGTTCTGTATACATTACAGAACACATTGCCTTTTTGTTGAAAACTGTACTTCTTACAGTACATTTGTACAACATATAACTATTTCAAATATGTTCAAATATACTTAGAAATATATTGTTCAAGTACTGAAATGCACTTCAATTTGAAAGTGGCAATAACTAATAGTTGAAGCTATCTGAGAAGTCCCTGCCCTGTTGGTGAAAATAAGTTTTCAGGTACCCATTTTCCACAATAAAATGCTAGCAACAAGAATGCCCTTTTTATGTTTTAAAGCTGGTCCTACCCCTTTGATCTTCACTGCGCATGGCTGGAGCTACTAATCACTTAATCATCCCCAACTGAGTGCTGTCCCTGATCCCACCCTGTGGGACCGCCCGCTGGAAGCCTCTGCTTTAACCTCCATTTTGTATTTAACTTTAGCTGGTCGGGTTTTGCACGCCTTGTGAAACCCGCCAGCTAAAGCAAGACGAGGACTGCTGGATCCAGGAGGTAAGTGCCTTTACACTTACCTGCTGTATCTAGCGTCCCTGCCTAACTCAAACGCCGTGATCGGAGACCCGCCCCCACGAGCCTTCGACCCCCCCCCAGGACTCCGATCCCCCCCAGGCCGCCGATCCCCTCACCAGGCCTCCGATCCCCCCGTGAACCCTCCCCCCCTGCTCCCGGACCCCAATCCCTTCAGACTGCCCCCTCCTCTGGTCACCCTGCGATCGCGATCTTCTTGAGACAGCCACCCCCCACTCCTCCGGCTGGCCCGCAATATTGTTGAGACCTACCCCCGTGCTCTTCCCAGCCTGTGATCTTGTTGACCCCAGCCCCACCCACCCCCACCCCATGCTCCTCCCGGCCCCCGATCTGTCATTGACCCCCCCCTGCCCCCATGATCCTCCGGCCACTCCCAGCCCCCATGTGATCCCTTCCCCCCTCCTCTTTGCAGCCTAGTGCCACAGGCCTACCCACCTGGAGCTTCTCAATCTGGCTGGTTGCAAGTGGGAAACAGAGGCTTCCCATGCAAATCAGGCCCTGCCATTAAATTTGGCCCCGCCCCCAACCTGCCTTCTCCATTAAAATTCAGCCCAATGACTCAATGAATTATCCAATGGGAAGCTGAGCCGGACACACAAGGAAGATTCTAGGTTTGATCCTCAGTCTGTGCTGAATTTGTTGATCTCAGCCAGGACAGCAGTAGGAGAGCTACAACTCAAACCTGGACGTACATGTGTCCAGACATCGAATGAGGACAATATTAGGCTCAAATGCAATGCTCCATGGGTCAATTAGCCCACTGACATTCAACACCAAGGCTCACAAATGAATAATAGCTGAAGTTGCTGAGCCCATGAAGAAATCAACTCTCATCAGGGGCTGTCAACACTTACAGGACAATAGTTGAGGTGAGGAAAAAATTGTTGAGCAGAAAAATGAGAGAAATGTAGAAAACATTAAAAAAAACTTTTAACCCAAAATACCAGCAACTAACCAAATATTTGCAAGTTATCTGAGGATTTGGTGAAGGCTGATGTGCTAGAATTCACATTATTCAGAGCCAAAGTATTTGTTTTGCTCAATGAATATATATCATGGAGGATTACTTTCTTTTTTGCACTTAAGCAAGGCTGGGAATGGAACTCTTCCTATTTTGGGCCCTTGTGGCAGTCAACGTGAGTTGCCAGAGTAGTTTTGAGTAAAGATGATTGAGTGTTTGCAGGGAGTGCCCTTTGCAGAATTGCATTTTTGTGACATCCCCAAAACTGAGAATACGATAGGTAAGGAGGTGACTGAAGGCTGTATGAGTGGTAGAGGATGTTCCTTGACATAATCTGATCACCCTTGTGAGATCATCAAACTCTTCCTGCACTGTGTGGCAGGTTGCACTAACTGCCATCTCCCTCCAGACAGCACACAGCACCATCTTATGAGGTTTCCTGCATTCTGTAGGCAGGGGTCTCCCTCTTCTGGCCCTCACTTCAACCAGCAATACTTCCAGAGATGCATCTGAGAGTCAGGGGACTTTCCAGCTGCTGATCCCCCAGGTTATATCTACTTCAGACACTGCTGCCATTTTTCTTATTCCTACTGCTCAGAAACTGATGCTCCCCTTTATCTGGCTACACCCTTTTAAGGACTGCACCAGAACTATGGGCTGGGTTTTCATTCAGAAGTCGGGAAGGAGACGGGACTACAACTTTCGGGTTTTAGTCCCGCCTCCATCGACGTCCGGCCAATCCACGTGATTTTCCCTTGATTGACCTTGTTGAGCCCGCCCAGCGGGCTCAGCAGGCCAATTAAGGGCCACCCGGCAACAGGTGACGTCACAGACTGAAATTTCATCTGTCAAGAGGTGTTGACAGATGAAATATCAATGTTTCACAGCTGTTTGAAGCTGTCAAACACTGACAGTCTTACTTCTAACCTGAGTCCTTCTACACAGACTCAGTTAGAACTCTCGCCGGCACTGAAAGCTGCAGGCTGTCACTTTTGACAGCTCGCGGCCATTCTGCTTTCTGTGCCGGTTAGATGATGGACTCCCGAAGTCTAGAGGAAGAAAGGCTGTAAAGGTAAGTACAGGTAATTTAAACTTCTTTACACACTTTAGACACACCAAACACACTTACCTTTGCACTCATGCACCCATCACTCACCTGAACACTGTCATCTCGACCCCTCCAAGTCCTTCAACCCGACAGCCCACCTGCTCTAACCTGACGTGGTTTGGAGCTGTCGGGAATCCCACACGACACCCTTCAAAATAGGGATTAGGCTAAAAACTGCCTGTTAACTACCTGTTAACAGGCAGTTAATTGGCACTAATCCCTTCCTGCCTCGGGTCGACGGGTCCCAGTGCGGGGCGGGTACCCGCCTCCTTTGAAACTTACGTGGAGGCGGGTTTTGGGCGGGATGGTGTCGGGACCCCCGAATTCGGGATTTTAGCCCCCCCCCCCCGCACACCTAAAAGCCCGCCTCACGGCACACTGAAAATCTAGGCCTATATTTCTGTTCTTCCCAGTGGTGGTAAACCTATCGGATGTAGTAGCACTGCTCCAAATTCATCCTGCATAGCAAGTGAGTGACACTGCCATACAGTACAACAGTGGCTACACTTCAGAAATACTTCATTGGCTGTGAACCACTTTGGGACGTCCTGAATTTGTGAACAGCGCTATATAAATGCATGTCTTTATTTTTTTCAGGAGTAAATTACAGTGGGTTAGTGATGGATTTACATTTGTGGTATTCCTGCTCCACTGCTAACCCAACAATGGGAGAAGAATTCAGCCAGTGCATCTGGTTCAAAGTTCCAATAAACCTTTGTTCCTAATTTAACCAAATTATAAATTGTTTGGAGGACTAGAGGTACTTCATACGCTGATTCCATTTCAACCACAAGGATGGGTTTGTGTTCAAGTAACAAAAACTGACTGAGGTTGCCCGGAAACCTCAGTTCACAACTTGTCTGACTATTGAAAAGAAAGTGTTTGATCTTCATGTCACATAAACTTCATATGGACTGCTCTGGAAACAATCTCTTCCCAGGACCATTATCTGAGATTATTACCAAGAACTGGAAGGATTTCAGATTCTGACTTTAAACAGTTGATATATTTGTATGTTTCATACTGTACAGCAGTTGCATTTTGCGGTGTCTTTTTGTGCTTCTGTATATTATTTTACCTGTATATAAATCTGACCAAATAGCTTTAGCCTGTAGGTATTGGCCTGGTGATTTGTTATTCTCTTCCTTTTGAGGTGATAAGAGAATGTAGTGAACATTTCATGTATTCCCCAGTGAGAAGCATATCACGATTATGAGTTAATTTGTTTAAAACTGGGTATGCTAACCCATTTCTGACACAAATTAGAGACTCTTTCTGCAGAAGGAAGCTGTTAACTACCCATGAACACACAAGGTGCTGGTGCCAATTGCAGTGCCCCACCTTTTCCTCGGGTGAGATCAGCTAGCTCAGCACAGACCAAGGATCAAACCTGGCTCCTAACTGGTCTGGGTGGCTCAGAGTTACACCACATGGTGCATTTACACACTGAGCTATTTGGAAGGAGTCTGGGGATTCTATACTATTTGCATGTCAACCACAATTAAGTTTCTTGCTCCCATTGTTTGTCTAAGACTATTCTAAATTTTTGTGCTGAGATGTTAACACTGAATTGTAGCAGTGTGGCATGCAGGGTAGGGAAAGAGGGCTGGCTTTAATCCTCATCTTATTTTAATGAAAATCATTTGTAATTCATGCCCTACTTTAATAAAAAATCATTTGAGACAGTTGTTTTGCAGCGTGACAAGATAAGAATTCGTGAGCATGAATGCTCTTGTTGTCAAAGTGAGTTCTGCTCTTGGTACCTCTTGGGCATGGGCTTGGTTCCAACTGATAACAGCCCCTATTTTTCCCAAGTCAAAGTGCCTATCCCTGGTCACACCCTGCAGCGCCATTTTTCACACACTGATAACTTTATGACACAGCAGGAGGTTAAAGCTCAAATATGCTGTTACTTTTTTGCCAAATAGAATGAACTATTCAATTCAGCGAGTTAAATATTCTGATTTTTTTTTTGGTGAGCCACAACTAAAGGGTGGTATTTTTAAATATCCTGCAGGACTTTTGACAGCACTGTGTGTTGCTGGCTCGGACAGGCAAATCCATTTGAATGCAAAGCAAGCTGGTGAAATGGAATGGTGTAATAATTTTTTAAAAAGCTGCTCATCTCATCTAATAGCAAAGTGAGTTTATATAGTGAGAAGCTGAGCCATGCAGACATTAAATTTGATTCCCCCATCTGGACCCTGGGAACAGAGAGGGGGAAATTGGCTAGGAAATTAACCGGTTTCTTTCCACTGACCCTGCTGGAAATGTACGTATAGATGTCAGCAGAGGCTTTGGTTGTGATGCGCCCCCTGCACCATGGGTGAATTGCCTGCCAAAATCCACCGTTGAAGCTCACACGTGAATACAAGGTGATGTTGGGTGATGTACAACAGGGCAGCTGCCACCTCCAAAAATGTGCCTCATGAAATAGTCAATGATTTCAAGAGAGGAAAGAAAGGAAGAAAATCGATGAACAAATAAGTAAATAACATGCTACTACACAGGTTGCAACCTGGTGCTGCTATACCATGATGCAGGTGAGACAACAATGACACAACTTAATTATTCTTATTTTTTTTCAAAACCTTTTCTTTCCCCCAATTTTCTCCCCTCCTCTCCAGATGGGATTGATGTGTACCTTAACTCAATACTTTCAATGGCAAGTATCATGTGGTACCTTGCCCAACTGGGCACTTTCCATGCCACCAAGCCTGGCGTATTGGTCAACTTTTCAACCATAAGGGGCATCACAGCCAAGCCTATTCCTCTCCATACCCAACATCTATATGCCCACTTCCCAACCAGGGTCACTGAGTAGAGATCAAGGGCAGAAACCCTTGCTGATTTTTTCCCTCTCTAGCCATGAAGTATTGAACCTACAGGAAACTTTGGTTTATCCGGAGGTTAACTGTCGGGAATGCTCGAGCCACCAGCAAAAATCAGGAGCCGTTTCGTTGCTTTTTTTTCACCAGTCAGGCTCTGCAAGGTCTCGCTGAAGCTGTTGCTAAGCTACAGAGACACTTGCAAGGTACGGCCGACTGTTTAGAAGCTGTTGCTAAGCAACAGGGTTTGTTGCCAGATACGGAGCTCAAAATCTCCGTATGTTTCAACATTAACGCTGGTTTGTCCGGCAGTTTTGATCTAACGGCACCAGCTCGGTCCCGTCGGTGCTGGATAGCAGAAAGTTTCCTGTATTTGCAGGACCTCCATGGCCCAGGCTGAGATCAACTCAGCTTTTTTAAAATCTTATTTTATAAAACATACTGATTCTTGGGTTATAATACTGAATAACTCCTGTGCTGTGTCTGTCGTATAATTTTTTACATTAAATTCAGGAATTTAAGCAGAATATTAACTTTAACACGGTTAAACCTTACTGCAGAGTAGCGCTCTGCAGGACTTGACTTCCTGCTGTCACGTTTTTAATCATACTTTTTGTATCAACTTTTTGCATTATAAGTTCCTATGTTCATATTTATACGGGAAAACACTGATATAAATTTGTCATTCTGATTGTTGATTGCCACTAGATTCACTCAATTCTTTCAAAATGCTTTCCGAATAATTTTTTTCCATCTGTCTTTCTTTTCCCCATAACTTAAATTTAAATATTCAAAATAAAAACCAAAATGGAATAAAAATTGAAAAATTACATAGGTCACAAAAACATGATAAAACTTAGCTATTCAATTGTTTTTTTGTATGTTTTAATGCCTTCATTAAAGTTTTTATTTGAAGAACTCAGCTTCTCCCAAAAGCCTGGCCTTGAAGATGGTATTTTTGCCAGTTGCCACACTGGGGAAACACTGTGTGTATGTAGATAAACCTGTATAATCCCCTTTTAACTGCTGTATTCCCCTCCCCCCGCAAGACAGTTGCAAGCTGAGAGGAATAAGGCATGTTCAGACTTGCCTGCTGCTGAGAGAAGGAAAACCAATCAGGTTCCAGCAGGTGACCAATCCATGAGTCATCACAGGCTCGCGGGCTTTACGAATTCAGTACTGTATTGTGAGAGTTGGAGTAAAGACCTATTTCTTGTAGCTCGTTGTGTTGCCTATTTCTTTACGCGGGAGACTGTAGTCTCCCACATTGGTGACCCCGAATGTCGGCGGCCGAAGCCCCCGACTCACGTAGCCCTACAGAGGCCAGCAACGACCCGACGGCAACCAGCAGCAGCCCGATGTTGGCCGGCGCCGCGTCCTTGAAGCTCCCCACCTTCTGGGAACACCAAGCACCAGCTTGGTTTGCGCACACGGAGGCCCAATTCACCCTTCGCAGGGTTCAAGGCGATGAAGAAAGGTACCTCCACGTAGTCTCAGCACTAGCAAGCTCCACCGCCGCCGAACCCACCACAGACCGGCAAGTACTCAACCATTAAGGGCCGCTTGCTGCAGTCTTACGGCCTGTCCGGGGAGGAGAGGGCCCGTAGGCTTCTTTCACTACCAGGCCTCGGCGACTCTACCCCGACCCAGTTGATGAGCCGGATGCTTGCGCTCCTGGGCTCTGAACCGCAGTGCTTCTTGTTTCGGGCTCTTTTCCTCAGCCTGCTTCCTCAGCAGGCACAGACTGCCCTCACGGGGTCCCCGATCATGGAGTGCGTACAACTGGCAGCCGCCGCGGACAAAGTCTTCGCCGTCACCCAACTCGGCTGTGCAGCCGCGAGGCCCCCCGACACCACCGAGCGCGCGCCGCCACGCCAGGCCGCAGAACTATGCTACTACCACGCGCGTTTCGGCCACAAGGCCCAACGCTGCAGAGCACCCTGCTCTTTCGATCAAACCAAGATGGCCGCCCGGCCCAACGCACCAGCCACGCGCCGCCGTCTAGGCCCGCTCGACCACACCCCTGCCGCCACGATGGCCATCGGCACCGCAGGTAAACTGCTGTACATAACCGACTCCCTTTCAGGGCGCAGATTCCTTTGCGACACCGGAGCCCAATGCAGCATAATTCCTGCCTCCCAGCTCGACATCCAGGCAGGCTGCAGCGGCCCACCCCTCGTGGCGGCAAATGGCGCAGCCATCGCTACTTTTGGAAAGCGACGGGCCGAGGTTTGTTTCAACGGCCAGCGATTTACGTGGGATTTCGTGACGGCCTCGGTGGCACATCCCTTGCTAGGCGCCGATTTTCTTTGCGCCCATGGACTCCTGGTCGACGTCCGCGACAGGCGCCTGATCGGCGCAGCAACTTTCGCTTCACTGGCCTGCCAGCAGAGCAACAGCCCGGCCCTCGTCGGGTCCTGCTCTGCCCCGGCGGATAACGACTACGCCCGCCTACTCGCAGATTTCCCGAGGCTCACACAACCGACCTTCTCAGCCGCGGCAGCCAAGCATGGTGTTGAGCACCACATCGCCACTACGGGACCACCAGTGTTCGCCCGAGCTAGACGCCTGGACCCAGCCAAGATGGCGGTGGCCAAGGAAGAATTCGCCACAATGGAGAAACTGGGCACCATCCGCCGCTCGAACAGCCCCTGGTCGTCCCCCCTCCACATTGTGCCCAAGCCGGGCGGTGGCTGGCGCCCCTGCGGCAACTACAGATGGCTCAACGACGCCACCACGCCCGATAGATACCCCATTCCGCACATCCAAGACTTTTCGGCACACCTAGCAGGAAAGTCCGTCTTTTCCAAGGTCGACCTGATTCGCGGCTACCATCAGGTCCCCGTCCACCACGCAGACGTCCAGAAGACGGCGGTCATCACCCCCTTCGGACTGTTCGAGTTCCTGCGCATGCCCTTCGGGCTCAAGAACGCCGCACAGGCCTTCCAACGGCTCATGGATTCCGTCCTACGGGACCTGAGCTTCCTGTTCGTCTATCTGGATGATATCCTCGTGGCCAGCACCAGCAAGGCCGAGCACATCGTGCATTTGCGCTCTCTTTTCCAGCGCCTCAGCCAACACGGGCTAATCGTCAACCCGGCCAAATGCCAGTTCAGAGCAGCCCAAATTGACTTTCTCAGCCACAGAATCTCGCCAAGGGGAGCCATTTCCCTACCTTCCAAGGTGCAGGCGGTGGTGGACTTTCCCCAGCCCACCTCGGTCAAGGCACTGCAGGAAATTTTGGGGGTGGTCAATTTCTATCACCGCTTCGTGCCCAAGGCCACCTCACTCATGCGCCCCCTCTACGAAACCACCAGGGGCAAAACGGGCAAAGAGCAACTCACCTGGTCCAGCGAGATGGCGACAGCCTTCCACCAGACCAAAAGCGCCTTGGCCAACGCCACACTACTGGCCCACCCCATCCCGGGCACCAAGACCGCCCTCACCACGGACGCCTCGGATTACGCCGTCGGCACTGTCCAGCAACAGTGGGTCGAAGGCGCGTGGCAGCCACTGGCATTTTTCAGCTGACAGCTGCGCAAGAACGAGCAGGCCTACAGCACGTTCGACAGAGAGCTCCTGGCCCTGTTCCTGGCAATCCGGCACTTCCGTTTCCTCCTGGAAGGCCGGCCGTTCACCGCATTCGTGGACCACAAGCCGCTCACTTTCGCCATGGCCAAAGTAACCGAACCCTGGTCCGCGCGCCAACAGCGCCAACTCAACTTCATCTCGGAGTTCACCACGGACATCCGCCACGTCGCCGGCAAGGACAATTTGGTGGCCGACTGCCTCTCAAGACCCTCGCTCCACACAGTGCACCTGGGCGTTGACTACGCCAGCAGGGCGAGAGACCAGGCCGCCGACGCGGAGATCCAGGCCCTCAGGACGTCAACCACCAGCCTCACTCTGGCCGACATCCACTTCCACGCAGCCGGCACAACCCTCCTGTGCGACGTCTCAGTCCCTTCGCCTAGGCCGGTTGTCCCATCCGCCTGGTGCAAGCGAGTTTTCGACATCATCCACGGCCTCTCACATCCAGGGATGCGTGCATCTCAGAAACTCATGTCCGCCAAGTTTGTCTGGCCTGGACTCCACAAGGATGTGAGAGACTGGACCAACACATGCGTGGCTTGTCAGCGCGCTAAGGTCCAGCAGCACACCAAGGCGCCATTGGAGTGTTTCCCGGTGCCTGAGAGGCGTTTCGACCATGTCCACATCGATCTGGTAGGCCCCTTGCCGCCGTCGCACGGTTTCACACACCTGCTCACGATTGTCGACCGCACCACCAGATGGCCCGAGGCGGTTCCCCTCGCCTCCACCACCACGACCGACGTCGCGTGAGCATTCGTCTCGACATGGGTGGCCCGGTTCGGCATGCCGACCGACATATCCTCGGACAGAGGCCCCCAGTTCACCTCCCACTTGTGGAATGCCATCACCGCTGGCCTCGGCACCAAGTTGCACAGGACAACAGCCTACCACCCGCAGGCCAACGGGCTCTGCGAGCGCTTTCATCGTTCCTTGAAAGCCTCCCTCCGCGTCAGCCTGGCCGACACCAGCTGGATCGACAAACTACCCTGGGTCCTCCTGGGATTGCGCACCGTGCCCAAAGAGGACCTCCGCGCCTCCGCGGCCGAGATGGTCTACGGCCAACCGCTCAGAGTACCAGGCGACTTCCTCCCCCTGACAACGGAGCCGTGGTCGGCCGCCAGACAGCTTTCCCTGCACCAGGACGCGGCCCAGCAATTCCGTCCAGTGCCCACTTCGCAACACGGCCCGCAGCCGTCCTATGTGCCTCGGGACTTACGACATGCGGAGTTCGTCTTCATGCGCCGGGACGCGCACAGAGGCCCGCTGCAGGCACCATACACCGGCCCCTTCTCAGTATTGGAGACGGGGGACAAAGCTTTTCTTATCGACGTCGGCGGGAAGCCGGACCTTATTTCAGTAGACCGCCTCAAACCAGCGCACCTGGACCTCAGCTTCCCGGTTCGTCCGGCTCTTCCCCCATGGCGGGGCAGACCTCCCGCGTTGGCGGCGGCCCCACAAGAGGACCAAGACACGCCAGAACCTTACTTCCCGGCCGCCGCCCCACCTTCGCCGGCAGCCCGTCCAGCCAGCCCACCAGCAGACCAGCCGCCAGACCAGCCGACGAACCAACCGGCCGACCTCCCAGACAGCTCTCCTCACACGCCAGATGGCTACTACAGCCGCTACGGCCGTTTGGTCAAACCTCCGCAGAGACTGACTTTTACAGTTAACGAGGATTCTGGGGGGGCGTATGTGGCGTTGCCACATTGGGGAAACATTGTGTGTATGTAGATAAACCTGTATAATCCCCTTTTAACTGCTGTATTCCCCTCCCCCCGCAAGACAGTTGCAAGCTGAGAGGAATAAGGCATGTTCAGACTTGCCTGCTGCTGAGAGAAGGAAAACCAATCAGGTTCCAGCAGGTGACCAATCCGTGAGTCATCACAGGCTCGCGGGCTTTACGAATTCAGTACTGTATTGTGAGAGTTGGAGTAAAGACCTATTTCTTGTAGCTCGCTGTGTTGCCTATTTCTTTACGCGGGAGACTGTAGTCTCCCACACCAGGAACTGTGATGGTTTGAGCTGAATTTGAATTGTGCAGACTGAGCATGTGCGGTGTACCTAATTTCCCAGGATACATCAGTATTGTTCGGTCAGCTATACTGAGGAATATTTTTGAATAGCTTCCAGCAGCTTCTGCTCAAATTTTTTTCAAAAGCTTTACTGGGGTATAATATATTAACTTTTGTTTTAAAAAGAGGCTGTGCATGTGTGAGAGAGAAAAACATCTGTTGTAGCCTTTGTTTTGTATTCTATTATATATTACATTCTGTATATGGGTGAGCATGTCATTGAACTCATTCTAAATAGCTGCAATATCTGTAGTCCTATAGGTGGCACTGTGATGGATATTTTCAGTATTAAAAGATGCCATACAATCCTGATATTTTCAGCGCAATTCACCCAAAATTGGCCAAACCAGCGCAAAAGATCAGGGAATTGCAAGCGCAAATTGCATCCAGCACAAATCGAATTTCCGCGATCTTTGACGCTGGTTTAAAAATTAACCCACTGGAAGCCAGTTCCACCCACAAAGCGGGCCACGCCCCCGCATCGAATTAATCACCATGACGAGTTTCTGCTAATCGCACCCGTTGGCAGGCCTTCAAAGAGGCTCTTAAAATTAAGCTTTTTTTGGTGCAAGGACATCTATTAAAAGCTTTTAAATATTATTATTTTTTAATATACTAAGAAACTGGCTACTGTTCACCAACGTAACTAGTAGATGGTTCTGTATAGTTTTTTTAAGTCATTTTCAGTAATTTAAAACTGAGTTACTCACAGGTGGTGGACTAGACAGTCTGATTAAAAAGGTTTATTTTTTTGTGATTAAACCCATTTTCAGCTGTATTAATCAAACTACACAAGGTTACCACTCAAATATCTCAAGGAATATTTTTTAATGCAAATTCTTTTTTTTAAATTACATTATAAAATGCTGCCCGATTGCACTGGTTTATAGAAGATTTTACATTTGGCGATATGCAAATGAATCTGAGCGGAAACTTGAGCAATAAAAACCTTCTGAAAACGTACACAATTTTGAGCACAATTTGCGCCCGGGTGGCCGATTGCGCACAAAGTGGCAACTATTTCCCCCTGTGATTGCAGAATCTGGCCACCAGGTTTCCAGAAACCACTCAAGTTGCTTTCTGAAATTTTTATTCATTCATCCACCATTTGTTTCTTAGTAAGTGAAATGTCTAATGTCTAAAATAAGGGTTTAAATTTTTTTTACATGCATATTTCACAATAATATGATTACATTTACCCACTGAATTGTTTTTGTGTTTTTTAATGCCTTCATTAAGGTTTTTACTTGAAAGCCTCTAGGGAATAAGATTGCCCTTATAAGGTGGGCTGCCTGGTCTTGCCAGATTTGTGGCACCTGTGCAGCTATCGGGGGAAGCTGGTGGGAGGATCAAGATGTGTTGACTTCCTAATAGCTGCACCATCATCCATGTCAGGTCATGTGCCTGGTACTGGGCATTGCCTGATCATGGCCACTGAATCAGCATAATGGCCCTATGGCAGCAATGAAATCATTGAAGCACAGCCGCATGCTTCTGTCCACCCAATCCTCACCCAAGCCTGCCAAATTCAGAAGAGATTCCTGTTCCACTTTGCAACTTCAGACCTCCATGGCAGCAGAAATTCTGGTTTCCTTTAAAGCATCTAACAGGGGAGGGACACTGCTGCAGATGTCCTTGGAGTTGCCACATCCTCCATGGTAGGAGGCAGTGATGCAAAACTGTAATGCGAGGCTGTGCGTCTGCAGTTAGTGGACTCCTCCCCACAAGCCATCATCTGCAGCACACGGCTTGGCACAGCCCCCAGTGCCTGCACAAATACTTGATGCTCAGAAAGCATACTTTTAGAAACAGGTCCCATGAGGTCCAGGTTCAAAGGCTCAGCAGCTGAGATGTGATACTTCCTCACCCTCCAGACAGCAGGTCCCTTCTTCTCCTACGACACCAGCTCCTGTTTCTGCTGAATCAGGCTGTGTGTATCACCCAGTGAATTCTACTCAAGTTTGCTCCCTAAATCTCCTAGAATCTGACCTGATGCTTTGAGGGAGAGCGTGAGTGATGGTGGTGTTTTATGAAGTGCTGGTATGACTGGATGTAGTTTGGTATGGCTCTGGTTCCTGTGGCACACCTACTGTTCCTGTGTCCTACTTTGATGATCAACCTTTACATATGTCTGTCAATAGAAAGAATGACATGGCAAAGGGTTTAAGAATATAATTTGCTGACAGTAAATACATTAGAGAATTGGATGAGAAAGAAAAGCACCCAAAGTTATTTTACACATCCAATGTGGGTCAAGCACCCCAAGTGAAAATCTTGGGAGGGTGCAGCAGAGAGGCAGTATTGAGCACTGAGGGATTTCCCATCATTGACGGATTGAGGGATTTCCCGTCACTGACGGATTGAAGCATTTCAGTCTTGGGGGTGAATTTTAATTCCCAGTGGGCATGGGAGTCAGTTACTTTCCTGCCCACCTGACCACGGCAGCATGAGGTAAACAGCAACCTTGACTGTCAGGCTTCATTACCATGCCACCGATCCACCATTCGGAAGTGGGGAAGAAGTGACTGTTTAAAGGCACTGTTTACCCTGCACTGTTCTGCAGAACATTAGGAGACAAGAAATTAAGGCAGAAAAACTGCTTGACTCTTTCATTTCTCTCTCAAATTACTTCACTGCATGTCTTACCAATACTTTTATTACACTTGGACAGAATGATAATGCTCAAGTGCAATCTGTGCCCAGAGGGCAGCAGGCAATGGCACCAAGCCAGAGATGAAAAATACACATCACTTGTTCAGATCTCCAAGCCCTTCTGTAGGTGTTGAAGGCAAGAATTCCACAATTATTATTAAAATCTAATGATGTGTTCCTACAGACAATGGTATTTTAAAACAATACCAACAACATGATTTTAAACACTGTTAATAGTGACTACTTAGTTAAAGATCACCATTAAGAAGCCTGATTATTATACTTTTGTCCATCATCACAGCTTATACAAGCGGATCTATTTGCATGCTTTTGAACTTGAGACATGTTATACTTCTCTTTGATCCTAGAATAATTAACAGTTGTTAAAACAATAATTACAGGGCGGTATTCAGTGTACATAGATGCCAACATAAATAATGTGTACTGGAAAAAATAAATATACCATACATTTATACAACTCTTCTTCTTCTTAGGCATCCCTCGGAACTGAGGATGACTTGCTTCCACACTAAAAATGTGTTCTCAGGTGACTGATGAGTCCAATGCGGGACCTACAGTCTCTGTCGCTGTTGGAGTTGTCCATGAGGGTCCTGACGTTCCAGGTCCCAAACTTCATTTTAAAGGGTGGAAGATGCCTGTGCGCGAATTCTTTTAACGTGGGGTGGCCGTTGCACACCAGCTAACACACGGGCTTGACAGAGCAAGGTCCTGGTCCAATGGTAAGGGGATCTAAGATGATTGGAGACCAGGTTCTGCTACATCGGCCTAGCACACACACACACAAACATACTCCGACTGTCCTCCTCCCTCCTTCCCGCAGGTCCTCTCTGCCTGGGTTTCATAGGCTGCAGTGTGGTCCTCCCTACCCCGTTGCTGGTCCATGCTGCGCCATTCCTGGGCCTCGACTTATCAACTTACATAGTCCTACATACACACCAGGCAGAAAGAACTACTACCCATAGACCTAGGCACATGGTGGAATACACTCAAATTACCTGGGCTTGTTTTAGAAATGCAAATCTACATGTAAATGAACACAGATTTAAGAAGCTTCCCTAATGGCTTGATGGATAAGCACACTTTCCAGTATAGTAGAGTGGTGAGGCATACAGTCCATTAGGGTTCTAGGCTCAATCCGTAACCTATGTTGAGGGAGCGCTTACATAGGCCGCAATTTTGCCTACCGAGGCAGGTTCTGTGCAGCTGAGGTAGGTGGCGGGTTGGGACCCCGCTCCCGCATCCCACTCTGTGAGAAGAATTTTTCGTTGATTGGGCTTGTTAAGCCTGCCTTGCGAGGATCCCGGCCAATTAAAAGGAAGCGGGTCTGATGATATCATTTGATGACGCGTCATTAGCCGAGTTCCTTAAATTCATTTTGACAGTTGTGCTGTCAGTGTTCTACAGCACTGAGGTGCTACAAACACCAACAAGCACTGCACAGAGGTGCACGGCTGCACCCAGGCTCTCCCATGACTCATATGGCAGGAGTCACAGCAAGCATGACCTTCCCATTTGAAATCCATGCTGACCACACAATTATATTTTTGGTTTCTAGATGTTTTTCTGTTACATCTTTGAGTAAAGATTCAATTATCTTTCCTACCATTGGCGTTAAGCTAATCAGTCTATAGTTCCCTGGACTTGTTCTATCTCCCTTTTTAAATATAGGAATCACATTAGCTGTCCACCAGTCCACTGGGACTTTTACCTTTTCTAATGAATTTTCACATATATGTAATAGTACCTCTGCTATCTCTTCCCTAACTTCTTTTAATATATGTGGATGCAATTCATCTGGATCAGGGGTTTTATCCTCTCTCAGTTTGATTAGTTTATCATTTATCTCCCCCTTTCTATCTTAAATGTCTTTATATCTTTTTTGGTCTCTTGTTCTAATGTCATGTCCACCATATTACTCTCCCTGGTGAATAGAGGCAAGATAGTTTTTTGATATTTCTGCCATTTCGCTGTCAGTACCTATGAGTTTATCATGTGCATCCCTATTCTGATTTTTCTTTTGTTATTTATGTGTCTGCAGATTTGTTATTTATGTGTCAGCTGTGGCTCAGTTGGTAGCACTCTCGCCTCTGAGTCAGAAGGTTGTGGATTCAAGTGCCACTCCAGGGACTTGAGCACAAAAATCTAGGCTGATACTCCAGTGCAGTGCTAAGGGAGTACTACACTGTCGGAGGTGCCATCTTTTCGATGAGAAGTTAAACCCTGCTCTCTCAAATGGGCATAAAAGATTCCATGGCACTATTTTGAAGAAGAGCAGGGGAGTTATCTGGTCATTATGGGGAGCTTGCTGTGCACAAATTGGCTGCCGCTTTTCCTACATTACAACAGTGGCTACACTCCAAAAGTACTTCATTGGCTGTAAAGCGCATTGAGATGTCCGGTGGCCATGAAAGGCGCTCTATAAATCCAAGTCTTTCTTTTCTTTTACTTTACTATTTCTTTTTATATTCCTTGATCAGTTAATTTCATAGTTTCTCTTTGCTCTCCTAATTATTTTTTTTGACTTCTTTCCTTTCTTTTTTGTATTTGCTTTTGTCATCCTCTCCTTTGTTGTCTATGTACTTAGTGTATGCCTTTTTCTTCAGTTTCAATTTTGCCTGGATTCTTTATTCAACCATGGTGTGTCATGACTGGCTAGTTTGTTTTTGCTTTTCAGTGGGATATATTTCTTCTGGACTCTATTGATCACCGTTTTAAATATTTCCCACTGTTGTTCTATCTCTTTGTTTGTCAGTAGATGGTTCCATTTTATTTTCCCTAGTTCCATTCTCATCCCCTTAAAATCAGCTTTTTTCCAATGTCTTTCTCAATCTTTATCTTAAAACTTATTATGTTGTGATCGCTATTGCCTAGATGTTCTCCTGCGCTTACTTCTCTTATCTGTTCTGGTTCATTACTAGATCCAGCAGTGCTCCCTCTCTGTGAGTCCTGCACACATTGTAAAAACCCCATTCCCTATACCCATTTCACTACCTCTTCTTGCCAGTTTATTTGAGGGTAGTTAAAATCTCCCACAATTATTATTCTATGTCATTTACTCATTTCACATATTTGGTTACATATTTCTTCCTCCACCTTCTTTCCACTATTAGGTGATCTGTAGTATACCCATATTAGCGTGATCAATCCCTTATCTTTATTTCAATCTGTATGGATTGTGTTTCTATCTTAATGCTAGTTATGTCCTTTTTTTCTACTGCCATTATGTCATCTCTAATTAGTACAGCTACCCCACCCCTTCCTTCCTTCCCTATCCTTTCTGATTATGTTATAACCTGCAATATTTACTTACCAGTCCTGTTCTTTTAGTAGCCATGTTCCAGTTATTCCTATTACATCTGGTTCCTCGCTATGGGTTATTGCCACCAGTTCCTCTGTTTTATTGTTCTCAGTTGACATGGCAATAGGGGGGCTACAATTAGTCTCAGTGCTCCAAACCTAGTGAGAGAAAAATCAGCCATAATTCCTGTTCCTTGTTGATACGCAAGGATGCCTGCTGAAAATTAGCATGTGCGAAAGTTGGTTGTTGTGATTCGCCCTTTGACCAAATATGCCATTGACACTCACTGTCTAGACTCGTACATGAATAATGGGCAATTAGGAGAGATACAGAATTACTGTCCATTCCTACTTGAAATCAGTAAAATATGTGAGCACCTAAGAGCAAGACACACAGTGCCAAATGAGAGCATCTAGAAACACAGTGGCCCCAGAATTCCTCGGGCTTCTGTCAGTCTCCCTCTAGGAGTTTCCTGTTTGCTTTGTAAGAGGTAGGACCCCCATCTGCCCCTTATGAAGAAAATGATGGCAAGGGGGAATCAGTTGATTCCAAATAGGGAATCAGTGTATCTGCGCAAGTCGGCTCCCCAAATGAGGTGAGGAATTCTGGCCTCCACAAGGACAAATGTGGGCCCCGCCAGTGGTGTTGAGGCCAGGCAAATGACCTAGACTCCTGAAGGGAAGGATTTAAATTTTTCTTAAATGTAATCGATCATCCCTCTTACCAAGGGGACTGATGGAACCATAGCCATGGTCAAGAAGAGGCCTGTGCAATCAGCCTACCCCATGGATGAGTGGGTGCCTGAGTCTCCAGCCGCTATGGGCAGGTATTCACTGGAGATGCAGTGAAGTGATGCTTGCGCCCGTCTGACCCATGGTAATGTGCTGCTCTGCCAATGACCACACAAATTATGGCAGGACCACTGCTGGAGGACACTGATGGGTGCAATACCAGCAACAACCCACGGCTTTTTAGCCCCAGTGTAATATGTGAGCATTTAAAAGTATAGGTCCTGAATTTCAGTGGGGTTTCCCTGATCTCCTGCCATAACTTCAGCAGGAGATTGGCATTGCCACTGGAGAAAGTTTTTATTTGTTTACGTAATTTCTCCGTCCATTCAGCCGATCTCCTATTGGAGAAACCCCACCAAAATTCCAAGGCTGTAGTGAATCGGTAAGCTAAATAAAATATGTGAGCATTTAAAAACAAAACGCAAAAGCCCAGATTTTTTAAGAGGGGGGACTTATGCCTGCCACCCGCACCCCCCGCCCCCGCCCCCCCACCACACACACTAGTGCTGACCCTGGAGACATTTCTGAGGTTAAATTAGAATATTAAAGGTGTGCCCTCAACCTAGTAAATGCCTTGCATTGGGAGCTTGTTTGTTTTGGGGCAGGGAATATGCTGATGCAGGATTATAACCTGCAGAAGCTTGAACTACCAGTTACACTAAAAATCGGCTTCGAAGCAGAGGCTGACAAATTGTAGCTGAGAAATATCTGTTAGCTGAGCAGGAGGGCACAGAGTTTTCTAAGGAAGTTAGGGAAGTGCTGTTTTACCCATTGAGGCATACAAGGGAGGACTTGTTTGGGACCAAGCAGTGAAAAAAACAGGATTTGTTCAGGTCCAGTGGAAGGAAGTGCCCAGAGCAGCAAGTACTAAGTGCATGAGTCGACACACAGCAACTCAGTGTTGCAAACGTTTAGTGTCTTTTAAATGAGGCTGGGGAATTAAAATACTCCGGGTCTCTTTTTTGCTGCAGTGGGTGACTTTTGAACTGACACCAAAACTCACCCTCCAAAAACGAGCCCACATTTAAAATTGGAGCCGTCATCTCACTGTCCTGGGAACAGTGAGGCTAATTGCAATATCCACAATGCTAGCCTGGCTAAGGTCAGCTAACTCACCACAGACTCGGGATCATTTCGATACTGTGCCATCAGAAAAGCTATCCCTGGCTCCAATCTATTTAAATGGAAGAAGTCTAATGATAAAGTATGTAGGGATGAATCAACATAGATTTAAGCCACTGACAGAGGATGATGCTTTTAACTTGCAATACTTAATAAAAGTAGTATTATCAAGGACCTGGAAAGAAGCTTCCACATTATTCTTATGCTAGCTACTTTGGCTTTTGTATTTTAGATTGCTTTACAAAGTGAGTGCCAAACTACACACAACAACAACAACTTGTATTTATATAGCGCCTTTAACGTAGTAAAACGTCCCAAGGCGCTGCACAGGTGTATTTTAAGACAAAAAATTTGACACCGAGCCACATAAGGATAAATTAGGGCAGGTGACCAAAGGCTTGGTCAAAGAGGTAGGTTTTAAGGAGCGTCTTAAAGGAGGAAAGGGAGGTAGCGAGGCGGACAGGTTTAGGCAGGGAATTCCAGAGCTTGGGGCCTAGGCAACAGAAGGCACGGCCACCAATGGTTGAGCAATTATAATCAGGGATCCTCAAGAGGGCAGAAATAGAGGAGTGCAGATATCTCGAGGGGTAAGGGGTAAGCCATTTAGGACAGATATGAGGAGGAATTGTGTGGTGGACCTGCGGAATTCTCTACCACAAAAGGCAGTTGAGGCCAATTCATTAAATATATTCAAGAAGGAATTAGATATATTTCTTAAGGCTAAAGGGATCAAGGGATATGGGGAGAAAGCAGGGACAGGGTACTGAATTTGGATGATCAGCCATGATCTCATTAAATGGCGGAGCAGGCTCGAGGGGCCGAATGGCCTACTCCTGCTCCTATCTTCTATGTTTCTATGTTTCTATGTTGTGGGGCTGAAGGAGATTACAGGGATAGGAAGGGACGAGGCCATGGAGGGATTTGAAAACAAGGATGAGAATTTTGAAATCGAGGTGTTGCTTAACCAGGAGCCAATGTAGGACCGCAAGCACAGGGGTGATGGGTGAACAGGACTTGGTACGAGTTAGGATACGGGCAGCCGAGTTTTGGATGACCTCAAGTTTACATAGGGTGGAATGTGGGAGGCCAGCCAGGAGTGCGTTGGAATAGTCAAGCCTAGAGGTAACAAAGGCATGGATGAGGGTTTCAGCAGCATATGAGTCGAGGCAAGGGCGGAGACGGACGATGTTATGGAGGTGGATGTAGGTGGTATTTGTTATGCTGCGGATATGTGGTCGGAAGCTCATTCCAGGGTCAAATATGACACCAAGGTTGCGAACAGTGTGGTTCAGCCTCAGACACAGCCTCAAGAGTACCTTTATTGGCTCTGATTTTGAGTTAAAATTTGGTAGCACATACAGTACTGAACAGAAAACATTTCTTTAATATTTTCGTTGGTAATTGGATCTATCTTGTTCCCACATGATCTTTTTCATTTAGACAGTGGCAGAGCTTCACATTATCAGACCTAATTTCAGACTTTAACTAACTATCCAGCAAATTTACTGAACAGTAGATGAATGTGCAAATAGACACCAGTAATATAATATATTTACAGTAGATATTTTTATAGTTATCGTTTCTTTATGTAGTTATTTGTTTCTTCTTATAGCCTTACCAACAGTGGGAGCTAAGTGACCTGACTGATCTCTTTGAAAGTCCCAAAACGACTCATCATTTGAACAGTCCAAGCTCAATAAATACTTCCCGAGTAATCATGCATCTTGAATACAAGGACTCATCAAACAACAGAGAATGTCAGTGTTTGACAGCTTCACGGAGCTCTCAAACGATGACGATTCATCTGTCAAAAATTTTTGACAGATGAAACGTCATACGCTGACGTTCTCTGTAACTGGCTTCCCCTTAATTGGCCCAGCGGGCTTAACAAGGTCAATCAAGGGAAAATAGCGTGGGTTGGCCACAAGCCGATGGAGGCGGGACTGAAACCCGAAAAGCAGCAGTCCCGCCTCCAACACGCCCCCATTGACAAAATCACTCCCATGGTTTTGAATACAGCTGGTTTTTAAATTATGTGGCTGAAATGAAGAGACTACTACCAAGCTAAAACTAGATAATACTTCATTTTTGTCACAATTGCCTTCTATTGGCCTGATCTGAGCTTGTGGAGAATGGTTGTGTACAAGCAATGCAGGTGTCTGATAGAATTTAAGGCACTGAGCGTGCTTACTCCATGGCTGAAGCAACTTCCTAACGAGTCTGGGCAGTTGGCAGAATATGCTGTTTCCATTGATTAATAGTCAAGGCTGTGAATAGTCATGTCCTATCTTGCAAATAAGAACAAGCTGAAGCAAAAGCCAAAATCAAAAGGTTGCTGTCTTTTTTTTGATCAATTTTCCATAAAGAGGATTTAGAAAAATTTGATTTAAATTTTGGGTTGCTGAAACAAAGTGCATTGAAAGGTGGCTAAGTGCTAATGAGCTCGGTGTCAAGTTGTTTTCACAAACACTGTAAACAATAAGCAATTCATTAAGCTGATCGAAAATCAATAAACACCTCACACCTAGTGGTTTCCTCCAGCTGCTTCCTTCTGCCAATGGAAGGCCCAATCACTTTGTAATGGCCAAATTACAGAGGACGCAGCAAACCACTATAAATCTGGACGCCCTTGCTGGACTGTATTTATAGGGATCCTCCAACCTATCCAGGCAATGGAAATGGGATTTGTCAGTCCCAATGATTTGATAAACTACAATTTGTGCAGCACTCAATGCTTCAATATACCTTTTTTTGGCCTGTGTCCTCAGATGACGGAAAGGAGTCATCGGCCATGGCTGAACTGGGTAAACCTGGACACCTAGCAGCCATCCTGACACAGTACTCTGACCGAGCAGTGCATGCATCCCAGATTGCCTGAGAGTAAAAGATTCATAGCTGTTTCCTGGATAGCATGTGCTAACGTGAGAATAAGGTGGCAGCGTCATTCACTATCTGCACAGTGAATGAAATTCCTTCCTGCTCATGAAATTGATGGTGCTTTCAGACAGGACCTTTATTGCCACATGGTTGGCATTAATGAGACCCTGTACTTGGGGGGAATCCAGCTGCTGGGAACTTTGGTTTATCCGAAGGTTAACTGTCCGGAATGCTCGAGCCACCGGCAAAAATCAGGAGCTGTTTCATTAGGTTTTTTTTCTTTTCGTTGCTTTTTTTTCACCAGTCAGGCTCTGCAAGGTCTCGCTGAAGCTGTTGCTAAGCTACAGAGATGCTTGCAAGGTACGGCCGACTGTTTAGAAGCTGTTGAAAGCAACAGGGTTTGTTGCCAGATACGGAGCTCAAAATCTCCGTATGTTTCAACATTAGCGCTGGTTTGTCCGGCAGTTTTGATGGGACGGCAACAGCTCGGTCCCGTCGGTGCTGGATAGCACAAAGTTTCCTCTACTGGGAAGAAGTTGATATTCATTCTCTAAGTTAATGAACTCAGGTGTGTGCCTGAACAGGCCATCCATTATCCATGAAATGCATCGATGTATTGTTGACTTACTGATGTCAGTAATGTCATCGGGCCCCGACTATGATTATAACTCAGGCCTGATTGGAGAATTCATCGTAAAGAGACCTTCAATATAAGATAGTCACCAAGAAAGCCAATGGGGAATTCAGAAGAAACATCTTTCCCGATGTAATGACCGGTCGGGAAGATGAAGAAAGTTTTTTAAAGCTTTCCTTTGTGAGGCCAAGAGGAGTAGGACTGCTCCTCTGAGTCTCACAGAGAAAGTCACTGGCTCCCCTGGCCAGGATTCACCCCTTCCCTCCCGCAGGCTCCCCTGGCCAGGATTCACCCCTTCCCTCCCGCAGGCTCCCCTGGCCAGGATTCAACCCTTCCCTCCCGCAGGCTCCCCTGGCCAGGATTCACCCCTTCCCTCCCGCAGGCTCCCCTGGCCAGGATTCACCCCTTCCCTCCCGCAGGCTCCCCTGGCCAGGATTCACCCCTTCCCTCCCGGAACACCCTTCCACGCACCTATCCTCATGCCGGCAGGCAGTCATAGTCCACTGGATATTCCATAGGCCAGCAGCTTCTTCACACCCACATCCCGCCCATTTCGCATTCGCCCTGCCCTCTGCCTGCAGTTAAAACCGACTCCTACATCTCTGCCTGTCAAGCTGTCTGTCGGACAAAGTCAACATGGATTTACAAAAGGTAAATCGTGCTTGACTAATCTACTGGAATTTTTTGAGGATGTAACTGGTAAAATAGATAAGGGAGAACCAGTGGATGTGGTGTATTTGGACTTTCGGAAGGCTTTCGATAAGGTCCCGCATAAGAGATTAGCGTGTAAAGCTAAGGCACATGGGACTGGGGGCAAGGTACTGACTTGGATAGAGAACTGGTTGGCGGACAGAAAGCAAAGAGTTGGAATAAACGGGTCTTTTTCCGAGTGGCAGGCAGTGACTAGTGGGGTACCGCAGGGATCGGTCCTTGGACCCCAGCTATTCACAATATATATTAATGACCTGGACGAGGGAACTAGATGTAATATCTCCAAGTTTGCAGATGACACAAAGCTGGGTGGGCGTGTGTGCTTTGAGGAGGATGCAGAGACACTCCAGTATGATTTGGACAGGTTGGGTGATTGGGCAGAAGCATGGCAGATGCAATATAACATGGATAAATGCGAGGTTATCCACTTTGGTGTCAAAAACAGGAAGGCAGAGGGGATCTCATCAAAACTTATAAAATTCTAACAGGACTAGACAGACTAGATGCTGGAAGGATGTTCCTGATGGTCAGGGAGTCCAGAACCAGGGGTCACAGTCTAAGGATAAGGGGTAAGCCATTTAGGACAGAGATGAGGAGGAATTTCTTCACCCAGAGAGTGGTGAACCTGTGGAATTCTCTGCCAAAGAAGGCAGTAGAGGCCAATTCATTAAATATATACAAGAAGGAGTTGGATATATTTCTTAAGGCTAAAGTGATCAAGGGATATGGAGAGAAGGCAGGAACAGGGTACTGAATTTGGATGATCAGCCATGATCTCATTGAATGGCGGAGCAGGCTCGAGGGGCTGAATGGCCTACTCCTGCTCCTATCTTCTATGTTTCTATGTAAGCTGCATACGTTAACATTTTAAGCATAAGAGCAGCTTTCTCGTACCAGATCCTGGCATTTCCCCTTTCTTATATTGTCAGCACCTTTGTGTAGAAAACAACTTACGACTCAAACTATCACCTATCACTCCAAACATTATGCACCTATGCTTGAACAAATAACCTCATCTGTCACATTAGTGGTGAGTAGTACTATTAAGCCATTGTTTATGTTGCATATGTGTATTATAATTTGTACATTTTGTACAATGCTTGGGCATTAAAGGGGTTAAAATATTAAACCTGTCTGCTGGTAGGGATACGCGGGCAGTTGGTAGATCTGGAAGGGAGTGCGCAATAAGTAAAGTTTGGGAACCTCTGTTGTAGGCTAGCATGTCCTCTATTTTGTATCTAATTAAGACAACAACCTCCATTTAAATTTCCTAACTATTGGAAACTCTGTAAAAATAAAGGCAGAAATTCAAATTTTTGACATAACCTCCACATGCATCAGTATAGCATGGTCACCTATTTCACTGACACATTCTATATCAGAGCAAGTGCAGACATCCATTACCATTGTCTTCAGTCCCCACCACAAACTCCGTTCCCTTGCCACCGACTCCATCCCTCTCCCTCGCAACTGTCTGAGTCTGAACCAGAGTGTTCGCAACCTGGGTGTCATATTTGACCCCGAAATGAGCTTCTGACCACATATCAATCAGCGTCATCAATAAGACCACCTATTTCCATCTCCGGAGCATCGCTCAACTCCGCCACTGCCTCAGCTCATCTGCTGCTGAAACCCTCATCCATGCCTTTGTTACCTCTAGACATGACTATTCCAGTCCTCTCCTGGCCGATCTCCCACATTCTACCCTCCGTAAACATGAGGTGATCCAAAAATCTGCTGCCTGTGTCCGAATTCGCACCAAGTCTCAAACACCCATCACCCCTATGCTCGCTGACCTACATTGGCTCCCCGTTAAGCAATGCCTCAATTTTAAAATTCTCATCCTTGTTTTCAAATCCATCCATGGCCTCGCCCCTCCCTATCTCTGTAATCTCCTCCAGCCCCACAACCAATGTTCCCTCTAAATATTACACTTAGTGCGCGGCCTGTTTATTTAAATGCGCAATGTCTTCAATGAGACAGCATGTGACTGGCCTATGCGGTACCTTCACAGATTACTGCACAGCCATGCACCCATGCTGCTTACAGGGAACATTGCCCACAACCCTCTGAGATATCTGCGCTCTTCCAATTCTGACCTCTTGAGCATCCCCATTTTTAATTGCTCCATCTTTGGTGGCCGTGCCTTCAGCTGCCAAGGTCCTAAGCTCTGGAATTCCCTCCCTAAACCTCTCCGCCTCTCTACCTCTCTTTCCTCCTTTAATACACTCCTTCAAACCTGCCTCTTTGACCAAGAGTTTGGTCATCTGCCCGAATATCTCCTTATATGGCTCGGTGTCAAATTTTGTTTAATAACGTTCCTGTGAAGCATATTGGAACGGTTTACTACGTTAAAAGTGCTATATAAATACAAGATGTTGTTGTTGTTGTTGCATTGATTTTCCATCACCAGCATACAGTTAAATCCTAATCCAAATATGATTATATGTCCAGATGAGTACTCAACATAACTTCACTAATTGCAATTTACAGGCCAACTAAAACCCCCCCACAATTGAAACTTTTGGTCCACTGGCACACCACTGTATAAAATCTATGTTGTAAATTGCAAACTTCCATTAAGACCATCCAAATACACCAGTAATGCCAACCCCACCATCTCATAAATCATGAGACAAAATCTTAAAAATCATGAGATTTGGTATAGAAATCATGAGTTGCTATTTTTTACTGACCCGACCCCTTGCTGACCTTTGCTCCCAGACAGGAAGCGCATTCCACGACCTTTGCTCCCAGACAGGAAGCGCATTCCACGACCTTTGCTCCCAGACAGGAAGCGCATTCGGCTATTATTAACCAATTACTGACATAAGAACATAAGAAAGAGGCGCCTTGCACTTTTGATCACAAAAAGTTAAAAGAAAAAATTAGGATTTCTGCACGCCTGGGGTGTGAATCTGATGCCTATCAACTGAGTTCAAAAGTCATTGAAGAAGTAAAAGTAGTTTGGATTTTGTACCAAATCTGGGCGCTTTTACTTTGCAATTGACTCAATGTGGTAGATTAGAAACATCTGTAATGCAACCAGTGTTATAAATCTCATCATCATTAAGAAACTACTCATGAAATAACGCTGGACGGCCAGCTGGTGGCGCATTCCAAGGAGTATAAATACTCGGGCGTTGGCCCCAGCTTGCCAGGGACATTTTGTAAGACAAGGAACTAGTGAAGTACAACTAGACCTCCATGTTCTGAAATAAGTTGATTAAAGCCTTGCTTTATGCTCAAACCAAGTGCGTAATGAGTTTTATTACGTCAAATTAATCAACTTGATATCGACTCCACACTTTGGGTGATTTCAGGAACAGCCAGCTACGACTCGAACCGTAGAAGGGAACTCAGACAAGTCATCGATCCATCATGGAGAAACTACTCAGACCCGCCCGTCTCGACCTGGACCCGAATTCATTTACAGCTGCTAAGGTATGGAAACACTGGTATCGTACCTTTAGCAACTTCCTTGAGGAGTGTGGTGAGAATGTTCCTAACAAGTTACAAATGCTTGCTACTTATGTATCCCCTCATGTGTTTGATTATATTGAAGACTGTGTAGACTATGATGCCGCTATCCAAATACTACAGCAGCTATATGTCAAGTCCCCAAATGAAATTTTTGCTCGGCATCTACTGGCCACAACTCGACAACTACCCGGGGAATCACTTGACAAATTCCTTCAGAAACTTCGCAGGCTCAGCAAGGATTGTAATCTTAAAACTGTTACAGCTGAGCAGTACCAGGAGGAGTTAATTCGTGATTCCTTTATTAATGGGATTGCGTCTCCCTTCATACGTCAGCGTCTGTTGGAGAATAAAACCCTCAAGTTACAGGCTGCCTATGACCAGGCATGTTCTCTGGACATAGCAAAGAGGAATGCAGACACCTATCTTTCACCATGTGCACGGGCTGCTGCTATCACTTTTAATGACTCATTCGATAGGCCTCGGGCGGAAGCCCTCACGGATGACGACTCCAACCTGGCTGATGACAACCCTACCCTAGAAACCTACACTGATGACGCCCCCACCCTAGCGGCATCTTGGCAGTCTGGAAGGAAGTGTTTCTTCTGTGGAGGTGCGTTCCATTATAGGAAATTTTGTCCTGCTCGTAACGCAACCTGCAATCATTGCAGCAAGAAAGGGCACTTTTCTAAGGTATGCCAGTCAAGAGCCGCTGTTAGTAAGAAAGGCCACTTTTCTAAGGTATACCGGTCGAGAGCTCCTGTTAGTTTTGCAGCTACTATCTATAAAACTGCTCCTCCCCCAAGAGCCACTACTAAGGTTACAGCTGCAATCTATAAAACTGCTCCTCCCCCAAGAACCACTACTAAGGTTACAGCTGTCAAGGGTAAAACTGCCCCTCCTCCCATCACAGCTGTTTTTCCCCAAAGTTTGTCCCATGCAGCCACGAAGGTTTCGGTAAATGGACACATTTTGAGTGCACTAATCGACTCATGCAGCTCTGACAGCTTCATTAGTGAGCGGGCTGTCAGTAAGTTAAAACTGCGTATTTACCCCTCGGACAGGGAAATTGCAATGGCTCTGACGACACTGACCACCAATTCTTCCGGCTTTTGTCTTGTCCACCTTATTCTCAATGGCCGCACTTATTTCTCCACCCGGCTTGGGGTGCTCAAGAACCTATGCAGTGATGTGCTCCTGGGACAGGGTTTCCAGAAACAACACAAAAGACTCACTTTCGAGTTTGGAGGGTCAAAGCCGGAGCTTACTATTGCCAAAGTACCGTTTAGTGCGCTTTCGGCGGCTTCGCTCGATGAGCCCTCCTTGTTTGTCAACCTTTCCCCCCGATGTAAGCCCATAGTCACCAAATCACGACGTTTCAGCCAAGATGATCGATCCTTTATCGAGGCAGAAATCTCTCGCCTTCTAGCTGACGGTATCATTGAGCCATGTTCATCTTCCTGGTGGGCTCAAGTCGTCGTTGTCAAAAATCCTCTGAAGCAACACAAGAAACATCTTTGCATCGATTACTCGCAAACTATTAACCAGTATACCGACCTAGATGCCTACCCACTACCACGCATCGATGACATGGTCAATAACCTTGCTAACTACAAGGTATTTTCAACCTTTGATTTAAAGAGCGCATATCATCAAGTACCGTTAAAGGACTCTGAAAAAAAAGTATATGGCCTTTGAGGCCAATGGTCGGCTTTACCAGTTTTGTCGCCTTCCATTTGGGGTCACCAATGGGGTGGCCGTCTTTCAACGGGCAATGGATAGCCTAGTCAAACAGGAGAACTTAACGGACACTTTTCCATATCTGGATAATATCACGATTGCTGGTCATGACCAGAAGGAGCATGATGCCAACCTCCAGAAATGTTTTGGCGTTCTCTGTCGTCGCAACTTAACCTTAAATTAGTCCAAATCTGTGAAATCAGTACCATCAGTCAGCATCCTTGGCTACTGGGTGGGCAACGGTGTCATCAAACTGGATCCGGAGCGACTTCGTCTGCTTCAGGAGCTCCCTCCCCCTATGAATCTCGGCTCTCTTCGTCGGGCACTCGGCATGTTCGCCTATTATGCGAAATGGATACCCCACTTCTCCGACAAGATCCAACCCCTGCTTCACGCAAAGTCATTTCCATTGGAGGCAATGGCTATTTCAGCTTTCAACCTCCTCAAGCGACAACTGGAAAAAGCCACGCTTCGTTCCATTGATGAAAATCTTCCTTTCGTGGTCGAGTGCGATGCATCGGATGTGGCGATCTCTGCTACCTTGAATCAAGGTGGTCGACCCGTTGCATTTCTGTCCAGAACTTTGCAGGGTAGCGAGATCCATTGTCCTCCTGTCGAGAAGGAGGCTACAGCCATCATCGAAGCTGTACGTAAATGGAGTCATTTTCTCGCTCGTTGCCATTTCACACTTATAACCGATCAGCGCTCCGTGGCCTTTATGGTGGATAACCAGAAACTAAGATCAAGAATAACAAAATACAACACTGGAGGATGGAATTGCCCGCCTTTGGATACACCATACATTATCGACCCGGCAAAGCGAATGTGGCCCCGGATACCCTCACGCGGGCATTCTGCTCTTCTATGTCAACTTCGACTCTTGCGGATCTTCATACTGACTTATGCCATCCTGGCGTTACCCGTATGTTGCACTTTGTGCGATCTAAAAATCTCCCATTTTCTACGGAAGATGTGAAAAGAACGTGCTCCTCCTGTAGAATTTGAGCGAATTAAAACCGCAATTCTTTCGTCCATCGGATGGCTCGCTCATACACGCTATGCAGCCTATGCAGCGACTCAGCATTGACTTTAAAGGGCCATTGCCTTCCTCAACGCGAAACACCTACTTACTGACTATGGTGGACGAATAATCACGCTTTCCCTTTGCTTTCCCCAGTCTCAATATGCTTACTTCCACAGTGATCAAATGCCTTGATCAAGTCTTTTCCCTTTGCGGTATGGCCAATTTCATCCACTCTGATCCTTCATGTCAAGCGAACTCAAAAGTTATCTCTCCCAACGGAGAATCGCCACAAGTAAAACGACATCGTACCATCCCATCGGTAACAGACAGGTTGAGAGATACAACGCTATCATTTGGAATGCTGTTCGTCTTGCGCTGAGGTCACGCAACCTACCAGACCAGCAGTGGGAAACTATGCTCCCTGACGTGTTGCATTCCATCAGGTCTCTCCTTTCTACATCTACCAATGTCACACCTCATGAGCGATTCTTCAGCTTCCAGCGTCGCTTCACCCATGGGACGTCTCTACCGTTATGGTTGGCAGCTCCCGGCCCCTTGCTGCTCCGAAGATTCGTCCGATCGTCTAAAACCGATCCTCTAGTCGATGAGGTAGAACTCACGGACGTCACTCCCACGTACGCGCAAGTGCGGTATCCTGATGGCTGGGAGTCCACCGTTTTGCTCCGGGACCTGGCTCCCTGTCCAGCCGGTTCCACAGACCCAACTGATAGAGGGACCCACGGGGATGATGCCGACACTCTGCGCTCCCCTGAAGATGACGCCCTACCTGGGACATCGAGAGATCTGCCAGCTGCTCCACTGGATCCACTCGGGAAGCCAAGCGCTCCCCGTGGGATGGCCACCCGAGGCCAGGACGCCGGTCAATCCCCGGCTATCAAACAGGATGAAGCCAGTTCTGCACCTGTGGGGCCCGCACCCGGAGTCACGATCTCCCCAGCATCCCTCAGGTCGATCAGAGCAACACGGGTCCTGTCGATCCACCGATACGGATCAAGTGGCCCAGGGACCAAGACACCTTCCGGGGAGACGTGCCTTCTAGCCATAAACAAAAATCTAAAAGACTGAGGCGATTCGTGGTCCGCCTAATCCGTTAAGAGGAAGTCGTCGGACTTCCAAATCTTTTAGGCAGGGAGATTGTTATAAATCTCATCATCATTAAGAAACTACTCGTGAAATAACGCTGGACGGCCAGCTGGTGGCGCCGTCCAAGGAGTATAAATACTCGGGCGTGGGCCTAGCTTGCCAGGGACATTTTGTAAGACAAGGAACTAGTGAAGTACAACTAGACCTCCATGTCCTGAAACAAGTTGATTAAAGCCTTGTTTTATGCTCAAACCAAGTGCGTAGTGAGTTTTATTACGTCAACCAGCATACATTGTTTGTGCTCCTGTTACATGTTTCAATGTATCTGCCAAGGAAAATCTATTCCTCATCTCCAATCCATGCCTCCTGTCAATGCAAACAGATGATGCTGTGCAATTGAAGAGAGTAAAGAATGAAAGGAGAAAAGGGGGTAGAATGAAAGGAGAAGAGGGGGTAGAATGAAAGGAGAAGAGGGGGTAGAATGAAAGGAGAAGAGGGGGTAGACTGAAAGGAGAAGAGGAGGTAGAATGAAATGAGAAGAGGGGGTAGAATGAAAGGAGAAGAGGGGGTAGAATGAAAGGAGAAGAGGGGGTAGAATGAAAGGAGAAGAGAGGGTAGAATGAAAGGAGAAGAGGGGGTAGAATGAAAGGAGAAGAGGGGGTAGAATGAAAGGAGAAGAGGAGGTAGAATGAAAGGAGAAGAGGAGGTAGAATGAAAGGAGAAGAGGGGGTAGAATGAAAGGAGAAGAGGAGGTAGAATGAAAGGAGAAGAGGGGGTAGAATGAAAGGAGAAGAGGGGGTAGAATGAAAGGAGAAGAGGAGGTAGAATGAAAGGAGAAGAGGGGGTAGAATGAAAGGAGAAGAGGGGGTAGAATGAAAGGAGAAGAGGAGGTAGAATGAAAGGAGAAGAGGGGGTAGAATGAAAGGAGAAGAGGGGGTAGAATGAAAGGAGAAGAGGGGGTAGAATGTAAGGAGAAGAGGGGGTAGGAAGAAAAAGACTACAATAACTTTAAAACGAGAAGAAAATGGCCCTTTATCTAAAGCTGCCGATTCTGACAGTCATTCTCCTATACAAATTCTCCAGTTACATTGCAGTTATAACTGTTTGTATTGATGATTCCCCTGCAGGTATAAGTGGTTGTTTGCTCTTCTCCTCGTCCCTCTTCTACACTCCTTGCATTTGTTAGGGTCCTGAGTTCCAGGAACCACGAACTCACCTCTGACTGGTTCAAAATCTCGTGCAATAGGCAGCGTGTTGTTTCTTGCAGCCAGCCCTCGCCGTACTTGTACGTCGGCTCAGGAGACGGTGACGCGTTGTGGTCCGAGGAGGCCGAGCGGGAGTTGCCGGTGCCCGGGTGATTTCACCGGCTCCATATAGACTGTCAGACTTGGGAGGAGAAGGGGGCGAGGGTGAAAGAAGCTACCTATAAGCAACGAGCCGAGCTGGTTCTTACTGCTTGGGCACCGAGCTAACATGGCTCTGCCGGCCGTTTCCCGAGCAACCTGTGCACGCAAGGTTGTCCTGGTAACGGGAGCTAACAGGTAAGTGCCCTCACAGTTCCATTTCTGGATTTCACACATGGAATAAAAGAAGCCTTCTGTTGCACACCTTGTAGTTTTGAGCCATAAAGAACTGTTCTGACACTCATCTTGTATGCTACATACTTAACCCGCATTGAAAATTTGCTATCATAAAAGAAAGATCAAAACTCCTCAACCAGCGGACAAGCAGTTAGCCCCCGCCCCCTTTTCCCTGGATCAGCCTGCAGGGTCAATCAGTCAGTATCTTATTAGTACGGTCACGCCTCCTCTATGCTTTGCGAAGATTCCGTCGAAATGTACCTGTCAATCAATGTGTCCAGGTAACGGGAGCTCGACCTCTTTCGGAATTGGAACATTAAATATAGAGGTGTGTGAGGCAAGCAGGCAGAGTTTGCTTTCTTTTCTGTACAGAAGTTCTGGTTTGGAATTAATAAACCGTTCAACTCACGAGTTTGCTGAGTTAAATCACGAGATCGCGAGATGGGGGGGTTTTCATAAAAAGTCACATGACTCGCGATTAAATCGTGAGCGTTGGCATTTCTGAGATTGGCCTTGAAAACTCATTGACATGCTAGCTTGCAGATGCTTCACACATCCATATGATGCTCTTGTGGCTACTATTTTAGCAGGGGATGTAATACATTTATTTTTAAATAGACGTATATTATCCAAACAGTTTATTGTAGATCTACTGCTAATTTCAAAGGTGCTTATCTGCCTTTTGTCATGAATATGATCTCCTCGGTGTTCTGGACTAGTTTGGTTGATGATGCGACCTCGGGCATACCATTATGGAAGAGTCATAGATTCACTGAGATGATACCAGAGATGAGAGACATAAAAAGTTACGGTGTCAATCTAGACCATGGTCTGAAATCCTGGACTGGGGCTTGAACCCACAGCTTTTTATTTTAAAAAATTCTCAAGATGTGGGTGGCGCTGGCAAGGCTGGTATTTATTGCCCATACCTAATTGCCCTGAGGTGGTGGTGGGCCTTTTTCATGAATCACTGGTAGTGGCTTCATGCAAATTGGTGGCTTGCAAGGCCACTTCAGAGGGCAACTGCGAGTCAAACCACCTGGGGGTTTGACTGGATAGGCCAGATCAGGCAAGGACGACATGCAAGGGACATAGACAGATTAAGTGAGTGGGCAAAACTCTGGCAGATGGGTTTCACTGTGGGCTAAGTGTGAGGTCATAGAATGATATAGCACAGGGGGAGGCTGTTCGGCTCACCGTGCCTGTGTTGACTCTTTGGCAGAGCGATCCTGTTGGTCCCATTTCCCAGCCTTTTCTCCGTGACCCTGCGGATTTTTCAACTTCAAGTATTTATCCAATTCCTTTTAAAAATTACTATTGAATCTGCTTCCACCACTCTTTCAGGCAGTGCATTCCAGATCTTAGCTCGCTGCGTAAGAAAAATTCTCATCTCCCCTCTGGCTCTTTCGATTATTACCATGAATCTGTGTCCTCTGGGTAACTGTCTTTTTCCCCATCTGCAATATTTTTATTACTAATAAACAAAAAAAAAGAGAAAAAAAAGCCCTTTATTTTGTAACACCCTGTTGATTTGTCTCCCGAGTTTTTAGAGTCCAGGACAATCCTGTAAGGTTGGAACACAGCTCTGTCTCTTAATACGTGGTTGGGTAAGGACGCCTGTTTTGTCTTCTTTCCCCCACTCAATTCTTCACCCATCAACCCCTCCCCCCAGTATTTTTTTGTACTAATTTACAACTTTTTTGTTTAATTGGACTTTGAAGTTGTTCCTTGATGTGGCCTTGGACTTTGAAAATACCACTGGTTCTTCAGTGACTAAATAACCATATTCAGTTTTTGCTGATATGGGATTTGGTTACTGGAACTTTGGGGATCACATTACAGAACTCCACTGTAACCATCAGAAGGGAATTGGAATAATGTGGTGGTGGGGGGGTGAGTCATTTGCAGGGCTGTGGGGAGGGAGCAGGGGAGTGGAACGCGCTGTATGGCTATTTCACAGCCAAGATGGGCCGAATGGTCTCCTGTGCTGTACGACTCCATGACTTGTAACAGAGTCAGCATCCTCTGGAACAAACATGCGCAACATATGGTGAGTGTGCAGTCACTATAGTCCTTTAAAAGGGGAACTTGATAAATTCCTGAGAGGACATTGCCAGTTACAGGAAGTTAGTGGTCAGTTTAGAGTGTTGGGAGCAGCAGTGCTCTCCTGGAGCCTCAGGGATTTGGAGAGCAAGTGCCCAGAGGTTTTTCCTGAATTGGCCACATTTCTTTGTCTGTTCCAAGAGATAGCATTACTGGGAGCGTGCAAGGTTACTCTGTCTACTCGATGGGGCGAGCTTTATGGGCCTGATAGTCTTTATCCACTGATAGTCTTTTTGTACGTTTGATTGTGCAGACTGGGGATTGTCTCTGGGCCTTGCCTGGTGTGTGGCTCAGAGAGTTCACCCAGTCAGTAGCTGAGCCCAAAGATAATACCTAGTCTGCAATCCCCCATCGGAGAACTCATCTCTCCCCCTTTCTGTTCCTTGCTATGATCCGTGCACAAATCAGGAAACACATCGTAATTTGTTAATTTTCATTCCATGTTCAGCCATGATCGCATTGAATGGCGGAGCAGGCTCGAGGGGCCGAATGGCCTACTCCTGCTCCTATCTTCTATGTTTCTATGTTTATTTCCAGATGTTAAACTTCTCTCATTTAATTCGTTGAAAGAACGTGAATTGAAACATAAATGACGGACAGGAAAATATGCACTGCTCCGTCCAGCCTGTCCCACACAGCTGCAATGCCTGGTCCATCACAATATGTAGACTCCCCAGCCCACCTGTAAGGGGTTTTTTAAATCGCAGAAGTTTCTCTCTCTAGAGGCCTCTCTCTCTCTTGCACAGTAAAAACCTTGAGTGGGTCGACCCACTCGCCCCTTAGGTTCTATACACTGGACTTTGAGGCAGGAACTACAATGTAGAGAATACTCTATAGATCAGGTTTAATGAAAACAAAATGAAATTTTATTGCATAAAGGAACAAATTGAATGTAAGCCAATAAGGTACATGGGAGGGAAAAACAAATCATAATACAGTACTAACCAACATATATACAGGCATGTTATACTTTACAAAAGTCATCTCGAAATGAGGAAACACACGGAACATCGAGGGACAACAACTCATAATTAATTATACCCAAGATGCCCACCCCCTAAGCCTAGCTAGATCAGATTATGAAGGGCCAGAAACATGCTCACCAATCCAATGAGAAAGTATAAGATTTTGAAAAGTCTGCGTTTTGATCCTCTCAGGCGTCCCGTCTCCACGTGGTCAACGCTGCGGGCTGCGGCACTCTCTCTTCTTCCTCGAGGTGAAGGTCACGGACAGGCTGGATGCTGGCAGGCCTGGACGTCGGCGTGGACGGAGACCACCTATTTGATCATGGTCAAATAGGTTTCTTCGCAGAACCCAGCTGGTTTACCATTTTCAGATAGGTTTCTTCTGAAGGGCTGCTGTCCTTCGTCTCGTCAACGGCCCGGGGTTTGTCGATGATCTCCCGATGGTTACCCCGGGGCGGGATGCAGACTCGAATCACCTTCTTGGCTGGTCTCCGGATCGTCGTTCCTCCATGGCTCTCAAAAAAGCAAGCTAGCTCAAAAAGCTACCAATCAAGCTCCAAGCTCCAAGCTCCAAAAAGCTACAAGCTACAAGCTACCGATGGCTACCCCGGGACTCCAGTTATACTTTTCCGTGGAGGCCCTTATCTCCCGCCAAATCAAGGTTAGTCTTTGTTTAACTTTTGGCGGGCTTGTAGCACAGCAGGGTAGTCTTTGTTTTTAAAGTATCTTCGGATGGCCGGTAACTGCCATCTCTGGTCTGGAACGACCCTGTATTGTCTTTAATGTCCTTCTGATGTCTTAAACGGTGCTTGATGTTCCCCCTATGAATATGAAACTGTTTCCCTTTGTCTGGGTAAACATTTTGATGGCCTTTATCTACAGGCTGATCTGATCGGATCTGCATCCAATCTATATGTATGGGGTACTGTCTGGTTTCGTTTTCCCTGAAACTGCCTTCCAGAACCTACTGTGGGCTGAATCCACAAAAGCTGTCTGGGGACTGCAGGAACCATTTTAAAGTGTCCCAAAAGCTGGTCACGGGGTCTGGCGGCCATTTTGTGTGCCCCTTTTTCTGGGCTTCTTTTAAAACAGTCTTAAAAGTTAAGGCCTTTTCTGCCAATAGACCCTTATAGGACAGTGTTCAATTTTGCAAATTCTACACACCTAAGACCATGTGATCTCCTGGGAGAGGCGAAAAACCTCTTTAAAATCCAAGCCAATTTGGGAAAGAAAAATCTGGGAAATTCCTCTCCGACCCCCTTAGGCGATCGAAACTAATCCAGGAAATCACTCTGGCCCTGATAAGGCAATGCATTCCAAGGCAATTGCTTTTCCACTTCTACTTTGCTGGCACGATCTGAGCACAGGGCCTCGGAGCCTGGTCTCCAACCATCTCCAACCCAGCCCTGTACCAGCAGCCACAACTCCAACATTCGGCGATGACTTGAAACCAGTTGGCGGATTGTCCTGAGTTCCCACTTCTGTGCATTCAAGCTTGAATGAAAACTGTCCTTAATCTTTTTTTGAAACTCTTTAATTTGCTGGGACCTGATGCTAATCCTTTAGGCTGTGCCATGCTCACTGGTTTGGAATTAAGTTACAACGTCAACAATGATTGGATGAAACATCAGCTCCTAAATATTGACGGGCCAATTGGGGAGGGAAATGTGGACCTAATTATTGGGATGCATCGGCACAATTTGCCTGGGGAAAATCTCTTCTTAAGGCATAACCTCCCTTTTAGGATATTTTTTAGGTATCCTAACTTTTGATGGCACGCCCATGTTTTCCTCTCACTCCCCGGCTCCTGTGTCGTTTCCCTGGGAGTGAAAGCCCTTGGAATCTAGATGCCCCATAGGAATTGTAGGGAGTGATCCTGGTACGGACACCCTCGAGCCAGCTGGTGCCAGAGGATTCTTCCTCTTAATCCTGGGAGGTCTCGGTAAAAGTTGGTACCGGAGTTTCACCCAATGGTGTGGATTGGGATGGCAGGGATTGGTTGTCAAGTGGCCTTAAACAGCCCGCCCCACTCTACACCATCGAGGCAACAACCGGAGGGTCCTCCCTCGAGATTTCCCTGTTCAGTCCCAAGGTGGACCCCCCCAGCCATCATTGGTCGGAGATGGCTGCGCGGACTGGGCCCTACCCAGTACCAGTGCAGTTAACCCCAAGCAGTGCCGAAAGGAGCCTGGAGTTGGAGCAGGGTTGCTGCTTGATGCCGATGCGGGTACATAAGGGATAGACATGAAGGTCCATACCGGGGGAGAAAATGGGGGGCGAGAGGATGTGGGGGCAAATTTTAACATTAATAATACAAATAGATGTCAGAATAAGTCTAGACGGAGCTGGTAGTGTTGACAGACCCTGTGGGATGGGAAAGAAATGTGCCAGAAGGGAGAGAGTTGGTTTAACACCATCTCCAGACATTGGCTGCACATTTAGACGGGTTTGTGGGGGAGTGTTGGTTATTGGTTATCAAATAAAAAACAAATTAAAAGATGTATAGTTGGCACTGAGGAATGGATGGGACACAGAGGGATGGCGTGAGGAGAATTACAGTTGCTCTTCTCCCTCCTTTTGTGGTATCACTGCTGATCACGATGTGCTCGCTCTTTTGTGTGTGAGCCACTTGCCTTTGTGGTTTTGTTACTCACAACTTTCGTCTGTGGGTAGTTTGATAAAACTGTCCATTTCCTCTCGCTCATCCTGGCGCCAACCGTATACCTCTAGCAGAAGAAGAAATTGCAGATTAAAATCACTGGATTGTAACAAGATAACTATAGGCATTTTATAGCCCCCTCGTATAGTAAACTGCTTTAGCTGTAAATGCTTAATGCAGATTCTGGGTGCAAGACGTATCAACTTGTTTCTTTTCTTGTAACGTTACTGGCCACAGATTCTGATGCCACCTGAGTATTAAAGATTCTGGAGTTGGACAATTGACATCTTCTTCAGAATCAGAGGGAAGGTCCAGAATGTTTGCAATGCCATCAGGCGAAATAGGATCACTGGCACAACGAGCTTCTCTGACACTATTGGAGGGTTTTTGGTAGCAGTACCTGAGCCAGCTGACCTGGGAGGAGATCCTTGGCAAGGACCCAGGGATTGGCAAGCATCCAGTGATTGGCAAGGACCCAGGGACTGGCAAGGTCAGAGGACACCAGTAACACCTGGGACAAGAGTTTCTCACAGACTCCTTGTCCTGCAGACATTCCCAGGGTCCAGGACTGTAGTGTATGTGCTTTAAGTCAGAACTACTTTTTACAGCTCCTGTATACTGTAGTACCGGCAGTAACCACACTGGTATATAAGCTGTGCGCATGCCTCTGTACTCCAGTCTAGAGATTGCCCTCCTCCAGTAAAGACCTGTTATTTGTTTATGTACAGCATCCGTGTAATTATTTATCCACTGAACCACGGATCTAACAGTGGCGACGAGTGTTGATGCGAATCTACCTGCAACATTAAACAAAAAAAACAAAAAATAGTCGAGTCCAGGAACACGGGCGTCGACCGCGAGCAACCGCCCAGCAGTCAGGCAGAGATCCAACTTCACTGGGGAGGCTGTGGAGAGCCGGGCTTGGTTCCCCAGCCACAACGAGCAGTAAGAGACCGACGACAGGTCCAAAGCAGACCCTTCCCGAGCAGCGGCGGCTGGAGCCGACCGACGGCAGAGAGAGAGAGCCGGGCAGCGTCGACGGGGTAAGAAAAAGGGTGAAGAGAGCAGGGCGCAGCCGGGGGTTGATCACCGAGCGGCGTCGAGGAAAAATACTGCAAAACCGGAGAGAGAGAGGGTAAGAAACAGCCGGGTTCTAGACTGAGCGGCGTCAACAAATATCAAGAGAAGAACGCGCAGAGCACAGCCAGGGATCACGGGCTGATCAGGGTCCGCGGGGCGAAGCAAGGGGAGACGCCATTGAGCCGCGGAGAAGCAGGGAGAGCGCGGGAGACGCCATTGAGCCGCGGAGAAGCAGGGAGAACGCGGGAGGCGCCATTGAGCCACGGAGAAGAAGGAAGAGCGTGGGAGACACCATTTTGCGAAGCCGCAGCGGAGAAGGCGGGCGAGCGCGGGAAGGAAGGAAAGCGCGGGAGACGCCATTTTGTGCCAGCGGAGAAGAAGGGGAAGCGCGGGAGGCGCCATTGGTGATAGTTAACGCACAACCAAGGATGCCGAAGAGTGGCAGTATCTCTACGTTCGACAATGAAGTCGAAGATTGGGCGACATATGTGGAACGTATTGAGGTGTACTGCAGGGCGAATGAAGTGCCAGATGCTAATAAAGCACTGGTTCTGTTAAATTCCATGGGTGCAAAAACTTATGGGTTACTGCGAAATCTAATAACCCCAGAGAAGCCGGTAAACAAGAATTTTGAAAGCATAGTAGAAATCCTACAGGACCACTTAAACCCCACACCGCTGCTGATAGCAGAACGATTTAAGTTCCATAAAAGGAACCAACACAAAGACGAAAGCAATGCTGAGTACCTAACGGAACTGCGCAAGCTATCGAAATACTGCCAGTTTGGAGCGGGACTAGCAGACACGTTAAGGGACAAGTTTGTGTGTGGGCTACAAAGTGAAGGAACCCAGAAACGCTTCTGGGTTACACTCAAGATAGACGGAGTCCTAGTGGAAATGGAATTGGACACAGGGTCAGCTCTAACAGTCATAAATCAAAGAGACTACAAGCGGCTATTTTCACACATACCCTTGAAAGCTACAGAGATTGTCTTGAAGACATATACGGGGCAAAAAGTCTACCCCAAAGGAAAAATAAGGGTGAAAGTGACATATAAAGGTCAGGAAATACCTAAAATGGATATATATGTATTGCCAAATGGAGGACCACCACTGCTAGGACGTGAATGGATCCGGAAGATACATTTAGATTGGCATTCCATACAGGCACTGAAGGTGGAGGCCAAAAAGGATGACGACGTCACACCTGGACGACTGTCAAAAATGCTAACTGACGCAAAAGAAGTGTTCCAGGAGGGACTAGGAACACTGAAAGGAATAACAGCAACAATTAAAATAGAGGATAATGCAAGCCCAAAGTTTCTGAAGGCCAGACCAGTGCCTTATGTGATCAGTCCAGCGGTTGAAGCAGAGCTGGAAGGGTTGGAACGTTCAGGAGTACTGTCCAAAGTGGACTGGAGCGAGTGGGCTACACCCATTGTTCCTGTAATGAAGAGGTCGTTGAGTAATACGCCTGGGGAACCAAAGAAGGTCCGCATCTGTGGGGATTTTAAGGTGACAGTGAACCCAGTCCTTCACACGGTGCAATATCCGCTTCCACGAATTGAGGATATTTTCGCCTCGCTATCTGGTGGTAAACGCTTCACAAAAATTGATCTAGCCCAGGCGTACTTGCAAATGGAGGTAGAAGAAGCTTCGAAACATTACCTTATGATCAACACCCATAACACCCATCAATACAACCGGCTGGTGTTTGGAGTAGCCTCGGCTCCGGCTATCTGGCAAAGTGCGATGGATCAGGTCCTGCAAGGGATTCCTGGGACCCAGTGTTATTTGGACGACATCTTGGTCACGGGCGAAAATGACGGTGATCACCTCGCTAACTTGGAGAAGGTGCTCGCCAGATTAAAGGAATATGGGCTACGAGCTAATCGCCACAAGTGCGAGTTTTTCCAGAAACAGATCTCGTATTGCGGCCACGTCATCGATGAAGAGGGGTTACATAAGTCCCCTGACAAGATAGAGGCAGTAGTCAAGGCTCCAGCACCGGAAAATGTGTCACAACTGAGGTCGTTCCTCGGGCTGGTAAACTATTACCACAAGTTCTTACCAAATTTGTCTACGGTATTACACCCGCTGAACACCCTACTGCAAACAGGGGTACCATGGAAGTGGGATGATGAACGTAGATGAGCTTTCCAGAAGTGTAAAGAATTGATCACATCAAAAGAGGTGTTGGCCCATTTCAACCCAGCACTACCAATTCGTTTGGCATGTGATGCATCACCCTACGGCATTGGAGCGGTGCTGTCGCACAAATTCCCAGATGGTTTGGAGAGGCCAGTAGCCTTTGCGTCTCGGTCACTAACCTCAGCCGAGCGCAACTACGCCCAGATTGACAGGGAGGCCCTCAGCCTAGTATGGGGAGTAAAAAAATTCAACCACTATCTGCATGGACAGAAGTTCACCTTGCTGACTGACCACCAACCACTTGTCTCCATCTTTAATCCTAAGAAGGGCGTGCCAGTGATGACTGCATAGCGGTTACAAAGATGGTCCCTGTTTCTAGGGGCGAAACAATATGAAATAGAATATAAAGGCACGAGACAGCATGGGAACGCTGATGGGCTATCGCGCCTGCCACTGCCTACTGTGGAGGAAGCACCAGCAGTGGACCCTATTGAGATATTTTATTCGTCGATAATTGAACGATTGCCAGTAACAAACGCGGATATAGAGAAGGAGACTTGCAATGATCCGACGCTGTCACGGGTATATGAATTGATGGTGAGGGGATGGCCAACACATGGCGACTCACTGTTGCCAGCATTCTCATCCAGAAGAGAACAGCTGTCAGTATGCCAGGGGACAGTGATATGTGGATCCAGAGTGGTGATTCCACCCAAGTTAAGGGAGAGAGTGCTAAATGAGCTACATGAAGGTCACCTGGGGGGAGTGAAAATGAAAAGCCTAGCTAGGGCTTATGTGTGGTGGCCGGGAATCGATCAACAAATCGAAGACCTAACTAAGAGCTGGTTAGGATGCCAGAAGGTCCAAAATGCACCACCACATGCCCCTCTACACCCATGGGAGTGGCCCTCCTCTCCATGGCAACGGGTGCACATTGATTTCGCTGGTCCATTCATGCACTCAATGTTCTTAATAGCAGTGGATGCTCATTCAAAGTGGCCTGAGGTGATAAAGATGTCTTCAACCACGACAGAGAAAATGATTGCAGTCCTACGGACCATATTTGCCAGAAACGGGTTGCCAGAGCAGATCTGCTCTGATAATGGACCACAGTTTGTGTCCGATGAGTTCCAAAAATTCATGAAATGGAATGGGGTAAGGCAATACACATCCGCCCCGTATCATCCAGCCACCAATGGATTGGCTGAGAGGTTCGTACAAACCTTTAAGAAGGCGATAAAGGCCATGTGCGACGATGAAATTCCACTACAGCATAAGATGGACAATTTCTTATTAGCCTACCGAAACGCGACACATGCAGTTACCAACCAGACCCCGGCCATGATGTTCTTTAACCGAAGGTTGAGATCTCGTCTGGACTTGCTCAGACCAAATGTGCCAAGAAATGTTGAGGACAAACAATTCCAGCACATCAACGAGAAGCCGACAAGGAGCTTCAATGTAGGGCAACCAGTCTTGGCCCGGGACTATCGAACAGAGAAGTGGCAACCCGGAATAATATGTACAAGGCAGGGGCCATTAATGTACACAGTGGATGTCGGGGAGAACATTGTGAGACGCCACGTCGATCAGATCTTAGCATCACAGGAATGCGTCAACCCCATGTCTCGAGTGCCTGGGGATGAACCCGACATACCGGTAGTATTTACTTCAGACCCAGTAGCAGAGGAACCCGATGAACTACCCGATGAAAGGGGGTCAGAATCGCCTCTGCACCAAGAACAAGAACCTCCGGAAAGGCACTATCCCGAAAGGGTCAGGAAGCCGCCCCAAAGACTGAATCTATAAATGGACTTTTGTTATTGAATGTACATGTAAAAATGTAATTGTTATTTGAATATTAAGGGGGTATTATTAATCTAAAAAGGGAGGAATTGTAGTGTATGTGCTTTAAGTCAGAACTACTTTTTACAGCTCCTGTATACTGTAGTACCGGCTGTAGTGTATGTACCCGTCTATCTTTAAGGGAACTATTGAATGTAACCATTCACCTTTAAGGGAACTACTTTAGGTGTGGCACTATTTGTTTGGCTTCTGTATACTGTAATACCAATAGTGACCACACCAGTATATAAGTGTTGTAGCAGGATTGCTGGGGCAGATTCGCCCGGACCTTCGAATAGTAAAGACCTGTTTGTTTGTTACTTCTGAAGTCTGTGTATTTATTAACTGCACAACCCACAGACTTTACAGTGGCGACGAGTCCGATCGTACCCTGCAGCAAGATTACCAAAGCAAGAAGAGCGTCGAAGAGAGGCAACTGCCCTCGTCGTGCTGCTGGAAGAAAACACGAGGCTGCAGCAGGAGAAAGGTGGAAGACTTTAGCAACAAAAGCTTCCATTAGCAACAGGCACTGACTACCCTTCTACCACGGTGCGGAGTGAGCCGATCAGCAGGGAACAAGGCGGCCGAAGAGACTGTGAGTAGGGGAAGGTGTAGAAGTATCCGGAGGATAAGGGCAGAGCACTCGACCTCGGTCGAGGGGGAGCTGTGCCGGCCAAAAGTCGGGTCCAACGGCGTCGGGTGACAGCCGGACCGCGATCGGCGGCAAAAATCCGGGCAGCGACCGCAGCCACGAAGCGCTGAGCCTGCGAGTAGGCGCGGGAAGAGAAACCCAGCCGCAGCCGGGGAGGGAAACACCGGTCTGCGAGAGGGCTGGGGAGGCGAACGGGAACCGTGCGGGTGAGAGCCGGGTGCGGAGAGAGAGACTGCGAGGAGCCAGTCCAGCGGCTGAGCTGTTCTCCACCAACGGGGTACTCAGAGCCGGCAAAACCGAACGTGCGGGAGTGGGTGAGAGACACAGCCGAAAACGGGGTGAGAGACTGCGCGAGAGCCAGTCCAGTGGCCGAACTGTTCTCCACCAACGGGGTACCCAGGGCCGGTAGCACCGAACGTGCGGGTGAGAGAGCGACAGAGCCGGGTACGGAGAGAGAGACTGCGCGAGAGCCAGTCCAGCGGCTGAACTGTCCTCCGTTAACGGGGTGTACCCAGCGCCGGTAGAGCCGTGCGGGCGGGAGGAAAAGACATAGCCGAGTAAGGGGAGCTGTGCGGAAGCCAGCCAGCGGCTGAACCTGTCCGCTGTGGGGGAAGTGTACCCCTTCCACCGGGAAGAAACGCGGGAAGCCGCCATTAGGCGGAGAAGACGCCAGAAGCGGGAAACCGCCATTGAAGTGGGCGGGGCGAGAAAGGAAGAGCGGGAAACTGCCATTTTCGCGGGAAAACCGCCATCTTGATTGACATACCGCCATTGAAGTGGGCGGGGAGAGAAGGAAAGAGCGGGAAACCGCCGATTTCGCGGGAAAACCGCCATCTTAGAAACAAACAAATAAATAAGAATACTTAAAGAAATACTGGTGCTGCTCCCAAGGGAAGAAAAATGCCTAAGCGAGGGAATATTAATGACTTTAATTCTGAAATAGAAGACTGGGCCACGTACGTGGAACGCATAGAGATCTATTGTGAAGCCAACAAAATAGAGGAAGACGACAAGGCGATAACATTGCTAAACTCGATGGGGGCAAAAACATACGGGCTCTTGAAGCATCTAATAGCACCAAATAAACCAGCGGATCAGACCTTCAAAGAGATTGTGGCTGTGCTGAAGGACCACTTGAACCCCACACCGCTGATGCTGGCTGAACGATTCAAATTCTACGCAAGAACGCAGAAGAAAGATGAAAGCAATGCGGAATACTTGGTCGAACTGCGTAGGCTAGCGAAATACTGCCAGTTCGGAGGGAATCTGACAGAAGCGCTGCGGGACAAGTTCGTATGCGGATTTTCCAAAGAAGGGACGCAGAAGCGACTACTGGAAGAGAACGACCTCACACTGGACAGGGCTGTCCTTATAGCTGCATCGCACAAAGCCGCAGCGAAAGGAACGGTGGAAATGCAACTAAAGGCGGCGGCACTCGGGGTGGACCAAATTACTTCAAGCACAACAAAATGCTACCGTTGTGGGAAGACAACGCATGACCAGAATCAATGCTGGTTTAAGAACCAAGAGTGTAGGAAATGTGGCAAACTGGGTCACATCGCGAAGGTATGCCGGTCCGGGAAAAAGACCAATAATCAAAGGAAGCCACCACAAGAAAAGTACAACAAGGTACACAAGGTGGCTGAGAAGAGTTCAGATGAACAGAATTCAGACTCAGACCCAAACAACCAGGAGCTGGGTAGGCTGAGAATCCACAATGTGGGTAAAGAAACGGATCTACAGGCCATCTGGGTCATACTAAAAATAGCTGGAGTCCAAGTAAGCATGGAGCTGGACACTGGATCAGCTCTATCAGTCATCAACCGAAGGGACTACCACCGGCTATTCTCTCACATACCTTTAAGAAATACCAAGTTCGTATTACAGACATACACGGGGCATAACGTATACCCCGTGGGGAAAATAAGAGTCAAGGTGAGAGATAGGGGTAAAGAACACCCAAGAATGAACTTGTACGTATTACCTGAGGGAGGACCACCACTTCTAGGACGGGAGTGGATTAAGAAAATAGACATGGAATGGCATTACCTAAAAGCCATAATGAGGGAGGACTCGGTGCAAGCTATTAGCTCAGATTCTGAAATGGATGATGATAAGACCAAGTCGAATATGGAAGACAAGGCTAAAAGGGACTTGCCGACGATGGGAAAGAAAACGAAGACATGCAGAAGGACTTATGGTACCAAGAAGAATAAAGCTGCAGAGCAGAACTCCAGGTTGACAGAGAATTCTGAGCCTGTTCAAGCAAAGGATTCATCCATGACGGAAGAACACCGAGCTCGGACGCAAACTTATGTCAAAGTACGACAACAATTAGAACAGTTGAGTGACCGTCTCGTACAAGAGATGAAAAATATGGAAAGGTTCTGGGACACCGAATGGGAGAACCTGGAAAGACTACAGAGACAGCTAGCTCAAGCAGAGAGCGACCATAGAGCCATCGTGGTCAAATACCAATCACATTCCCCTGATGCTGTTCAGGAACTAGAATATTTACAGAATGAACCAAAGGAAGAGGAATCTTCAGGGAGCCAGGATTTTATTCCAGTTCTTCTCTACGACTCCTTACAAGCAGAGTGTGAGAAGTTGAAGGAACAGTATGAACAGGCCCAGGCTACAATTCTGGAGGGGGTTAACTCGGCAGCCTCTGAAAAGCTAGTTTCAGTAGAAGCATATGAACAACTAAAGGTTGAACATGAGCAAGAAGTCCAAAGGCTGCAGGAAATTCTTGATGAGCTCAAGGCCAAGACAGACTCATCGGTAGGAGATCCATCCATAGATGAGAAATTAGAGGTGAAAATCATGGCAGAGCATGAAAGACAGGATGTCCAAGAACTTATAAAAACATTGAAGGACACCCAAGACAAATATGAGGCGGCAATGACCGAGGTTCAACAACTTGAAGAACAGATTCAACTGGGAATCCTTTCAGTGGAAGAACAGGACACTGTAAGAATGGTCCCTGAACATGAACTAGAGAGCATCAGGGCGCAACTTTTCCGAGCGCTGAAAGCCAAAGTTCAAGAGGAACGTAAGGTGGAAGTATTGGAGAAAGAGGTGGAGGAAATGGAGAAGACTCTGATCCACCGTGTTCCCAGGGAAGAGTTAACGGTCAGCCAACTCCTTCATATGCTGAAGGACAAGACTCTGCAAGGGGAACAATCTGAACACGAGCTTCAATCTTCAGGGGGAACGAGTTCGGAGCTCTCAAAAGTCACGGAGATAACTGAGGTGGCAACACAAATTTTACAAGGATGCCAAAAGTACGTTGAATCACGTCAAGGTGAACAGAAGAAGGTGGAAACCGTTACTTCAGTAGAAGGGTTAAATAGCCTGATAACGCAATTACCGATGGAAAGGAAGGTATTGAACTCACAAATGAGGTCCGTCGTGAAGGAATGGCAGATAACTCAGGAAGAGCGGGATGAATATGAATGCATGAAGAAGGCTTTTCAAGAAAGATGTTTAGGGAAGGAACCACCGTCAGCTAACGTCCAGACGGGTGAGGAGGAAGAAGAAGTCTCTCTCGCTGGCCTAACTCAGGACGAACCCGAATATTACCATGACCTGTTGAGTGACACTGAATATTACGAGGATGTGGTCTGCCCAGCTTGTGATGAAAACTCTCAAAGTGCTGAAATCCGGAGGAAGCACTTAAGGTCTAAGGAACATAGAGAGTTGGTGGCGCTACAGCTGGCAGCCGAGAAAGGAGCTCCGAGAGTTTCAAAAAGGCAGAAAAGAAAAAGAAGAAGCAGAAGATAATAACTGTCTAAAATATTAGCACTTCTACCATTCCAGGCGGGACATTACGGAAGGAGCTAAATTAGTTGAAAAACTGGAAAATATCAAGACAGCCAGTTGGTTGTAAAAGTCCGCACTGCTGGTTCAACAGGACGAAGGTTCAAGCTGTTACGTCAAGAAAAAGGCTATGGAGGAGTCACGCTAGCCAGGTAATCCGGCTACACCAAAGAAATGTTGTTCGGAACGAGTCAAGATCAGAGACTGAATCTATGAACTGTTTCCGCAGAGACTGAACCTGTGAACTGTTTCCACCGAGATTATATTTGTAAATTGTTTTATATGACATTGACTCCACCGAGATTATATCTGTAATTTGTTTTATAGGAAGTTGAAGATATGTATGTTTAACGGGGACTCTGTAAGTAATAAGCTAAAAAGGGAGGATTGTAGTGTATGTACCCGTCTATCTTTAAGGGAACTATTGAATGTAACCGTTCACCTTTAAGGGAACTACTTTAGGTGTGGCACTATTTGTTTCGCTTCTGTATACTGTAATACCGATAGTGACCACACCAGTATATAAGTGTTGTAGCAGGATTGCTGGGGCAGATTCGCCCGGACCTTCAAATAGTAAAGACCTGTTTGTTTGTTACTTCTGAAGTCTGTGTATTTATTAACTGCACAACCCACAGACTTTACACCGGCAGTAACCACACCGGTATATAAGCTGTGCGCATGGCTTCGTACTCCAGTCTAGAGATTGCCCTCCTCCAGTAAAGACCTGTTATTTGTTTATGTACAGCATCCGTGTAATTATTTATCCACTGAACCACGGATCTAACAAGGACCAGCTGATCAGAACAACTAGTGAGTACTGACCTGGTTTCAGTTTCCAGGATTTGAGCATTGATATCTGCACAGTCTCTGCAGTGGATTATGCTGTTATGCACTCTGACTTTCATGGGGAATGATACAAGCTGGAATAAACAAACCTTCTACAACAACACCCTGGTTGTGCAGACTCTTGCCTCAAATTGACCCAGTTTACAAACCTATTGTGATGTCTGATCTCACTGTGATGTGCAATGTGAGGGTCAAGCTTGCGCTGTGATGTCACAGTTTGACCCATCCAGTTAAAGGGGCCACACCTCAATGTTTCCGTTTCCTGACCCTTAATAAGGCGCTCACGGTGGGCGGGACCTTCCTGCCGGTGAATCTTCTCGCGGCCACCACACAGCGAATGATTTTATTCAATGTCCCACCTTTTGTCCCCAGTGAGCTCCTCCTCCCCCACCTATGTCAACTGGGGAGGTGAGGTCGGGGATAGCGCCGATCCCACTCGGCTCCAGGGAGGCCAGCCTCTGTCATGTCTTCTCCTTCCAGCGTAAGGTCTATGTTCAGCTGGTGAGGGAGGAGGACACTGAGGGTGGATTCGTGGTTATCCACCAGGGGACTCCCTACCGCATCTTCTGGACATCAGACGATGTGCGGTGCCACGCCTGCAAGGAGGTGGGACGTATACGTAAAAACTGCCCTGCCTCCAAGGCCGGCAAAACAACTAGGGCGGCCAAGGCTGGCACTACCACTGCGCCCGTCCCCACACCAGTAGCACCAAATGCACGGTTGACATCGGAGTCAAATGTCATCGCGCCCTCCCGGGGGGTGGGGAGAGTGTCCAAGCGGATCTGCAACCCCCTACCCATGGGGAGTGGGGTGCTGTGAATCCACTCAAAATAACACCGGCTGGGGTGGGCGAGGCCAATGAGGCTAAGCTCGCCCAGCCACACCCTGACATCTCCCGGGAGTTGCTCGACCGGGCCAACAATGTTAATAGAAACCCCCTGCCCACTGGGTTGGTGGGTGGTGGCGGGGAAGGGGATGCAGCCCCTTCTCCATCTCTCACGTTTGTACCGGGTGTGTTGGGGGAGCTTGGGATGGTTCTTTCCCCAGTTTCGCCATACAGCCCGGTGCCTGAGGTAGAGAGGGGTCTCGACCTGCTGCCGCCCTCCCACCCAAACCCCCTGGAGGAGCCCAGTGTGGACTCCACTGCCGTCGATCCTGGGGGTAGGATCGTGACAGAGATGGGACCAAATTTTGAGTCCATCGCCTGTGAGGTGGTGGATGCCCTCGTGCCCCCTCCCGAGTCTCCCCTCATCCCCTTTGAGGAACCACCGTGTGCTGCGCTGGCTGAAGACTTTCCTCACTGGGCTGCTGAGGGAATGGAGCGTAACGAGAGACTCCACTCTCTCCCCACAGTAGAGTTAAGTACAGGTTGCACTATACTCTTGTCATGAAGATAACCATAGCCAGCCTTAACATCAGCGGCAGCAGAGAGGTGCGCCGCAGATTTATTAACTTCTCGGTCCTTAGGGAAGGGAAGTATGTGGAGTGCTTCCTGCAGGAAACCCACACCATTCCGGGAGATGAGGCTATGTGGTTCCTGGAATGGCAAGGAGGGGTCTGCATGAGCCACCTCACTAGTACTTTTGCAGGGTGGCTATCTTGCCGGCCCCACATTTTTGGCCGGAGTTCTTGGGGGTCAAGGAGACTGTGCCAGGCTGCTTCATCTCACTGTTTGCCTGGGGGATGTGCCGCTCCACCTAGTGAATGTACACGCTCCCTAGACCGGTACGCAGCAAGTGCGCTTCTTTGAAGAGTATCCACTCTTTTAGGTTCCATCGATGCCAGTGAGTGCATTATCCTTGGGGGTGATTTCAACTGAACCCTTGAGACAAGGGACTGCTCTGGTGCCCCGCACAGCATGGCAGCGATAGGGAAGTTGAGGGACCTGGTATTGTCCTTTGACTTGGTGGACATCTGGCGAAGTCTCCATCCCGACTCCAGCGCCTTCACTCACGTCCGGAGGAGGAAGGTCCAGAATCAACAACTTTTACATTTCCTGGGCGTACGTCTCCCTGCGTTCTGCCAGCTTCCATGCGGCCGGTGCCATGCTTGGACCACCACCTGGTGTGGGCAGAGTTTGCTCCGCTCTGCACGCGGGTGGGGTCCACATACTGGCATTTTAACAACCTGCTGCTGGAGGATGAGTGGTTCCAGGATTCGTTTTGTCGATTCTGGGCTGACTGGAGAAGGAAGCAAGGGGACTTCCCCTCCTTGAGGCTATGATGGGACCTGGGCAAGGCTCACGTCCACCTCTTCTGTCAGGAGTATGCGAGGGGATTGACCGAGAGATGGCAGACCTGGGTTGGGCGGTTGGAGAAGGAGGTGTTCGACCTGGCATCCCGTCGCGGTCAAGTCATCGACGACCCGGCTCTACGGAAGGTATACGCGGAGAAGAAGGGCAGGCCTTTTGCCTGGAGCACCACTCATCTCCTCTACCTGGGAGTCTACCTTAGCCACGCCGAGGAAGCCTGGCCGGTGAACTGGCAAGAGCTGGAGGTGAAAGTTACCGCTCGCTTACAGCGCTGGACAGGACTGCTCCGAGTGCTGTTCTACAGGGGTCGAGCTGGTCATAAATCAACTGGTGGCTGCTATGCTGTGGCACCGGTTGGTCACTTTGATCCCTCCCCCTGAGTTTGTCGCCAAGATACAGAAGAAGCTTGTTGACTTCTTCTGGGACAAAAGGAAGCATTGGGTCTCTGACGCGGTTCTGAGTCTCCCGCTTAGGGACGATGGCCAGGTGCTGGTGTGTGTGCGCACCCAGGCTGTGACTTTCCGTCTTCAGACCCTACAGAGATACCTGTACGTCGAGGATCCTCCTAGATGGTGTGCGCTGGCAACGTATTTCTTCCACCAGCTGCCCGGCCTCAATTATGACACACAGCTCCTGTTTATAAAACTGGGGTATAGCCTCCTCGCAGGAGCTGCCTGCCTTTTACCAGGAACTGATCAGGATCTGGAACATGGTCGCCTCCGGCCTGAGTTCTCCCTGTCGGGAGTGACGGCTATCCTCCAGGAGCCGCTGCTCAGGAATCCGCAACTCCACGATCGCGGTTTCAAGTGGCTGATGGAGGGGAGGGCCCTGGCTGGCAAGGTGACCAGAGTCAGGGACGTACTGGATGGCGGAGGAGTGGGTTGGATGTCGCCAGAGGAGCTGGCACAGCGTACATCCTGGCATGGCATCCGGTCCGCGGCCAAAGCCACCGAGATGCTGAAAGAGGCACTCGGCCCTGACTCCACTAGATGTGCCAAAGAGGCTCAAGTGTGCGGAGTGATCCCATAACCAGTTGACCCCCGTTCGAACGAAATTTCTCATCGGCGCCAGACTCCGAAACCACCCTTGGGAGCCAGTGCCTCACAGCTTGAACCGTCTCTCGGAGATCCCTTCCGCCTTTCCACTCTGCACGGAGGTGTTTCCTGTACGGGCTGCTCTTGCACACTCTCCATTTTGTCTTCCTCATCTGCCGTCCGGACCCGCCTTGGAGTGCCATCTTGCCATCCGAAGGAGGTGGGGTTCCCCAGTGGAGGGCTCTCTACGCAGGAGCCCTCCCCTTTTCTATTGAGGACTTGGCGTGGCGGGTGTTGCACAGAGCAGACCCATGCAACAAATTTTTAAGTAGGCTCAGGACGCCCAGGCTACCTGTTATTTCTGCCGCTTGGAGGAGTCCATGTTCCATGTATACGTTGAAAGTGAGAGGTTGTAACTCCTCTTGCAATTTTTGAAGGGGGTGCTCCTCAGTTTTTGGTTGCACTTCAGTCCCGCACTCCTGATCCTTGGGCACCCGGTGCGGTGGGAGCAGGCAGATTGGAGGACCTCATTGTTGGACTGCTCCTGGGCCAGGCCAAGGTGGTCATTAACAGGTCCAGGCAGCGGGCAGTTGAGGGGGTCGTTCGGCCTGACTGCCTGCCTCTCTTCCCTGGTTATGTTAATGACCGGGTGTCCCTGGAGATGGAGCATGCAGTGTCCGCCAGTGCGCTTGAGGCCTTCCACAACTGGTGGGCACTGCAGGAACTGGAGTGCTTCATCACCCCTGGCAACAACATTTTGATTTAATTTGTTAAGTTTCATTTAAATTTGGATTAATTTACAGTTTATTGCTTGTGCCCTGTTAAAAGGGGGCCCTTGCTTCCTTTCTTATTGGTGATGGCACCAATCACCGAATTCAACATAAAACGTGTAAGCAGCCTCCTCTGTTCCAAAGAAAACAACCCCAGCCTATCCAATCTTTCCTCATAGCTAAAATTCTCCAGTCCTGGCAACTTCCTCATAAATCTTCTCTGTACCCTCTCTAGTGCAATCACATCTTTCCTGTAATGTGGTGACCAGACCTGTATGCAGTACTCTAGCTGTGGCCTAACTAGTGTTTTATGCAGTTCAAGCATAACCTCCCTGCACTTTACTCCAAGGTCCCTCTGTTCTTCTACACTTCTCAGTGTCCTATCATTTATAGTGTATTCCCTTGCCTTGTTAGCCCTCTTCAAATGCATTACCTCACACTCTCCGGATTGAATTCCATTTGCCACTTTTCTGTCCACCTGACCAGTCCATTGATGTCTTCCTGCAGTCTACAGCTTTCTTCCTCACTATCAACCATAATGCCAATTTTTGTATCATCTGCAAACTTCTTAATCATGCCCCCAACATTGAAGTCTAAATCATTGATGTATACCACAAAAAGCAAAGGACCTAGTACAGGTAGACTACCCTTTATCCGGACTTCCGAAAACCGAAACCCTCTAAAAACCGAAGGTTTTTTCGTTCAGCGTAAGTCGTGCGTACGGCTTACGCTGAACGAAAAAACCTTCGGTTTTTAGAGGGTTCCGGTTGCGGAAGTTCGGATAAAGGGTAAGTCGTGCGCACGACCCCCCGCCGACCCCCCCGCCAGCCCCGACAACCGCCGACCCCGCCAGCCCCGACAACCGCCGACCCCGCCAGCCCCGACAACCGCCGACCCCCCCGTGGACCCCGCCGGCCCCGACAACCGCCGACCCCGCCAGCCCCGACAACCGCCGACCCCGCCAGCCCCGACAACCGCTGACCCCGCCAGCCCCGACAACCGCCGACCCCCCCGCCGACCCCGCCAGCCCCGACAACCGCCGACCCCCCCGCGGACCCCGCCAGCCCCGACAACCGCCGATCCCCCCGCGGACCCCACCGGCCCCGACAACCGCCGACCCCGCCAGCCCCGACAGCCGCCGAACCCCCCGCGGACCCCGCCAGCCCCGACAACCGCCAACCCCGCCAGCCCCGACAACCGCCGACCCCCCCGCGGACCCCGCCAGCCCCGACAACCGCCGACCCCCCCCGCGTACCCCGCCGGCCCCGACCCTTGCCGACCCCGACTGACTTACGCTGAGCGTCAGCGTAAGTAGTGCACACGACCCCCCGCTGACCCCCCCGCGGACCCCCGCCGACCCACCTTCCGAAATCCGAAATTCTCCTTTATCCGAAACTCGGCTGGTCCCGAGGTTTTCGGATAAAGGATAGTCTACCTGTACTGAGCCCTGTGGAACCCCACTGGAAACAGCTTTCCAGTCACAAAGACATCCATTGACCATTACCCTTTGCTTCCTGCCATTGAGTCAATTTTGGATCCAACTTGCCACTTTCCCTTGGATCTCATGGGCTTTTACTTTTCTGACCAGTCTGCCATGTGAGACCTTGTCAAAAGCCTTGCTAAAATCCATGTACACTACATCAAACGCACGACCCTCATCAACTGTCCTTGCTACCTCCTCAAAAAATTCAATCAAGTTTAGTCAGACATTACTTTTCTTTAACAAATCCATGCTGACTGTCCTTGATTAATCCGTGCCTTTCTAAATGACGATTAATACTGTCCCTCATAATTTTTTCCAACAATTTGCCCACCACCGAGGTTATACTGACTGGCCTCTAATTACCCGGTCTATCCCTTTCTCCCTTTTTGGACAACAGTACAATGTTAGCAGTCCTCCAGGATTGAAAAATGATGGTCAGAACTTCCGCTATTTTCTCCCTTGCTTCTCTTAACAGCCTAATAGAGGACCTCTCCACCTCCTGTCCACCTCCTGCACCAAGGCCTCCAGTACTGCATTGGAAAATCTTGGAGCCCGCTCTCTCTCCTGTTGTGCCATTAGTACGTCTTCTTCCTGCTCAGGATATCTTCGCCAGCCACTTACAGCACCTGCTCCAGCCAGAATGCACCTCCCATTTAAGAGGTGCAGGCTGGCTTTAAGTAGTGCAGGGTAGCTTTAAGTGGCGCTAGCCTCGCACGAACTTGAGACCTCTGCTGAGCTGTGGAGCCACCCAACAGTGCATTCAGCACTGGGTTGCATGCTACTATCATGTAAGTTACAAGGTAGCACAAAGTTTACATGCTGCCTGCATCGGACTCAACGGGCATTTTTGGGGGCTATCAAATTTAGCTCCCAATGTCTCTAAAAACTTTCCCACCACCGATGTTAGGCTGACTACCCTGTAGTTGCTGGGATTATCCCTCTCCCTTTTTTTGAACATTTGCAATCCTCCAGTACTCTGGCACCACTTTCATATCTAAGGAGGATTGGAAAGTCATCCACTTTGGATCCAAGAAAGACAAATCAGAAGATTTTCTTAATGGTGAGAAGGTAGGAACTGTGGAAGAACAAAGAGATATAGGTGTCCATGCACAGAAATCGCTAAAAGCTAGTGCGCGAATAAAAAATAATCAAAAAGGCTGTTGGAATGTTGGCCTTTATTTCAAGGGGGCTGGAATGCAAAGGGGAGGAAGTGATGCATCAGTTGCACAGAGCCTTGGTCAGACCCCATCTGGAGTACTGCGTTCAGTTTTGGGCACCGCACCTCAGGAAAGACATATTGGCCTTGGAGGGAGTGCAGCGCAGATTCACCAGAATGATACTGGGTGTTAAAGGGTTAGATTATGAGGACAGGTTGCATAAACTTGGCTTGTATTTCCTTGAGTTTAGAAGGTTGAGGGGTGTTTAAAATGATAAAAGGATTCGACAGGGTAGATAGAGAGAAACTATTTCCTCTGGTGGGGGAGACCAGAATAAGGGGACATAATCTTAAAATTAAGAGCTAGGACATTTAGGAATGAAATCAGGAAGCACTTTTCACACAAAGGGTAGTGGAAATCTGGAATTCTCTCCTCCAAAAGGCTGTGGATGCTGGAGGTCAGCTGAAGCTTTCAAGACAGAGATCGATAATTTTTTGTTGGGTAAGGGTATCAAGGATAAATGGAATGAGGTACAGGTACAAGATGCACTGCAGCAACTCGCCAAGGCTTCTTCCACAGCACCTCCCAAACCTGCGACCTCTACCACCTAGAAGGACAAGGGCAGCAGATGCATGGGAACACCATCACCTCCAAGTTCCCCTCCAAGTCACATGCAATCCTGACTTGGAAGTAGATCGCCGTTCCTTCATCGTCGCTGGATCAAAATCCTGGAACACCCTCCCTAACAGCACTGTGGGAGTACTTTCACCGCACAGACTGCAGCGGGTCAAGAAGGCGGCTCACCACCACCTTCTCAAGGGCAATTAGGGATGGGCAATAAATGTTGGCCTTGCCAGCGACGCCCACATCCCGGGAACAAATAACAAAAAAAATACCCTTGGATAAATGAAATGAGGTACAGATCAGCCATGATTACCCATCACACCTGTGCTCGCTGACCTACATTTGCTCCCAATACGGCAACGCCTCGATTTCAAATCCCCCCATGGCCTTGCCCCATCCTATCTCTGTAACCTCCTCCAGCCCTACAACCCTCCATGATTTCTGCGCTCCTAGAATTCTGGCCTCTTGTGCATCCCCGATATTAATCGTTCCACCATTGGCAGCCATGCCTACAGCTTCCTGGAATTCCCTCAATAAACCTCTCTGCCTCTCTACCTCTCTCCCCTCCTTTAAGACACTCCTTCAATCCTACCTTTTTGGCCAAGCTATTGGTCACCTGCCCTAATATCTCCTTATGTGGCTCGGTGTCAAATTTAGTCTGATAATGCTCCTGTGAAGCACCTTGAGATATTTTACTATGTTAAAGGCGCTATATAAATGCAAGTTTTTGTTGATTGAATTGCGGAACAGGATCGAGAGGTTGAACGGCCTACTCGTGTTCCTATTACACAAAAGGCCCAGCCATTTATCACCAGATTTGGCTCAGCTATGCCAAGCATTGTTGTGCTTCACTCACCTCAACCACTATTGCCCACACTTCCAGCATCAGCCTGGAGGGCAATGATAATCTGAGCCTCCTTTCTTCTACAACCAACTATTTCCTTAAGCCCCTTTCCCCAGCCTCGTCGCCCTCACCTCAAATATCAGTGCAAGGAGCTCATTCATTTGCTCGTCACGAACATCGAGGTTAACCAGGATGAAACCAGGAATGAGGGAGTTCAGATATGGATAAGCTGGGATTGTTCTCCTTAGAGTAAAGAAGGTTTCCTCTGGCTAGAGGGTCAGTAACCAGAGGTCATAGATTTAAAATAATTGGCAAAAGAACCAGAGGGAAAATGAGGAGAAATTTCTTCACTAAAAGGGTTGCTAAGATCTGGAACCAGTTGGGCCGAATGTTCTGTTTCTGTGCTGTACATTCTAAGCAGTTCTATGTAAAATTATCGGGGGGAAAATTGGGTGGCGCCCCTTTTTTTTGCGCCACTCTGCTGTAAATTCAGTAGTAGCACCCCAAGCAGCAGGTGGGGCGCTATTGGAAAGTGCGCCACTTCCTGCTTGTGGCGCTACTACTGATGTTCGCGCTGCTACGTGTAACAGCGCCACGCGTGGCGGCACATAGCGCCGCATCATTTCAGACCTCCACCCCTGATTAAAGGGGAGGGGCCTAGTGCTGCACACACCGGGACCCTGCTGGATCACCGGGGAGCGGGGTGCGTGAAAACAGCCCGGCACTCAAGAGGAGGGCTGATCGATCACGGCCGGCACCCTGCATAAAAAAGACACGGGGGCAGGTGCTGGCAGTCAGCCAAAATAAAAATGCCTGACAGACACCTGCCCTTTAAGTGGCGCCGCCACCGCTGCAAAGTCACTCCCTGATCCAGTCGCACATATCGTCGTGCGATAGGTCGGGGGCGCAAGGGAAGTTTATGGACAGGGCGCAAGCGGATCGCTGCGCACGGTGATGACGTCATCGCTGGAGGAGCAGCGCCATGGGGCGCTACTGGCTACCGCTGCCACTAACCTCCCACTGAATTTCACGGGAGGCATTAGTAGTGCCGCGCCCGGGTGCTAGGCGATTTGCACCCCATTAGCTCCCCCGGGGGGCACTAATGAGAGGTGCAAGCCAACCTAATTTTTCCCCCATAGAGTCATTAAAAAAAATTGTGGTTTTTTTCATTTTCTTTGAACACTTTAATTTAATAGTTGAATAAATATTGGAGTGGGAAAAAAGGCTGTTTGACTGGGGGAGGCGCATTGGTTGGAGGCAGGAGGTCATGTTACGAAACCTCCGGGAATATATCCAACCACAGTTGGCAACCCTAATAAAGGGTTTACAGTTAAATCCTGATAAATGAAGATGGCCAAATATAAACAATATGAAAGACTGAACAGAAGGGCATTTTCCCCCCAAAATGAGAGGAATCAACAACAACAACAATTGTATTTATATAGCGCCTTTAACGTAGTAAAACGTCCCAAGGTGCTTCACAGGAGTGTTATATGACAAAAAACTTGACACCGAGCCACATAAGGAGAAATTAGGGCAGATGACCAAAAGCTTGGTCAAAGAGGTAGGTTTTAAGGAGCATCTTAAAGGAGGAAAGAGAGGTAGAGAGGCGGAGAGGTTTAGGGAGGGAATTCCAGAGCTTAGGGCCTAGGCAACAGAAGGCACGGTCACCAATGGTTGAGTGATTATAATCAGGGATGCTCAAGAGGGCAGAATTAGAGGAGTGCAGATATCTCGGTGGGTTGTGGGGCTGGAGGAGATTACAGAGATAGGGAGGGGCGAGGGATTTGAAAAAAAGGATGAGTATTTTGAAATCGAAGTGTTGCTTAATGGGGAACCAACGTAGGTCAGCGAGCACAGGGGTGATGGGTGAATGGGACTTGGCGCGAGTTAGGACACAGGCAGCGAGTTTTGGATAACTTCAGGTTTACGAAGGGTGGAATGTGGGAGGCCAGCCAGGAGTGCATTGGAATAGTCAAGTCTAGAGGTAACAAAGGCATGGATGAGGGTTTCAGCAGCGGATGAGCTGAGGGAAGGGCGGAGACGGGCGAGGCTACGGAGGTGGAAATAGGCGGTCTTAGTTATGCTGTGGATATGTGGTCAGAAGCTCATTCAGGGTCAAATATGACACCAAGGTTGCGAACAGTGTGGTTCAGCCTCAGACTGATGTTAGGGAGAGGGATGGAGTCAGTGGCTAGGGAACGGAGTTTGTGGCGGGGACTGAAAACAATGGCTTCGGTCTTCCCAAGATTTAATTGGAGAAAATTTCTGCTCATCCAGAACTGGATGTCGGACAAGCAGTCTGACAATTTAGAGACCGTGGAGGCGTCGAGAGAAGTGGTGTTGGTGGTGGTGAGAATCGTGCTCTCTCTCTCTCTTGGTTTATGTTTGGCATAAAAAAAAGGAACAATTTGTTTAAAGATGGGTATGAGCAAGAATGCTATGCAATAGGAGTAAATGGGAAGTGAGTTTTTTAGTGTCTCTTTAATCCATTGGTTTTACCTGTCTCTGGGATCCATTTGTTTTCCCATGCAAGTTAAGTTAGGTATTTGTATGTGGAGTGTTCAAACCTGACAAACTTTACTTTTATCCTTTGAAACTGTAGGCTGACTCAGTCATGAATAACTCATTGTTTCCGAAATATTTAATTAAATCAAGTGATTTAGAATGAGAAACATAAGATTGGCCTGAAAACTCATTGACATGCTAGCTTGCAGATGCTTAACATATTCATACGTTGCTCTTGTGGCAGCTATTTAAACTGGGGATGTAATATATTTATTTTAAACAGATATGTATTATCCAACCTGCTAATTTCAAAGGTGCGTATCTGCCTTTTGTCATGGATATGATCTCCTCGGTGTTCTAGACAGGTTTGGTTGATAATGAAACCTTGGGCATACCATTATGGAAAAGTCATAGGCTGGAATTTTCTCAAGGGAGGTGGGTTGGGGGCCTCCGAGGCAGGCAGGAAACCCAGGAGACTGACTTTAACGGCAGGGCCTGATTTAAATGCGAAGCCTTGGACTCCCGCCACAGCCAGCCAGATTGAGAGGCTGGCTGGTTGCGAGCGGGTAGGCCTCAGAAGTAAAGGGCCGGTCCAGGGAAGGGATCACGTGAGGGGGGTCGACAATCAGCCGGGGTCAGGGATTGGGGGGCGGGGCGAGAGGATCGGTCGTGGTCAGGGATCAGGACGGGATCGGGGGAGTGGGCGGGCGGTGGAAAGGATCAGCCGGGGTGGAGGATTGGTGGGGGGGGGCGAGAGGATCGGTCATGGTCAGGGATTGGGATGGGATCGGGGGGGAATTGGCGGGGGCGGGGGGAGAGGATCGGCCGGGGTGGGGGATTGGGTGGAGTGGGGGAGAGGATCGGCCGGGGTGGGGGGTTGGGTGGGGGTGGGGGAGAGGATCGGTCGTGGTCAGGGATTGGGACAGGATCGGGGGGGTGGGCGGGCAGTGGAGAGGATCGGCCGGGGTGGGGGATTTGCGGGGGGGGAGGATCGGCCAGGACCAGGGGGTCGGGCAGGGACTGTGGGGGGGGGGGGTGCTGACCGAGGATCGGGGCCGGGGTGGGGGGGATGTTGGCCGGAGATCAGGAGAGGGGAAGAGAGGATCGGGCCAGCCTCATCATCTTCGTTGGGAGGTTGTGGGAGGCTCGGGGGGGGGGGGCGGTGGTGATCGGAAGCCTCATGGAGGGGTCTCCAATCACGGGGAGTGGGCATGGTCAGGACCCTGGATCCAGGAGGTAGGTATAAAGCCACTTACATCCTGGATGCAGATGTCCCCACCTCGGTTTAACTGCCAGGTTTCACAAATTGTGTGCAACCCAACCACAGGCAGTTAAACACAAAATGAAAGGGGAAGAAGAGGCTTCCAGCCTCATTACAATATTTAAATTGAGGCAACGCTCCCCTGGGAGCGGGTTGGTCGCCCACCCCCTGTCCTGCCTCCGGCAAAACCAGACATGGGCGGGTTGGAGGCGGGTTCAGGTCGGGAATCCCATTCTTAACATTTTAACTGCCCCCATGCTCCAAACCTACCCATTTTTTTAAGGGTAAATTCCGGCCCAAGATTCACTGAGATGATACCACAGATGAGAGACATAAAAAGTTAAGCTGTCAATCTAGACCATGGTCTGAAATGCAGATCTGGGGCTTAAAATAACAACCTTTTAAATATAAAAAAAATACATTCTCAAGATGTGGGTGGCACTGGCAAGGCTGGTATTTACTGCCCATCTCTAGTTGCCCTGAGGTGGTGGTGGGCCTTCTTCTTTAACCACTGGTAGTGGCTTCATGCAAATGGGTGGCTTGCTAGGCCATGTCGGAGGGCAACTGCGAGTCAAACCACCTGGGTGCGGGACCGGATAGGCCAGACTGGGCAAGGACGACATGTTTCTATCCCTAGACGACATTAGTGATCCAGTTAGGTTCTTAGTGACAATCCACCAGCTTCATGGTCATGTTGATGGTCACACGAGGCTCATATATGAACAGAAAGTGCTGGAAATACTGTAAAATTCGCAAAATTTCTGCATTTCCCCGAAGGCTGTTATTAATAAACGGGACCCTACGTGGACATTTAAAGTTAAAAAGGGTACCCAAGATGGCATCCGTGCCTTGTGGCAGAAAAACTGTGAGATTTTAAAATGGATTCTGCAATGCAGACAGCTTGGGAGAAATCGAAACTAAGGCTGCAGGCTTTCTGTGAAGAGAAACTTTGTATTTTGGAACCAGACAGGACTCTGAATTATGCATTAGACCGAATTGGAGACAAAACCCAAATTCAGTTTAGGATAGTTAAGGCCATCAACCGGCCTGCATACATTATCGGAAACAGATTAACTGAGCCATCGAGGCCGGACAAGGCCCATCAAGGAACTTTTAGGACAATACAAGTCAATTATCGGGCCAGTAGATGCGATTACCGGCCATCCAAAACCAATTAATATGTATTGCTGCCATTAGTTTAAACTAGCCCGCCAAGATTAAACAAAGAACTAACCTGATTTGGCGGGCAGATAAGGGTTTTCAATGAAGGTATAATTGAAGGCCCCGGGTAGCATTGAGTAGGTTCGTGAAGACGGAGAGTTGGTGAGTTGGTGTTCAAGATCGTCAGGTGCGTTCATTGGTTGGTGTGCTGGTGCTGCTCCTCGCCCCCTCGCCCTCGTGGCTGCCGCTCTTTCCCCGTCCCGCGCTTACCCCCTGGCCTTTGCCCATGCCCTTTTCCACTCCATCTGGAACTGCCCTGGCACCGGGTCAGGCGGACACGGACAAATTCAGGCCAGGCGAGACGGGACGAGACAAGGGGAGAAGGGAAAACCACCAAGGGGCAGACCGGCGGAAGTAGACCAAACAACGGGAGGCTTCGGATCATTGGGCCTTCAGCCTCGGCCGACCTTCGAATAACTGCACACCAACTCAATCTGGTGGCTGTCGACGAAGAACCATCCCTGCAAGGTAAAGTACCCAAACAGAGACTGTAACTTTGGGGTACGCGAACCTGGCGAGGAAAGGATTTCTGATTATGTGTTTAGCAAGATGAATATCACTAAGAAGTGGATCACCACTCTGTTAAGGGCTGGGCGCCCGATAGATGCAGCAGCTAAGTGGACAGGGAGAAAGGAACACAAGAAGTCCTTAGAGAAGGCAGTTTGGCTGATGTGCTTTAAAAAGCAGGTCCAGCACTTGGACGGGCTCGTTGCCGCACAGGCAATCAAGTTAAGGGAGTCAGCCCTGGAGATCCAGGATAAGGCTCTCGCAGGGGAAAAGTTATTAGTAGCTTTGCAGGCTTTGAACCAAGAGAGAGTACATTTAGTAGGAGAACACAAGGTCCAATTGGAATAGCTACGATGCCAAGTCACCGAGGCCAAGGGAATTGAGTTAAGGTTGCGGGAGAAAAACGCCCGCTTGGCAAGGCAGGTCAGGGAACAGGAAGAGAGAGTGCAGGAGGTAAAAGCCGCTTATAAGCTAGCTAATGAACAGGGGTTTGAGGAGGCAGACCACGGCCCCTGTAAAGAGAGGATAGAAAATCTGAGCCGGGCCCTCCGGAAGGCAAAAGGCATGGTATGCCTCATAAGCCCAAAGGCAGGCCAGGCAGATTTTATGGGAAATGAGGGGGGGACAGTCCCAATGTCACCGGTGGTGTCTAGGGATGACCCGGTTGAGAGGGAGGAGACCTCACGGCCACCACCCTTCGCGCCAAGTTTCAGTGAAGTTTGGCAGCAAGGGGGGGTGGAACTGGTGGTGGAACCCGAAGTGGAGCCAGAGGTGGAGGCAGAGGTAGAGCAACTCCCGCCCGAGAGGCCGGAGCCAGGACCGATGTGCCCAGCGCGGCATCAGAGGTTCAGCCCACCTGCCATTGGCGACAATGAGGGACCCCTCCAAAACCAGTTCGTATTACCCTTTAACACCCAACAGCTCAGGGTTATGGTCAACCATATCCCGAAGCTTTCCGCAAGGGGAGACCTCTCGATCCACTTCAGGGAAATAGAGCAGACCACCAGCGTCAACAACTGCGATGATGCTGAGAAGGCCAAAATGCTGCTATTCTCCCTGGAGAGTAATCTCCTCCAATCCCTCTCTGACGAGTGTAAAAGGGGGCAGAGCGGGTATGAGGAGCTTAGAGATGCAGTTCTAGAGGCCATGGGGATGGATGAGGGAAATCCCTTCACCCGCGTGGAGAAGACGATCCAGCTTTCTGGAGAAACCCCGCAGGCTTTTGCGGACCGGCTGTGGCCAGTGTACCGGAAAGCTTGCCCGGGGGTGCCAGGCCGGGCATTCCTGAACAGGGATTCCCTGGCGCATTGGCTCCGGTGCCTGGTGGTGAACAGCTTGCCACAGGTGCGGGCCAAGGCAGAAGCCTGGTTCGACCCCAAAGATCCCCAGACCACAGAGCTCACAGTAATTAGGCAGCTAACCCTAGCCTACAAAAATTGCAGGGCAACTGATGCACATCCACCCAAGGGAAAGGTGCATGAGATAAAACCAGGAGTGCAGAATAGAAAGGAATGGCATCAGGAAGGGAGTAACCCCCTCAACACCAAGACCAATTGTTACGGGTGTGGGAAGGATGGTCACTGGCGGAAGGAGTGTAAGAACCCTTGGAAGGATAACAAGGGAAAACATCCAACAGCCCCAGCCCAAAAGGCGAGGGTAGGGACCCCTTCCGCAGAGGTCGAGTCACTTTTGGACGCCATGAGGTCCTTACTGACTGGCCGGGGGAGAGTAGCAGCCGCCACCGGTGCTCTCACCCTGTCAGCCCCATACAACCCACAACCATGACTAGAGCCAGCGCGGCCTGTTTATCTGTGTTCGCTCCGATATGATGAGTGGAGGAGACCCCTTTTGGAGATGGAGGTGGAAAAGGTGACAGGGACCTACCTGTTGGACACGGGGGCATCGCGCACCATGATCTACTCAGCAAATCCCACCACCTCACCTCTCTCCAGCGGGGTCCCATACAGTCTATCGGGGTTCACGGGTAGGGAACAGGCTGGCTCGGTCTCCATCCCACTCGCCATTCGGATAGGACCGCTCCGCACCAAGTGGACGTGTGTCCTGATGAAATGGGACGTGGAGGATGGGAGAGGGGCCCTGGGGGCCGATTTTATCGTAGGTCACGGGATCCTGGTGGATCTGAGGAATCACTGCCTTTGGGGGCAGGAAAAGTAAAGAACGGTGAGATCATAGTTATCCTGGGTAAGGAAGGGAAGGGGACCCTCTGCACCATGAAGCCCAAAGAGGATTATAACCTCGGGCTCATGGTCAGCAACACCCCACCAGAGTTCCAGACATTTGTGCAGGCCCACCTGGCCACATTTGCCACTCACAAACACAACTGCGGGAGGGTCACAGGGTTTCAGGTCAGCGTAGACGGGGACCCCATGGCCCGACCACAGAAACAGTATAACTTCCCCAGGGAAGCAGAGCCAGACATGGAAGCAGCCATGTCCTCGTTAGTGCAGCAGGGAGTTCTGAAACCGATAGCTACCCACGTGAATTCTCCGTTATGGCCGGTCAGAAAGCCGGACAATTCCTGGAGGGCCACGATGGACTATCGGGTGCTCAATAGCAACATCCCAGCCTGCGCACCCACAGTAGCAGCAGTTGCCGACCTCATCGGGAGTATTCCAGCATCCGCGACCACTTTCACGGTGCTGGATATTACAAATGGGTTTTGGTCCATCCCGGTCTTCTCTTAGGCAGTCCCTCGGAACCGAGGATGACTTGCTTCCACATTAAAAATGAGTTCGCAGGTGACTGATGAGTCCAATGCGGGACCTACAGTCTCTGTCACAGGTGAGGCAGACGGTGGTTGAAGGGGCGGGTGGGTGGGGTGCTTGGGTTGACGTGCGCTCCTTGCGCTGCCTGCGCTTGGCTTCCGCTTGCTCCCGGCGAAGAGATGCGAGGTGTTCGGCGCCTTCCCAGATGCTTCTCCTCCACTTTGTGCGGTCTTGGGCCAGGGATTCCCAGGTGTCGTCGGGGATGTTACACTTTTTCAAGGAGGCTTTGAGGGTGTCCTTGAAGCGTTTCCTCTGTCCACCTGGGGCTCTCTTGCCGTGCCGGAGCTCCGAATAGAGCGCTTGTTTTGGGAGTCTCGTATCAGGCATGCGGACAATGTGACCCGTCCACCGGAGCTGATTGAGCGTGGTCAGAGCTTCGATGCTGGGGATGTTGGCCTGAGCAAGAACACTGACGTTGGTGCACCTATCCTGCCAATGGATTTGCAGGATCTTGCGGAGGCAGCATTAGTGGTACCTCTCCAGTGCTTTGAGGTGCCTGCTGTACATGGTCCATGTCTCTGAGGCATACAGCAGGGCAGGTATCACTGCTGCCCTGTGGACCATGAGCTTAGTGCCAGGTTTGAGGTCCTGGTCTTCAAACACTCTCTTCCTCAGGCGACCGAAGGCTGCACTGGCACACTGAAGGCGGTGCTGGACTTCGTCGTCGACGTCTGCCCTTGTTGACAGTAGGCTCCCAAGGTATGGAAAGTGGTCCACGTTGTCCAAGGCCTTGTCGTGGATTTTGATAATCGGGGAGGCAGCACTGTGTTGCGGGTGCAGGTTGGTAGAGGACCTTTGTCTTATGGATGTTTAGTGTAAGGCCCATGCTCTCGTATGCTTCAGTGAAAGTGTTTACGATGGTTTGGAGTTCGACCTCCGAGTGAGCGCAGATGCAAGCATCGTCTGCATACTGTAATTCGATGACAGAGGATGGGACGACCTTGGATCTGGACTGGAGGCAACGGAGGTTGAACAGTTTCCAGTTTGTTCTGTAAATTATCTCCACTCCAGTGGGGACCTTACTGAGGGTGAGATGGAGCATTGCAGCAAGGAAGGTTGAGAAAAGCGTTGGTGCAGTGACACAGCCTTGCTTGACCCCGGTTCGTACGTGAATTGGGTCTGTGGTGGAACCGTTGGTCAGGATCATGGCTTGCATGTCATCGTGAAGCAGGCGGAGAATAGTGACAAACTTTTGAGGGCAGCCGAATTTGAGGAGGACACTCCATAATCCCTCACGGTTGACAGTGTCGAAGGCCTTTGTGAGATCAAAGAAGGCCATGTACAGTGGTTGGTGCTGTTCCCTGCATTTCTCTTGTAATTGACGTGCGGTGAAGATCATGTCCATTGTGCCCCTCAGAGGGCGGAATCCGCATTGCGACTCTGGGAGGAGCTCTTCAGCCACTGGGAGACGGCGATTGAGGAGGATTCTTGCGATGACTTTCCCTGTGGCAGATAGCAGGGAAACTCCTCTGTAATTACCGCAATCGGACTTGTCACCTTTCTTGAAGATGGTCACAATTACGGCATCTCTGAGATCCCCTGGCATGCTCTCCTCCTTCCAGATAAGAGAAATGAGTTCATGAATTCGTGCCAGTAGTGCTTCTCTGCCATGCTTTAGTGCCTCGGCGGGGATTCCATCTGCTCCTGAGGCCTTGTTGTTCTTCAGTTGTCGGATGGACTTTTCAACCTCATGCCGGGCTGGGGTTGTGCTGAGATGGTGGCGGGTAGCATGCTGCGGGATGGATTTGAGGACACTCGCGTCGAAGACAGAGTCACGGTTAAGGAGATCTTCGAAGTGCTCCTTCCAGTGGGCACTGACTGTCTCTCTGTCCTTGATGAGCACCTCTCCGTTCTTGGCCCGCATTGGGGTAGCACCTTGGGTGCTTGGGCCGTAGATGGTCTTGACTGCGCTAAAGAATCCACGCACGTCATGGTTGTCGGCTAGCTGCTGGATCTCCTGCGCTTTCTCCACCCACCATCTGTTCTTTAGGTTGCGAGTTTTTTGTTGGACCTCGGCCTTCAGGCGTCTGTAGAGCTGCTTTCTTGTTCTCGAGTTGTGTTGCTGTTTCCAGATCAGGAATGCCTTGCGCTTGTGGCTTATTAGCTCCTGGATCTCCTGGTCGTTCTCATCGAACCAGTCTTGGTGTTTCCTGGTCGAGTGACCGAGCGTCTCTTCACAGGTGCTGATTATGGAGGCCTTGAGTGCAGACCAGGCGCTGTGGGCACTCTGTGTCTCTGCATCACTGGGAGTCGTCAGGTTGTTTGTGAGGCGCAGGCTAAATAGGGCTTTCTTAGCGGGGTCCTTGAGTGCTCCAGCGTTAATTTTCCTGCGGCATTGTTTCTGTTGCTGCCGCTGTTTTGGGGCTACATTGATGGAGATGAGAGAGCGGATTAGGTGGTGGTCTGTCCAGCAGTCGTCAGCTATCTCGATGAGGATAAAGATCCTCAGCCCGCAGCAGGAGCGAGTTCACAGACTGCACAGGCAGGTGCTGTGGCTTGCTTGAAGGGAGGGGCCATCCCACCCATCGGTTGGGACACTCCCGCACTCTTCTGGGATCCAGACGAGGGGGAGGGACCTGAGGGCAAAAACCCCGCCCCCTAACCCAGGTGTAGAGAGGGAGGGACCTGAGGTCGAAAACCCCGCCCCGGACCCAGCCATGGGACCTGGGGGCGGAGACTCTCAGCTCGCAGCAGCAGGTTGTGAAAAGTTACCTGCCCTCAGCCCAGGTTCAGGAGGGGTCAAGCCTGGGGGAGCAGCGGCGGCAACAGAAACAATGCCGCAGGAAAATTAACGCTGGAGCACTCAAAGACCCCGCTAAGAAAACCCTATTCAGCCTGTGCCTCACAAACAAACTGACGACTCCCAGTGATGCAAGGCCCAGCGGCCAAGACAGCCCCACCCGCCAAAGCCCCCAGAAGGTCCCCACGGACGCCCCAGCCGAGAAAGCCATGGTCCCAGCCCTCCAGTTACCAAGGGTCGCCCCGCGAGCCAGGGAGAGGTCCAAAGACAGAGGTCCTCAGCCAGCAGCCAGCAGCCACGGGCTGCGGGGGACCAACAGTGCAGGACTGTGCGGTCACGCCGGGGGGTAGCGGCGAGCCGCAGTCCAATCAGGGATTAGCCTGGCCGCCCGGAGACGGGCGGTGGGTGTATATAGTTTTGGTTTAAGTTTAAGTTTTAAGTAAGGTGCCATTATTTAGCTTAAGTTTGGGTGTTTTTAATTTAGGTTAAATAAGGTGATGGGTAGTTTTATGTAAGTAGTCTGTTAAGAGTATATCTTTGGGTCGAGGTCGCGGGACCCGACCATGCCTCACCAAGCCAGAGAATCTCTTTGGGACCTGGCTGCATGTTTTTACATCTTTTTGCAGAAAGATTTTCGGGATGGAATGGATTGTGATCCTATTCGCCCTGATCGGGATGAGTGCGGAGAGGAGGGGCGACGTCCAGGACTCCCACATCTACGGGTGTTCGGGAGACACGGCGCCCCTGGCGATCGACGGGAGCGGTGAATGGGATGCGGAGGAAACCGCCGTCTACTTCCACGAGGGAAGGTGGCCAGGATGGCTGGGGTCCAATTCGTCTCAGTACTCCAGTCAAACCGGATTCATGTACGGGGGGGGGCCTCCCTCCTGTGCCCCAGGGTACGAGTCGTTACCACGAGGGTCAGCGTCACCGTTGGAAAGTGAATATGTTTGACGAGTAAAGGACACATTCCACTGGATAGATGGTGGTGGCTCAGGAAGTTGAGCAAGAACATGAGGAACCCCGAAGTCGAATGAGAACGGTTGGGAAACAACACCCATTGGACAATTACCGGGACTCATGGAGGACTAAGCATGTGTTGGGACAAGTGGTGGGAACCGGATCAAGGGATTTACATCTGGATGTGGGGGTCAGAGATGGCCTGCCCCGCAGGCATATCCATCGTTTTCCACCGGCAGTGGTACGACACCGGGGAGGGGATGAAATGGGGTACCAGCCTGAAGGTGTGTGCGGTCCCATAGACCCAGATCCCAGTCAATGCCACTGAACTTGTGCCCCGCCCACGGCGCAGGCAGCGAGGTTACCCAGGGAAGATTGCCCCACCGCCACCAAGGGACCAGGGAATGGGTTGGTATTAGTCCCCACCGATCAGATGCTGTACCAGGGGGTACACTACGCAGTAGCCTCCGTGATTTTAAATCTCACGGAGCTACATTTAACGGAGTGGTGCCCCAAAGAAACAGAGCAGCTATACCAGGCCCTATTAAAGGACATGTTCAAGAAGTTTTATGAGTTCGATTTTGCCCACGTGGACAAGATCGAACTCTACACCACACACCGAGAATTTTTGGGTAACACAGGGAGGCAAAGAAGGGGTGTATGGAATGATGTTTTTACTGCGTTTAATACTGGGTCCTCTGTCATCAACAGTTTGGATGACATAGAGCTGCAGACCCAGATAAACGGTTTAAAGACACAGTTAAAAAGGATATTGCTGGATGAGAACAAGGTAGTGGGCTCGGAGCTGCATGAGGACCAGGCCATGACGGTCCATTTAAAAGAGATCATAGCCGAGTTGGGAAAGCACGCAAAGACGGTAAATGCTCTCATAAGGGAGGACAGAAATGCTTCTGACCAAGCTGCGCAGAATGAAGTGTGCGTGTTATACGGGGCGTGGTTACTGGGCAAGGGCCGCAGTAATCTGGAGGATTTAAAACAAGGTTTGGTCCCCTCCTGGATTAGCAACAAACACCTCGCAGCCCTCCACCCTTTTGAGAATGCATTGAGCCCGTGCCAACTCCGGCTAGCCTCCGAAGCCTATCCAGTCCCCGTGGATTGTGGGCGGTCCAACCACACAATCATGGGAGTGGTAGTTAGGATGCCAGTCATGGGTAGGACAGCCCGACCCGCACCGGTATACAGGGTGGAGAACATTGGAGTCATTCAAGGGGGTGCACACATTCGTTTCACAGCGGTCCCGCCTTACGTTATTAAGTGGGAGCATGCTATGACAGGTACTGACCTCTCAGGGTGCCGGAGCCGGGGAGCACACATAATCCTGTGTCCCCAGCACTTGAATGCCTTTTCAAAACCGCAGTGTGGGTTCAGAGCTGCTGACGCGAAGCCTATAAATTATACCACGGAGGCAATGGCACAAGGCCATGTTTCCCCGCAGGTAGCATATATAGCAGGTGGGACACATTGTGTCACCACCGGCGCGTCCCACTACCAGTATGGACAGCACAGTTGGTGTCCGGTTAGTGACAGCAGTTTCTGTTTTAAACCCAAGGCAGAAGTTCAAGTGGCCCAGGAGCGATTTGTCCCCATTCCTGAACCCTCTACTGTTCACCTCACTGTGTAGGAGAATTTTACGAACTTGCAGAAGTACGTAGCGCACTTTGGCTATGAAATTCCCCTTCTCCCTGAACATCTGACCAAAATACTCAAAGCCGTTATAGTTTCGCAGAAACATTTTTATACACTCGAACAGAAAACCGTAGAGATAGGGACAAAGATATTGGATATCGTGACTCCCCCCTGGTGGAACCTCTTCACTAATATAGAGGTCCCTTCGTGGGTTAGACTGGCTTCCCACATCCTCGTGGTTTGTCAGTTAGGTATAGTGTTGTATTTAGTTTGTGTTCAGTGTAAGGGAAAAGGTCGGTGGTCAGAATTCCGAAACTAGAGAATTTGGAAAGAACATTATGTAAAGGTGGAGGGAGATATGTTGGTTTAAGTCTTTTCCCTGTATATTTTGATAAAAGGACTGTCGTTTCTTTTGTGTTTGTTGTTTTTAATTAAAGGTTTTTCTTTTGTTGTTTCTTTTGCGACGTGGTTTAATAAAGATATGTTTACCAAGTGGTGCAGGGGTGTTGGACCCCTCCATGCTTGGATGAGTGTGTAAAGTCTGTAATTTTACTCTCTGTATGCTGATGTACATTATATTTTCGCGGAATGGGAAGTGCATGTGTCGTGGGTATATTAGATAGGTAATTACAGGGGAAGGTTGACTATGGAGGGTCAGAAAATTTGTGCTCATTTTAAATGTATGATACTTCAAGCAGGTTTTAGTATCACAGCGGGGAATGTAAGATTCACAAAATTTCTGCATTTCCCTGAAGGCTGTTATTAATAAACGGGACCCTGCATGGACATTTAAAGTTAAAAAGGGTACCCAAGATGGCGTCCGTGCCTTGTGGCAGAAAAACTGTGAGATTTTAAAATGGATTCTGCAATGCAGACAGCTTGGGAGAAATCGAAACTAAGGCTGCAGGCTTTCTGTGAAGAGAAACTTTGTATTTTGGAACCAGACAGGACTCTGAATTATGCATTAGACCGAATTGGAGACAAAACCCAAATTCAGTTTAGGCCTATAGTTAAGGCCATCAACCAGTCTGCATACATTATTGGAAACAGATTAACCGAGCCATCGAGGCCGGACAAGGCCCATCAAGGAACTTTTAGGACAATACAAGTCAATTATCGGGCCAGTAGATGCGATTACCGGCCATCCAAAACCAGTTAATATGTATTGCTGCCATTAGTTTAAACTAGCCTGCCAAGATTAAACAAAGAACTAACCTGATTTGGCGGGCAGATAAGGGTTTTCAATGAAGGTATAATTGAAGGCCCCGGGTAGCATTGAGTAGGTTCGTGAAGACGGAGAGTTGGTGAGTTGGTGTCCAAGATCGTCAGGTGCGTTCGTTGGTTGGTGTGCTGGTGCTGCTCCTCGGCCCCTCGCCCTCGTGGCTGCCACTCTTTCCCCGTCCCGCGCTTACCCCCTGGCCTTTGCCCGTGCCCTTTTCCACTCCATCTGGAACTGCCCTGGCACCGGGTCGGGCGGACATGGACAAATTTAGGCCAGGTGGGACGAGACGAGGGGAGAAGGGAAAACCACCGAGGGGCAGACCAGCGGAAGAAGACCAAACGAGGGGAGGCTTCGGATCATCGGGCCTTCAGCCTCGGCCGACCTTCGAATAACTGCACACCAACTCAATCTGGCAGCTGTCGACGAAGAACCATCCCTGCAAGGTGAAGTACCCAAACAGAGACTGTAACTTTGGGGTACGCGAACCTGGACAATGCCCTTGCAGCGCCTGGAAGCCACGTGACGACGACAAGCTCCAGAGAGCGCCAAGAGCGAACCCCGAACCCAACCGCTGTTTGGAATCTAACAAACCCTTTTATTGGTGAGCATGAAGTTCTGACCCCTCATAGCTTAATCTAGTTAAGTATAGGGGGTGGGATAAGGATAAGGGGATTGTTAAGATAGTTGTTTTCCCTCGAGGTGCCGTGTGTTCCCCATTCTCTGTATAAGTATAAGTATTATTATGATTCTCTTGTAATTTTTGCCTGTAGAAGTGTACACTAGTAATTCTTTTTCCATGAGATTGTATTAAGTAAGTTTTTCCTCTTCAATAAAATCTTGGTTTTGTTTACATCCAACCACCTGTCTACTCGAGTCTTCTCTGTACCGCCGCCTGTACCTAAGTCCGGTGTCTAGAACCCAGGGGCGTGGGAGCGATTCGAACCGCTTACAAAACAGTCAGAGGCATAACTGACTGGGCGCACGCACGCGCCAAGCAACACCACTCGCACCCACCACCCCCTACAATACTCAGCAGGTCTGTTAGCATCTGTCAAAATGTTTATTGATAATGCTCTTGTTGAGCTACTTTTTGCTGCGTTAAAGGCGCTACATAAATACAAGTTGTTGTTGCTGTTGAGAGAGAAACAGAGTTAACGATTCAGGTTGGTGACCTTTCGTCAGAACTGTCATTGACCTGAAACGTTAAATATGTTTCTCTCTCCACAGATGCTGCCTGATTTGTTGAGTATTTCCACCATTTTCTGTTTATATTTTCAGTAATGCCAACCCTACCGTCTCATATGTCAAACTCTTAAAAATCATGAGATTTGATAAGAAATCATCTTAATTTTTGGTTTATAAACCTCATTAGTGGCTTTATTTAATCTCTCACAGGTCACAGCTCTTTACAAAAGCTATATTACTGCATGTGAAAATGGTTTACAAATTAAAAAAAAAAATCCTACCCGTTATCACCACCCTTCGCGAGTTAGGGTAAATTTTCATTACAAGTCGCGTGGACCTGGGTGCAGTGCCACAAACCTTTCAATGATCTCATTAGGTCACGCAACATTAGTACAAATCCACACTCACCTTCATCCTGCTGTACTTCTCATCACATCCTCATTACTCTGCCTTCCCTACCCTACTCCTGCACATCTTTACTCACACCAACTTACCTTGCACCTCCACCCATCCCTCTCTATTTACATTATCACATCCCCATCTCACTAGCCACCCCTCACACTCACCCTCATCCTAGTGCCATCATACCAACTAACAACACACAAGGGTAACCACTTGGGTATTTTATCCAATGTTCATGTAAAGTTTCTGTTACTGTGCTGTCAAACATTGAAACCTTTATTTTCAACACTTTCTGATCTTGGACAAATTTGTGTGCACCTTTGGAAGTGACTTAGTGAGTTGCAGTGAGTGGTGAGACATAACGGTATACCCTGCAATAGTGATGAGTGTGAAAGGAATGGCTTGGTCATTGTAGGGATGCTTTATGATGTTGGTGTGTGATGGTGCCAACCTGGCACATCATGTGGCAGCCAGGGTGTACAGCATCAAGTGAAGTAAATCTGGCCATGGCGAGCCCATCCTTGGCCTCCCGGGCAGCAGCGTGCTCTGGTGCTGATGCCCTGTGTCCTGCGCAGCATCAGGTGATTACAGAGAAGGTTGGTGTTGTTGTTGGTGCTGCTGGTGTGCCTGCTGATGCTGGTGTTAATCGTGGTTGGATTCTGAGGACCAAGGTGAGACAGTATAAAGGGCACCCATGTTGATGGAATAGATGGCAGGTGAAGTAGAGATTACAGAAGCATTCTGCCAATGGTGAAAGAGTTCTTCCAATGAGGTAAGAGTGGATGGAGAGTGGAAAGCCTGCAGAATCTGTGCTGGAAATGGACTGAGAAACAGCTTGTGGCTGAGGAAAGTGGTGGTCTGTCAGGTGGGAGCTTTTACTGTACATTTGAAGCTGTCAAGTAATCAGCTGGAGCAATGGCCACTGAACTCCCACCTCAGGTTGACAGCCATGGTCCCCGAACAGCATGGTTCCCATAGCCATGATGTTAAAGTGAAAAGGTAATTTAAAAAAGCTTGTTTATGATCTGTCAACTAGATGCTAATAAGTTTACTTGGGTTGCCCGCCGCTGCCTGTCCGGTCTGCTCAGCGCTGACAGAACTGGCATTAGGAAAGGCGCATTGCGGTGGGTTGACAGCGGGGTACTGATCCGCTTTCAAAAAAATAAAATTTCCCACCCAACCCGCCACCGATCCCGCCCACTGATTCCCCAGAAAGTTTCGGCTTCTGTCTCTCTGACTTTCTTTCTGTCTATCTCTCTGGGCTGGATTTTGTCAATGGGGGCACGTTGGGTGTGAGCATGCTGGTTGTCGGGTTTCAGTCCCGCTTCCAACGATGTCTGGCCAACCCACTCTATTTTTCCTTGATTGACCTTGTTAAGCTCGCCCTGCGGGCTTAGCCGGCCAATTAGGGGAAAGCTGGTGACAGAGGATGTCGGCGTATGACGTTTCATCTGTCTAAAATTTTTGACAAATGAATTGTCGGCATTTGACAGCTTTGAGAAGCTGTCAAACACTGACAATCTCTGTTCTAAGGTGAGCCCTTGTACTGAAGGCTCACCAAACCTCTTTCCTCAGCAGAAATTAGATTGCTGCTGCATCGGAGAATGCAGCAGCCATTCTGTCATCTCTGTCGTTGAGGTAAGACACCGCCGGATCCCCAAGGATTGAAGTCTGCAGGAAGAAACAAAGGTAAGGAGACTTTTTTTCAAACACTTTACACTCACCTCTCATACTTACCTTTCCACACTTGCACCCATCACTCACCTCCACAGCGGATTTTTCGATCCCTCCCACCCCCGCAGACCCACTGCTCGCCTCGCTGACCCTGACGGGGTTTGCAGCCGCCATGAAGCCCGCACTTGCAGGGGTAAAATGGGAATAAGCCTCAAAACTGCCTGTTAACAGGCAGTTAGTTGGCTGTAATCCCCTTCCCGCCTCGAGGAGACGCGTCCCTGTGCGAGTTGGGGATCTGCCTCCCAGGAAGATGGCACGGAGGCGGGTTGGGAGCGGGTTCGGTACCCGCTCCCAGTTTCTGCCATTTTCCCGGCAGACCCACCTCCATACCCGCCTCCCCAGGGCTGAGAAAATTCCCCCTTCTGTCTCTCTCTCTCTGTGTCTCTCTCTCTCTTTCTCTCTCTGACTCTCGTTCTCTCTGTCTCTCTCTCTCTCTCTCTGTCTCTGACGCTCTCTGACTCTCTCTCTATCTCTATCTCTCTATCTCTCTCTGACTCTCACTCTGTCTCTCTCTCTCTGTCTCTGACTCTCTCTCTCTCTATCTCTCTATCTCACTCTCTCTCTGACTCTCACACTCTCTGTCTCTCTCTCTCTCTGACTCTCTCTGACTCTCTCTCTCTCTCTATCTCTCTTTCTTTCTCTCTCTGACTCTCTCTCTCTGTCTCTGACTATCCCTGTCTCTGACTCTCTCTATCTCTCTATCTATCTAACTCTATCTCTCTCTCTCTCTGACTCTGACTCTCTCTTACTCTCTCTCTGACTCTCTGTCTCTGACTCGCTCTGACTCTCTCTGACTCTCTATCTCTCTCTCTCTCTCTCTCTCTCTCTGACTCTCTTTCTCTCTCTCTGACTCTATCTCCAATGAGACGTTAAACCGAGGCCCCGTCTGCTCTCTCAGGTTGATGTAAAAGATCCCATGGTACTATTTCAAAGAAAAGCAGGGGAGTTATCCTCAGTGCCCAACCAATATTAATCCCTCAATCAACATCACTAAAACAGATTTTCTGATCATTATCACATTGCTGTTTGTGGGAGCTTGCTGTGCGCAAATTGACTGCCGCGTTTCCTACATTACAACAGTGACTACACTTCAAAAAGTACTTAATTGGCTGTAAAGCACTTGCAAGGTCCGGTGCTAGTGAAAAGTGTAAAGTCTGTGGGTTGTGCAGTTAATAATTACACAGACTTCAGAAGTAACAAACAAACAGGTCTTTACTATTCGAAGGTCAGGGCGAATCTGCCCCAGCAATCCTGCCACAACACTTATATACTGGTGTGGTCACTATCGGTATTACAGTATACAGAAGCCAAACAAATAGTGCCACACCTAAAGTAGTTCTCTTAAAGGTGAACGGTTACATTCAATAGTTCCCTTAAAGGTAGACGGGTACATACACTACAATCCTCCCTTTTTAGCTTATTACTTACAGAGTCCCCGTTAAACATACGTATCTTCAACTTCCTATAAAACAAATTACAGATATAATCTCGGTGGAGTCAATGTCATATAAAACAATTTACAGATATAATCTCGGTGGGAACAGTTCACAGGTTCAGTCTCTGCGAAAACAGTTCATAGATTCAGTCTCTGATCTTGACTCGATCCGAACAACATCTCTTTGGTGTAGCCGGTTCACATGGCTAGCGTGACTCCTCCATAGCCTTTTTCTTGACGTAACAGCTTGAACTTTCGTACTGTTGAACCAGCAGTGCGGACTTTTACAACCAACTGGCTGTCTTGATATTTTCCAGTTTTTCAACTAGTTTAGCTCCTTTCGTAGTGTCCCGCCTGAGATGGTAGCAGTGCTAATATTTTAGACAGTTATTATCTTCTGCTTCTTCTTTTTCTTTTCTGCCTTTTTGACACTCTCGGAGCTCCTTTCTCGGCTGCCAGCTGTAGCGCCACCAACTCTCTATGTTCCTTAGACCTTAAGTGCTTCCTCCGGATTTCAGCACATTGGGAGTTTTCATCACAAACTGAGCAGACCAGATCCTCGTAATATTCAGTGTCACTCAACAGGTCATGGTAATATTCGAGGTCGTCCTGAGTTAGGCCAGTGAGAGGCCCTTCTACTTCCTTCTTATCCATCTGGACGTTAGCCGATGGTGGTTCCTTCCCTAACCATCTTTCTTGAAAAGACTTCTTCAAACATTCATATTCATTCCGCTCTTCCGGGGATGTCTGCCATTCCTTCACTACTGGCCTCATTTGTGAGTTCAATACCTTCCCTTCCATCGGGAATTTCGTTGTCAGGCTATTTAATCCTTCTACTGGAGTATCTGTTTCCACACCCTTCTGTTCCCCTTGACGCAATTCAGCGTACTTTTGGCATCCTTGTAAAAGCTGTGTTGCCACCTCAGCTATCTCCATGACTTTTGGAAGCTCCGAATTCTTTCCCTTTGAACCCTGAAACTCGTGTTCCCATTTTGGAGTCTTGTCCCTCGGCGTGTGTAAGAGTTGGCTGGCCGTTAACTCTTCTACGGGGACACTGTGGATTAGAGTCTTCTCCATTTCATCCACCTTTCCCTCCAATGTTTTCACCTTCCTTTCCTCCGGTACTTTGGTTTTAAGCACTCGAAGAAGTTGCGCCTTGATGTTCTCTAACTCCTGTTCAGGGGCCATTCCTACAGTCTCTGTGATCCTTCCAGTTGCCTTTCCTTCCACTGCCCGGATTCCTAGTTGAATATGTTCTTCAAGTTGTTGAACCTCGGCCATTGCCGCCTCATATTTGTCCTGGGTTGCCTTCAATAATTTAATGAGTTCTTGGACATCTTGAATTTCATGTTCTGCTATGTCTTCCACCTCTAATTTTTCATCGATGGATGGAATCTCTACCGATGAGTCTGTCTTGGCCTGGAGCTCATCAAACATTTCCTGCAGCCTTTGTAATTCTCGCTCCTGTTCAACCTTTAGCTGTTCATATGCTTTCACTAAAACTAGCTTTTCGGAGGTTGCCGAGTTAACCCCTTCCAGGATTGTAGTCTGGGCCTGTTCATACTGTTCTTTCAACTTGTTACACTCTGCTTGCAACGAGTCGTAGAGATGAACTGGAATAAAATCCTGGCTTCCTGAAGATTCCTCTTCCTTTGGTTCGTTCTGTAAATATTCTAGTTCCTGAACAGCATCAGGGGAATGTGATTGGTATTTGGCCACGATGGCTCTATGGTCGCTCTCTGCTTGAGCTAGCTGTCTCTGTTGTCTTTCCAGGTTCTCCCATTCGGTGTCCCAGAACTTTTCCATATTTTTCATCCCTTGTACGAGACGGTCACTCAACTGTTCTAATTGTTGTCGTACTTTGACATAAGTTTGCGTCCGAGCTCGGTGTTCTTCCGTCGTGGATGAATCCTTTGCTTGAACAGGCTCAGAATTCTCTGTCAACCTGGAGTTCTGCTCTGCAGCTTTATTCTTCTTGGTAACATAAGTCCTTCTGCATGTCTTTGTTTTCTTCCCCATCGTCGGCAAGTCCCTTTTAGCCTTGTCTTCCATATTCGAATTGGTCTTATCATCATCCATTTCAGAATCTGAGCTGATAGCTTGCACCGAGTCCTCCCTCATTATGGCTTTTAGGTAGTGCCATTCCATGTCTATTTTCTTAATCCACTCCCGTCCTAGAAGTGGTGGTCCTCCCTCAGGTAATACGTACAAGTTCATTCTTGGGTGTTCTTTACCCCTATCTCTCACCTTGACTCTTATTTTCCCCACGGGGTATACGTTATGCCCCGTGTATGTCTGTAATATGAACTTGGTATTTCTTAAAGGTATGTGAGAGAATAGCCGGTGGTAGTCCCTTCGGTTGATGACTGATAGAGCTGATCCAGTGTCCAGCTCCATTCTTACTTGGACTCCAGCTATTTTTAGTATGACCCAGATGGTTTGTAGATCCGTTTCTTTACCCACATTGTGGATTCTCAGCCTACCCAGCTCCTGGTTGTTTGGGTCTGAGTCTGAATTCTGTTCGTCTGAACTCTTCTCAGCCACCTTGTGTACCTTGTTGTACTTTTCTTGTGGTGGCTTCCTTTGATTGTTGGTCTTCTTCCCTGACCGGCATACCTTCACGATGTGACCCAGTTTGCCACATTTCCTACACTCTTGGTTCTTAAACCAGCATTGATTCTGGTCATGCGTTGTCTTCCCACAACGGTAGCATTTTGTTGTGCTTGAAGTAATTTGGTCCACCCCGAGTGCCGCCGCCTTTAGTTGCATTTCCGCCGTTCCTTTCGCTGCGGCTTTGTGCGATGCAGCTATAAGGACAGCCCTGTCCAGTGTGAGGTCGTTCTCTTCCAGTAGTCGCTTCTGCGTCCCTTCTTTGGAAAATCCGCATACGAACTTGTCCCGCAGCGCTTCTGTCAGATTCCCTCCGAACTGGCAGTATTTCGCTAGCCTACGCAGTTCGACCAAGTATTCCGCATTGCTTTCATCTTTCTTCTGCGTTCTTGCGTAGAATTTGAATCGTTCAGCCAGCATCAGCGGTGTGGGGTTCAAGTGGTCCTTCAGCACAGCCACAATCTCTTCGAAGGTCTGATCCGCTGGTTTATCTGGTGCTATTAGATGCTTCAAGAGCCCGTATGTTTTTGCCCCCATCGAGTTTAGCAATGTTATCGCCTTGTCGTCTTCCTCTATTTTGTTGGCTTCGCAATAGATCTCTATGCGTTCCACATACGTGGCCCAGTCTTCTATTTCAGAATTAAAATCATTAATATTCCCTCACTTAGGCATCTTTCTTCCCTTGGGAGCAGCACCAGTATTTCTTTAAGTATTCTTATTTATTTGTTTATTTCTAAGATGGCGGTTTCCCGCGAAAATGGCAGTTTCCCGCTCTTTCCTTCTCTCCCCGCCCACTTCAATGGCGGTATGTCAGTTAAGATGGCGGTTTTCCCGCGAAAATGGCGGTTTCCCGCTCTTCCTTTCTCTCCCCGCCCACTTCAATGGCGGTCTCCCGCTTCTGTCGTCTCCTCCGCCTAATGGCGGCTTCCCGCGTTTCTTCCTGGTGGAAGGGGTACGCTTTCCCCACAGCGGACAGGTTCAGCCGCTGGGCTGGCTCTCGCACAGCTCCCCTTACTCGGCTCTGTCTTTTCCTCCCGCCCGCACGGCTCTACCAGCGCTGGGTACACCCCGTTAACGGAGGACAGTTCAGCCGCTGGACCGGCTCTTGCGCAGTCTCTCTCTCCGTACCCGGCTCTGTCGCTCTCTCTCCCGCACGTTCGGTTCTACCGGCCCTGGGTACCCCGTTGGTGGAGAACAGTTCAGCCGCTGGACTGGCTCTCGCACAGTCTCTCTCCCCTTGCTCGGCTCTGTCTCTCCCTCTCCCGCACGTTCGGTTCTACCGGCTCTGGGTACCCCGTTGGTGGAGAACAGCTCAGCCGCTGGACTGGCTCTCGCGCAGTCTCTCTCCCCTTGCTCGGCTCTGTCTCTCTCTCCCACCCGCACGGTTCCTGTTCGCCTCCCAGCCCTCTCGCAGACCGGTGTTTCCCTCCCCGGCTGCGGCTGGGTTTCTCTTCCCGCGCCTACTCCCAGTCTCAGCGCTTCGTGGCTGCGGTCGCTGCCCGGCTTTTCCCGCCGATCGAGGTCCGACTGTCTCACGACGCCGTTGGACCCGACTTTCTGACCGGCTCCGTTCCCCCTCGACCGTGGTCGAGTGCACAGCCCGTATCCTCTGGATATTCTCTACACCTTCCCCTACTCACAGTCTCCGCGGCCGCCTTGTTTCCTGCTGATCGGCTCACTCCGCACCGTGGTAGAAGGGTAGTCAGTGCCTGTTGCTGATGGAAGCTTTTGTTGCTAAAGTCTTCCTCCTTCCTCCTGCTGCAGCCTCGTGTTTTCTTTCAACAGCACGACGAGGGCGGTTGCCTCTCTTCGATGCTCTTCGTTGCTTTGGTAGTCTTGCCGCAGGGTACGATCGGACTCGTCGCCACTGTAAAGTCTGTGGGTTGTGCAGTTAATAATTACACAGACTTCAGAAGTAACAAACAAACAGGTCTTTACTATTCGAAGGTCAGGGCGAATCTGCCCCAGCAATCCTGTCACAACACTTATATACTGGTGTGGTCACTATTGGTATTACAGTATACAGAAGCCAAACAAATAGTGCCACACCTAAAGTAGTTCTCTTAAAGGTGAACGGTTACATTCAATAGTTCCCTTAAAGGTAGACGGGTACATACACTACAAAAAGTGCTATAGAAATGCAAGGGGGAAAGATTTTGTTGCTTTGTGCCTCCCGTTAGCGAACGGCGCGCAAAGCAACTAGCGCCCAGGCGCGGCGCCACTAACGCCTCCCATGAAATTCAGTGGGAGGTTAGCGGCGGTGGTAGCTGGTAGCGCCCCGTGATGACATCATCGCCATGCGCAGCGCCCCGCTCGTGCCCTGGCTGCAAACTTGGCTCGCGCCCCCTGATCTACCGCCAGATGCTATGTCCGACAGGGTCAGGGGAGCGTTTTTGCAGCCGGCGCAGCGATAATTAAAGTGCAGGTGCCGGGCGGCCATTTGTTTTGGGCCCCCTGCCAGCACCTGCCCCGTCTCGCCTCCTCCTGCAGGGTGCCAGCCGCGATCCATCAGCTCGGCACTACTCTTGAGTGCTGGGCTCTTTTGCCGCCACCCCGCTTCCTGGTGGCCCAGCAGGGCCCCGGTGGGTGCTGCGCTAGGCCCCTCCCCTTTAATCAGGGGAGAGAGGCCTGCAGTACCGCAGCGCTACATGCCGACGCGCATGGCGCTGTTGCACGTAGCGCCACGCTATTCAATGGTAGCGCCCCGCCTCCAGCTTGGGGCGCTACCATTGAATTTCTTGCGTGGGGGGCGCTAACTTTTTCGGGGCGCTAAGTTATCGCCCCAAAGGGGACATGAGCCAATTTTCCTCCACAAGTCTTTCTTTCTTTGTTTCTCTCCGCCTAGTACTTGCCACCGTGTAGGAGAGCAGAGGCCCAGATCCGGCTCTGGCTCCTGGTCCATGGATCGGCCGCAAAGCCGGCGGCGTCTTGAGCGGGCTCGGCCTGCACCACCGGCATGCTCCAGGACCTTTCAGCAAGAGGGGGCGGGGGGTCTGAACGCGCCTCACCCGGTACAAAATCCAGGCCTGCTCCCTGGGTGGCAGTTTCAAGGCCCCCCTCTTTCAAAATCGCAGGACGCATGCACAGCTTGGAAGAGGCTGAAGTCTCTGTATATGACATCAAGCCATTAAACTGGAACATGGAATTGAGCGGGCGCGAGAAATTCAAAAGGAAAATCGTGAGTTTTTACCGTTGACTCGCACGATCACAAGTTGGAAAAACGTTTTAAATTAAAAATCGCGTGTCTCGCAATTAATTTGCGCGAGTTGGCATTACTGATACACTTATGCCTGGACAGCTATATTCCTCACGTTGGAAAGCTGTTTTACTTTGCTCACTACATGTAAACGTCATGTATGTGCTTCTTTAAATTGCTTTGTATTTTCAGTTTTAAAAAATTATTTTGAGATCGAATAATGGGCTTGTTTGTCCCCATGAAATTTAAATCTATCTCAACTAACTGTGGAGGTAACAAAAAAAACTGTGGAGGTAATAGACTGAGGGGGTTCTGTTGTTCCTCAGGGGAGTGAATGAACCCAAGAGGCTCTGCACTAAAGAATGTTGCTGAACTGGTTTAGGAGATGACCTCTGCCCAGCAACAAGATTTCCCTTCCCCCTCACATCAGCAGGATGTCCTTTGTCTTGCACTCAAAAAGACAAAGCAGCCGGTAACTCTGACCTTTGACTTTCCGGAGGAGCTCATCTCCATTGAACTGTTAAAGACTTGGGGGCCGGGGGTGAGGGGTGGCAGTCCAGTTGTGTAGAATGACTAAACCTGCAAGAGGTTCAAATGAATTTAGAAACGATGCAGAAGATAACTGATGGTCGCTTGTAACTGAGCCATACAGAGCAGGAGAGCCTCTGTTCAATTCTTGGCCTGTGCTGAGTTAGCCAATCACAGCCACGGTGGCTACAAAGGCCATACCAGTGCTTCTGACATGTCTTCCTTTTTCCTCAACTGAGGATTCCCCTCTACCGTGGTTGACATGGCCCTCGACCGCGTCTGTTCTATCTCCCACACTTCTGCCCTCACCCCTGCCCCTCCCTCCCGAAACCACGATAGAGTTCCCCTTGTCCTCACCTTTCACCCCACCAGCGTCCACATTCAACGCATCATCCTCCGCCATTTCCGCCATCTCCAACATGATCCCACCAACAAACACATCTTCCCCTCACCTCCCCTTTCAGCATTCCGTAGGGACCACTCCCTCCGAGACACCCTAGTCCACTCCTCTATCACCCCCAGCACCCCTTCCCCTTCGCCCGGCACCTTCCCGTGCAAGCACAGGAGATGCAACACCTGCCCTTATACCTCCCCCCTTCCCACTGTCCAGGGCCCCAAACACCCCTTCCAGGTGAATCAGCGATTTACTTGTACTTCTTGCAATCTAGTATACTGTATTCGCTGCTCACGATGTGGTCTCCTCTACATTGGGGAGACCAAACGCAGATTGGGTGACCGCTTTGCGGAACACCTCCATTCAGTCCGTAAGGGTGACCCCGAGCTTCCGGTTGCCTGTCATTTTAATTCACCGCCCCATTCCCACTCAGACCTCACCATCCTCGGGCTCTTGCATTGTTCCACGGAAGCTCAGCGTAAGCTCGAGGAACAGCACCTCATCTTCCGATTAGGCACTTTACAGCCTTCCGGACTCAATATCGAGTTCAACAATTTCAGATCATAACCTCGGCCCCCATTACATATTTATATATTTTTTATCCACACTTTTGGTTTGTGCCTTTTCTCTTTTTTTTCTCTCCCACGGTTTCGACCTGAAACGTTAACTGTTTCTCTCTCCACGGATGTTGCCTGGCCTGCTGAGTTTTTCCAGCTTTTTCTGTTGTTATTTCAGATTTCCAGCATCCGCAGTATTTTGTTATCGTAGGTTCACCTCAATGTCCCTGGAGTAAGGAAGGGAAAAACTAGTCAGGGTTCCTTCTCCTATTCACTAAGCAACAGCATCTGCTGGAAAATAGGTATGTATGGGCATCAGATGTGGACAGGATAGGGCTCCGCTATAAGGTGGAACAAGACCGAATAACCTGTCAACACTCACTGTCTAGGCTCATGCATGAAGTATGAGGTACTGCATTCTGTGCTGTATTCACTGAACCATCCTGTAGCACCGTAGCAGAGGTCGGACCTTCAGCAGAGAAGGAAGTAATAAGGTGCGGGGGGAGGGGGAGGACATTGGCCAAAAATATGCCACATTCGAGCCCCTCCCTCCACCCCCCGCCCCAACAAATGAACCCAAAGGAAAAGAACAGCTGTGCTAACTTAGTATTTTTTGATTACCTTCTTGCTGTGCTGTCAACTTGAGTGCCAGACCACAGAAGGTCACAGCATTTGTTAAGTATTAAACACAAAGTCTGACTGACTGTCAAATTGTCAAATAGCTCACAAATACTTGCTGGCTAAATTGGATGAGGTGCAAGGAAAGCTTCCCACTCCCTCCTCTGTAGTCCTCATTAATCTGAAGCTTTCTTCCTCCCACTTCCTATAATTCCCTTCCTCTCCCTATAGTCCAACTCTCAATTCCGCTTCACCCTTCCCTCTCTCTATAGTTACCATCTCTTTACAACCTCCTCGCTGTCTTTCCCTATAGTTCCCAACCTCCCTATAACTTACAACTCTTGAGTTTTTTTTGTTTGTTTCTTCAAGCTGATCTCAAATTTATTGCCGCCATTTCTCTGACCCCTAGGAACGCATTGATGTGCCTCAATAATCCCGTGACTTGATGTTGGCGGAACAAAACAAGGCTTTTATTAACTTAGAAGATAACACGCAGTGGAGAGAGGTATCTTCCATCTGGAGCTCTGCAGTACTGGATATGAGGCCAGACTGAGCTGGCTTACATAGAGGCCAGGTATGGGCGGAGCCCTACACACAACACATTCCATACATTCCAATATACAATACAATGGTGAGGAGAAACCTGAAACCAACCACAGTCACAGGCAATACAATGGTGAGGGGAAACCTGAAACCAACCACAGTCACAGGCAGTGATGAATGGAATATTTCATCACATTCACCCCTTCTATAGATTTAGTCTGTTCGGGGGTTTGGTAGTCCTCTGCGACCGACGTGGCTGTTGTGGTGTCGCGGGTGTCGGCTGGGTGTCCCCGGTGGCCTCCTGGGTCTCTGCCGGGGGTGCCGCCAGGGTTGTTGAAGGGGTAGTTGGTGGGGGTGCCGTTGGTCGATGTTCTTCCAGGGGTGATGAAAGAGTAGTGGGTGGGTAAGAGTTGCTGTGGTCGTTGTTGCTGCTATTGCCGTGGTTGTTGTCGTTACCAGCTGGGGCGACGTCTTTTATTGACACGGTGTCCTCCCTTCCGTCGGCGTGCTGGACATACGCATATTGGGGGTTGGCGTGGAGTAGGTGCACTGGCTCCACGAGAGGGTCCGTCTTATGGCCCCTCACATGCCTTCGCACGAATACCGGACCTGGGGTGGAGAGCCATGACGGCATGGATACGCCTGAGGTGGATTTCCGGGGAAAGCTAAACATTCGTTCATGAGGCGTGGCATTAGTGGCAGTACACAATAGCGACCGTATCGAATGGAGCACATCTGAGAGGACTTCCTGCCAGTGGGAGATAGGGAGGCCCTTGGTCCTTAGAGCTAGAGTGACTGCTTTCCATACTGTCCCGTTCTCTCGCTCCACTTGACCGTTACCCCGGGGGTTGTAGCTGGCGGTACGGCTCGTGGCGATACCCCTGGACAGCATGTACTGGCGTAGCTCTTCACTCATGAAGGACGCCCCCCTATCCGTGTGGATGTAGCTCGGCATACCGAACAGGCAGAACAGGCTGTTGAGGCATTTAATGACCGTGGCGCTGGTCATGTCTGGGCAGGGGAAGGCGAATGGGAACCGGGAGTATTCATCCACAATGTTCAGGAAGTAAACATTGTGGTCGACGGACGGGAGGGGGCCCTTGAAATCTAAGCTGAGCCGCTCAAAGGGCCGTGTAGCTTTGATTAAGTGGGCTCTATCAGGGTGGTAGAACCGAGGCTTGCACTCAGCGCAAGTGCGGCAGTTCCTGGTCAGAGACCGAACTTCCTCAATCGAGTAGGGTAAGTTGCGGGACTTTATGAAATGGAACAGCCGCGTGACCCCTGGGTGGCAGAGGTCGTTGTGGAGGGTCTGTAGCCGATCCCCGGTGGCGCTGGCACACATCCCTCGTGAGAGGGCATCTGGGGATTCGTTAAGGGCCCCTGGCCGGTAAATGATGTCATACTCGAAGGTGGAGAGCTCGATCCGCCACCTAAGAATCTTATCATTTTTGATCTTCCCCCTCTGTTTATTATTGAACATAAACGCTACCGACCGCTGGTCGGTAAGTAGGGTGAAGCGTTTGCCGGCTAGGTAGTGGCGCCAGTGGCGCACTGCCTCCACGGTGGCTTGGGCCTCCTTTTCCACGGAGGAGTGTCTGATCTCGGGCCCTTGGAGGGTCCTCGAGAAGAAAGCTACGGGCCGCCCCGCCTGGTTGAGGGTGGCCGCCAAGGCAAAGTCAGACGCATCACTTTCCACTTGAAATGGAGTGTTCTCGTCCACTGCCTGTAGCATGGCCCGCTCAATATCCTGCTTAATGCTTTTGAAGGCGGCGTGGGCCTCAGCAGAGAGCGGAAAAGAGGATGCTTTCAAGAGGGGGCGGGCTTTGTCGGAGTAGTTGGGGACCCATTGGGAATAATAAGAAAATAACCCCAGGCACCTTTTCAGGGCTTTGGGAGTGTTGGGCAGGGGCAGCTCCTGTAGGGGGCGCAATCGGTCGGGGTCTGGTCCGATTTCCCCATTCTCCACCACGCTGCCTAGTATGCAGAGGCGCGTGGTGTTGAAAACGCACTTGTCCTCGTTGTAGGTGAGGTTGAGTTTTTGTGCGGTTTTCAGGAACCTCTTGAGGTTCGAGTCGTGATCCTGCTGGTTGTGACCGCAGATGGTGACGTTGTCGAGGTAGGGGAAGGTTGCCTGCAAGTGGTGGTCATCGACCATGCGATCCATCTCCCTCTGGAAGACCAAGACCCCATTCATCACCCCAAAGGGGACTCTGAGGAATTGGTAGAGGCGTCCGTTCACCTCGAAGGTGGTGTACGGGTGGTCCTCTGGTCTGATAGGGAGCTGGTGGTACGCTGACTTGAGGTCGATGGTGGAGAACACCCGGTATTGGGCGATTTGGTTCACCATTTCTGATATGCGGGGTAGCGGGTAGGTGTCTAGTTGGGTGTACCTGTTGATCGTTTGGCTATAGTCGATCAACATCCGTTTCTTCTCGCTACCCCTCACCACCACCACTTGGGCGCACCACGGGCTATTGCTGCATTCAATAATGCGCTCTTTCAGGAGCCTGTCTACCTCGGTCGCGATAAACCGCCTGTCCTCCCAGCTGTACCTCCTGCTTTTGGTCGCTATTGGCCGGCAGTTAGGGGTAAGGTTCGCGAATAGCGAAGGCGGCTTTACCTTCAGGGTAGCCAGGCCGCACACTGTGAGGGGCGGCTGGGACCCACCGTACTTGAGCGTGATGCTTTGGTGGTTGCACTGGAAATCCAGGCCCAAGATCACGCTCGCGCATAGATTCTTCATGATTAATACTTTAAAATTATCGTATACAGTCCCGTTAACGGACAATTGTACCGTGCAGTAACCCAGAATGGTCGATGTCTGGGTTTTATCAGCCATAGAGATGGTACCCTGAGTAGGGACCACCTTTAGGGAGAGTTGTTGTGCCAGTTCAGGGTGGATAAAACTCTCCGTGCTTCCACTGTCAATTAAACATTTAACCCCGCACCCGTTTACCTCGATGTCCACCATTGATTTGGATAGCGGGTGGGGCCTGGTCTGGTCCACTGTGACCGATGCCACTGTAGGGCCCTGATCGAGACAAGATGGCGTCCACGCTGTCTGCTCACAAGACGGCGGACCCCACGAGGTCGGGCAAGATGGCGTCCAAGATGGCCGCTCCCACGGCGCACACGCGGCGGTGGCGGGTTTTGGTTTTCCGGTGGGGTTCCCTCTGCACACCTTCCCGAAGTGCCCCTTCTTACCGCACTTAAAGCAGGTGGTGCCTTTCGCCGGGCACAGGTTTCTGGTGTGCTTTGGCTGCCCGCAGAAGTAGCAGTTGGGTCCCCGACGCGTCGCGGCTGTCGTAGGGCTTCTGGGGGGAGAGCGGGGCCCCGACGGTGTCGGGCTGCCGGGCAGGGAAGATGCCTTCCAAGATGGCGGCGCCCTTGGTGCACACGTGGTGGCGTGGACGGCATGGGCTGAAGAGTAGGCGTCCGAGTTTCTCTGGGCCACATCCAGGGATCGCGCGGTGTCCGCAGCCTGTTTCAGGTCCAATCCCGTTTTTTCCAGCAGTCTTTGCCGGATGTAAGTGGAGCTGAGGCCTGTGATAAAGGCATCGCGAACAAGCTCGTCGGTGTACACTGCGGCTTTTACATCTCGGCACTTGCAGTCTTTGCCAAGCATTTTCAGGGTGCCTAGGAACTCCTCCACCGATTCCCCAGGTCGCTGTGCGTGAGTGGCGAGCAGATGCCTAGCATACACCTCATTCGTAGGCTGCTGGTAATGCGCCTTTAAGATGTCGCAGGCGGCCAGGTACGTGTCGGCGTCTTGGATGAGGGGGTAAACCCGGTGGCTTACCCAATTCCGCAGAATTCCGAGTTTCATACTCGCAGCGTCCGTAGCGTCTTTGACGGCTGCGGAATTGTCCAGGAAGAATTCCATACACATAAACCAGTGTCCGAAGCGTGCTGATGTGTCCGGAGCATGCTGATCCAAATCCAAACGTTCGGGTTTCAGGAGTTGATCCATTGTGTTGAAAAATAAGTTAATAAAATTGATGTGCCTCAATAATCCCGTGACTCGATGTTGGCGGAACAAAACAAGGCTTTTATTAACTTAGAAGATAACACGCAGTGGAGAGAGGTATCTTCCATCTGGAGCTCTGCAGTACTGGATATGAGGCCAGACTGAGCTGGCTTACATAGAGGCCAGGTATGGGCAGAGCCCTACACACAACACATTCCATACATTCCAATATACAATACAATGGTGAGGAGAAACCTGAAACCAACCACAGTCACAGGCAATACAATGGTGAGGGGAAACCTGAAACCAACCACAGTCACAGGCAGTGATGAATGGAATATTTCATCACACGCATTTCATTTGACATTCTGTAACTCCACCTCTGCCCACAGGCTCTCAGTACTGCTGTATTGCCCCAGTCACTGATGATTTCATCCTGCCACTATTTCCTCCTCTACTGCCTTTGAAACAGAGAAAGAAAAATGAAACAGGAAAAGAAAAAAAAAACAAGAGAAATTATAAAATCAAAAAACCAAGAGCGCATGAAAAGATAAGTAAAGAGAAATAAAACAATTAGGAAACTGCATTTTTCCTTCAATCCCTAATTTCTCCCCATCTCACCCAAAGTTCTCACAACTGGCTGTATACTGGACGGCAATCAAGAGTGGGAACCCTGGTTGATTTTTCCTTCCCTAACTCAGCAGTGGTCAGCCAATTCAGCACAGACCAAGGATCAAGCCTGGGATCTTTCTGGCCTGTATGCATCAGATGCTCCATGGATAAATTCACTCAACCACTGGGGAAGCCTGCTGTATTACCTTTTATGCTGAACCTGATTACAGTATGCAGTGTTAAGGAGTATTATGCTACTGGAGGTTCTGTATTTTACAAGCCACATTGGAAGATGGTGATCACTGTTTGCTGAGCTATGAGGAGCCATACATTCTGACTTCAAGCACAAACAGCTTGACATTTTCAACTTTATGACACAAATTACATTTTGCCATTTAAAGGCAAACTTTGCCTTAAAGGTTTCCATTGGTGTCAGCCGTGGCTCAGTGGCAGCACTTTTACCTCCAAGTCAGAAAATGCTGGGTTCAGGTCCCACTCCAGAGACTTGAGCACAAAATCTAGGCTGACACTCCAATGCAGTACTGAGGGAGTGTTGCGCTGTCGGAGGTGCTGTCTATCAGATGAGGTGTTAAACTGAGGCCTGTCTGCTCTCTCAGGTGGACATAAAAGATCCCATGGCACTATTTCGAAGAAGAGCAGGGGGTTTCCCCGGTGTCCTGACCAATATTTATCCCTCAATCAACATCAGTAAAACAGATTATCTGCTCATTATCACATTGCTGTTTGTGGGAGCTTGCTGAGCGCAATTTGACACAGTACTCAAAATGTAGCCTGACCAGAGCTGTACAATTTGATCTTGACTTCCTCTACTGTTTTGGTTATATAGTTCAATACTCTACTGCTGCTCTACATTGGTTGCACATTTTTAGCATCGCGTCTACTAAGACTCGGGGGGGGTGGGGGGGAATTCAGTTGCTTTGCGCCTCCCGTTAACGCCATAAGAGGGCGCTAATGGGTCGCAAAGCAACTAGTGCACAGACGTGGCGATGTTTGCGCCGCTCGTGAAATTGACCAGACATTTTGGGCGGCGCTAAACACTACCAGTACGATCTCCTGCGCCCACAGATCATGATGTCAGTCGAGCGTGCAACACCCCGGACCAGATAATGAGTGGCGCCTCCTGCCTTACCGCCTGACGCTAGCAACGACAGGTTGAGGGGAGCGATTTGCAGTCAGGAAGGGACTAGGGGAGCGCTATTTAAAGGCGACCGCTTCCTGCCTTTTTTTGTTGGCGACATTTTTGCACCACGCATTCTGAAAGGGAGAGAGAGAGAGACTTCTGGAGAAATTCAACGCTGTGTGAAGGAGTTTTGGATACTGAGCAGCACTTTGCAGGTTCATTTTGATTTGACCTTCCTTGCATCGATTTAGAAGAGACTATGGGGGCTGCACTCTGAGCTCTTTTCCTGGGCCTCTCTGTTCTTTCCAGCAGATTTGATGTACAGGTCTCTCCAGGCCGAGGTTCAAGGCTGCAATGAGCAGAGTGTGGACGGAGAGCAAGATCGACCCTCCCCTTTAAGAACTGGCCGGCACCAGTGTGTCTGTGTTCCATTGCTGACTGACATCACATGAGCTTCGCCAGCGCTCTGAGGTAGTGCCTCGCTCCTCGGCGTTAGCGCCTTAAGAGAGGTTTGTAGCGCCTGATTTAGCGCTCCAATCACCTCCAGGGGTGATAGAAGCCAAGTGTGCAGTCGGAGGCGATAATTCACGCCAGGCGCTAAACTTTGCGCCTTGCCAATAATTGCGCCCCAATCGGGGCGATACCGAATTTCTCCCCCCAAGTCTTTTTCAGCTTCCTCCTTAGCCATTTCAATACCATCCATGAAATGATGCCAATTGTTCCTATGTGAAGTATTTTAAATTTGTCTGTACTAAATTTTATCTGCTATTATTCTGTCCACTTACATATTTTGTCCAGTTGATTCTGAAATTTCTGTGTGGCTTCTCCTAGTTTTCCATCATCTGCAGATCTGACCAGTTTGCATGGAGTTTCTGAGTCCAACTCATTGATGTAAATTAGAAACAGCTGTGCTCCCAACATCACTCCCACTCACGACACCCAACTCTGTACTTCCCTCAATTCCAACACAACTCCGCTAACAAGTACTCATTGTTTTCTACTTTTCAGCTAATTTCATATCCATACCAAAGATTTACTCTAAATCCCTGCAGCTTTGAACTTAATTAATAGCTTTTTGTGTGGAACGCTTTCAAATGTCTTCTGAAAGTCTGGGTACAACATGTTGTATGGCTTACCACAGTTCACTTGGGATGACATTTCCTCAAAAAATGTCAAGGAGGTTAGTCATGCAGGACTTCCCCTTCTGAATCCATGTTGACTGCTGTTCATTATGTTATTATTATATAGCTAATCTTTGGGGGAAAAATTCAGTTGGTTTGCACCTCCCGTTAGTGCTTTAAGAGGGCGCGAATGGGGTGCAAAGCAACTAGCGCCCGGGCGCGGTGATGTTTGCGCCGCTCGCGAAATTAACTAGACATTTTGCGGCGGCGCTAAACACTACCGCCACGATTTCCTGCGCCAGCAGATTGTGACATCAGTCGAGTGTGCAACGTCCCGTTAGTGCCCCAGACTGGATATTGAGTGGCGCCCCCTGCCTTACCGCCTGCCGTTAGCAACGACAGGTTGAGGGGAGCGTTACGCTGTCAGAAAGGGACTAGAGGAGCGTTATTTAAAGGCAACCGCTTCCTGCCTTTTTTTGTCGGTGACATTTTTGCACCTCGCATTCTGAGAGAGAGAGAGAGACTTCTGGAGAGGTTCAACGCTGTGTGAAGGAGTTTTGAGTACTGAGCAGCACTTTGCAGGTTTATTTTGATTTGCCCTTCCTTGCTTCACGAGCGCTCTGAGGAAGTGCCTCGCTCCTCGCCCTTTGCGCCTTAAGACAGGTGTGAAGCGCCTGATTTAGCGCTCCAATCACCTCCAGGGGCGATAAAAGCCAAGTTTGCTGTCGGAGGCAATAATTAGCACCAGGCGCTAAGCTTTGCGCACGGCCGATAATGGCGCCCCAAATGGGGCGATACCGAATTTTTCCCCCTTTGAGTTTACACCTGATAATCAATTATATTATTTTACACTGGATTGAAGTAAGACTAATGGGGAAGTAATTGCCTGAGTCTGATTTTTTGCAAATGGACACCACATTAGCCTGTTTCCAATCGACTGACACCTCCTCAGTGTTCAGTTACTCCCTCATAATGATTATCAATACAATCACAAATCTCCTCTGCTTTAGAACTTGAGAATAAATATCATCTATCTCTTTGTATGAAAAGTTTTGAGATATACGATACTTTTAAAATGCAATTTTAAAATTCTCATCCTTGATTTCAAATCCCTCCATGGCCTCGCCCCTCTCTCTCTCTGTAATCTCCTCCAGTCCCACAACCCCCCCGAGATATCTGCACTCCTCCAATTCTGGCCTCTTTAGCATCCCCGATTTTAATCGCTCCGCCATTGGTACTCATGCCTTCAGCTGCTCAGGCTCTAAGCTCTGGAATTCCCTCCCTAAACCTCTCCGCCTCTCTACCTCACTCTGCTCCTTTAAGACGCTCCTTAAAACCTACCTCTCATCTGTCTTATTAGCTTCTTATGTGGCTTGGTGTCAAATTCTGTTTGATAATGCTCCTGTGAAGCGCCTTGGGACGTTTTACTATGTTAAAGGCATTATATAAGTACAAGTTGTTGTTATTGTTAAAATCAATCTGCCATTCCTTACTTTGGAGGTGAAATTCTTCTTGCTAATAATAACAAAAGCAGGATATGAGTACGATTCAGGAAACCCCATTTTATATCGCAATCACTTTTTCACTAAAGTTATTGATGAGACAAATTTCACTTGTTGTGAAAGCTATCAATCTGGCCATTTAGCTTGGTATCATCAGCAATTGTGGAAAAATATATATATTTCCCATGGTGATGTCCTTGTCTACCATTATCATGTCAGAGGAGCAGCAGCAGAGGATGGAGCAAAGGAGAGTCAGACAGCATTTAAGGAGGATATAACCACCAGATGTAACATTCCCCCCCACCCCCCGGTCCCCCACCATAGAATATACAGACAATGTAGATCCTATAAGGACCTTAGTGAGGAGCTTGTATAAAAAGAATGCACTTCTTTGAAGAGATGGTAGGGGAGCACTGCCAACTAATGCATGATGGCCTGTAGCCATGGTCATCCCAAGGTCCAGGGCGCTTTGCAAGCTCGTACAGAAAAGGACTCCACCAAGAAGGTCTTCTGCTCCATGAATGTACAACTTTTGCAGCCCGGACAATTGGGGAGGGGCTTTACAGTATGCTCCAGCTCATGTTTCATCCATAGTTGTATCCTACTGTGCCCTGCAAAACTTCACCATACAAAATGATCTGGACTTGGACACTGCTGGGGAGGTGGTCCAAGCTGCTTTGAAGGCTGAACTGCAGGGAGAATAGCATCACACTGGACCCACACTCCTCAGTAACTTAGTAAATTTAGTACTCATCTTAGAACATGATGATATCACATGACCCTGCCAATAATCATCAGCTGATTCAAAAAGCCAGCACTAAGTAAGTGTAGCCTTTCTTGTGTGACTCTAACTTCCATGAACAGCAAAGTGCAACATTAGTGTACATTCTATTTTAACACAATAAAGTAAAAAATCATCAGGAGCCAACGTTCACTTTCTTAATGTAGTGTATGTACCTTTAAGAGAGAACTACTTTTACAGCTCCTGTATACTGTAGTACCGGCAGTGACCACACCTCATCATAATCATAATCATAATCAACTTTATTGTCATTGTTAGTGCACAAGTGCAGTACAACGAAATGTAGGCTTGCGGCTCCCGAGAGTGTACATTTGGATTAAGACATTTAAACATTCAACATACATTTGGCTTGTAATACATTAACATAAACATAACCATAGTAAAGTGCATTGGCAGATGTGCAGGCTTTAGTGTTTATTTGTGGAGTTCAGTAGGATGACAGCCCTGGGAAAGAAGCTGTTCCTAAATCTGGTCGTACGGGTGCAAATGCATCTGCAGCATCTCCCAGATGGCAGGAGGGCGAACAGACTGTGGCTGGGGTGGGTAGGGTCTTTGATGATGGTCCGTGACCTCTGTAAACAGCGTTTCTGGTATATGTGCTCTATGGTCGGTAGCCGGGTGCCGGTAATGCGTTGGGCAGTTTTGACTACCCGCTGCAGGGCTTTCCGGTCATAGTAGCTACAGCTGCCATACCATACTGTGATACAGTTCGTCAGGATGCTCTCTATTGTGCAGCGGTAAAAGTTAGAGAGGATCAGGGGTGACAGGTTACATCCCTTCGGCCTCCTTAGGAAATATAGGCGCTGCTGGGCCTTCTTCACCAGAGAGGAGGTATTGAGGGACCAGGAGAGGTATTCCGTGATGTGGACTCCGAGGAACTTAAAGCTGTCCACCCTTTCCACCACAGCCCCATTGATGTGGATGGGGGTGTGACTTCCGCCTTTAGACTTCCTGAAGTCCACAATGTATATAAGCCTTGTATATAAGCCTTGAGCATGCCTCTGTACCCCCAGTCTTGAGACTAACCTACTCCAGTAAACACCTGTTGATTGTTAAGTTACAGCATCTGTGTAGTTATTGAAAAACATCATACTCTCAGAATCACGGATCTAACAGTGGCGACGAGTGTCGATTCGAATCTACCTGCAACTCTGCATTTCCCTTCGAGGATTCGCTCCGGGAGGGCGGTGGAAGAAAGTCGAGGCCAGAAGCACGGGCGTCGACCACAAGCAACCGCCCAGTCGTCCGGCAGAGAGTGAACATCGCAGGGGAGGCTGTTGAGAGCCGAGCTTGGTTCCCCAGCTACGACGATCAGCAACAGACTGACAACAGGTACAGCGCAGACCCTTCCCGGACAGCGGCGGCTGGAGCCGACCGACGGCAGAGAAAAACCCGATAAGCGTCGACGAGGTAAGAGAGAGGGTGAAGCGCACAGGGCGCAGCCGGGGGTTGAAAACCGAGCGGCGTCGAGGAAAAACAAAACGGAGAGAGAAGGGTAAAGCAGCAGCCGGGTTCAGGACCGAGCGGCGGAAACGGGAAAGGCACACAGAAAAAAAACGCGCAGAGCACAGCCAGGGGTCAAGGGCTAAACAGTGTCCGCGGGGAGAAGAAGGGAGAGCGCGGGAGACGCCATTGAGCCGCGGAGAAGAAGGAAGAGTGCGGGAGACGACATTTTTAGAAGCCGCAGCAGAGAAGAAGGGCGAGCGCGGGTGTTGAGTCTGTATGTCCCAGTTAATGTTAGGATCAATCACTGGACACAGACAACAAGAATAACTTTTAACAGGTCTTTACTATTCGGAGGTCAGGGCTGAACTGCCCAGCAAATCCTTGCACAACACTTATATACCGGTGTGGTCACAACCGGTATTACAGTATTACAGTATACAGCAGCCAAGAGAAAGTAGTACATCTCTTAAGGTAGTTCTCTTAAGGTGGAACAGGTTACATACACCACAATCCTCCCTTTTTAGCTTAACAGTTATAGCCCCATTTAACATAACATAATAACATATATATATATACAACTTCACGCAAAACAGTTCAAAGATTCAGTCTCTGAGGAGGCCTCCTGATTCGAGTTGGATAACGTCTTTCAGGGGTCTCTGATTCTCGTTGTTGGGGTGACTCATCTAGTTGGTCTCTTATGGATTGGACATCATCATCAGGTACATTCGCTTCTGAGGTAGATGCTTCAGGTTCACTAACTTCTTCCACGGTTGTCTCTGCCATAACCATGGGTTCGACCCTTGTTCTCGATTCTACCAGTTGGTCAGCATGACGCCGTATTACATTTTCACCAATATCTACCGTGTACATCAGGGGTCCTTGTCTGGCCCGAATTGTTCCAGATTGCCATTTCTCGTTTTTATAATCCCGGGCTAACACTGGTTGTCCTATTTCGAAACTCCGAGTGGTCTTGTTATTGAAATGCTGGAACTGTTTGTTTTCAACTTCCCTCCGCACATTTGGTTTTAACAAGTCCAACCTGGACCGCAACCTCCTGTTATAGAACATCATGGCAGGACTTTGGTTTGTCACTGCATGAGTGGTGTTTCGATATGCCAGTAGGAATTTGTCCACCTTGTGTTGTAGTGGAATCTGATCTTCGCTCATGGCCTTTATTGCTTTTTTAAACGTTTATACAAATCTCTCGGCCAACCCGTTTGTAGCCGGATGATATGGGGCAGAGGTATAATGTTTCACCCCATTCTTCTTCATGAATCTCTGGAATTCTTCTGACACGAACTGCGGTCCGTTGTCTGAACATATTTGTTCTGGCAATCCATTTCTCGCAAATATCGTTCTTAACACCGCGATCGTCTTTTCCGAGGTAGTGGTAGTCATCTTAATCACTTCTGGCCATTTAGAATGTGCGTCCACCGCAATTAAAAACATGGAGTCCATGAAAGGACCAGCAAAGTCAATATGTACACGTTGCCATGGGGTTGAAGGCCATTCCCATGGATGCAGCGGTGCAATCGGAGGTGCATTTTGCACTTTTTGGCACCCTGAGCAGCTTTTCGTCAGCTCCTCTATCTGTTGGTCGATACCCGGCCACCACACATAAGCCCTAGCAAGGCTTTTCATCTTGACTCCCCCCAGATGACCTTCATGCAGTTCCTTTAGAACTCTCTCTCTTAACTTAGGAGGAATAATCACCCTTGTTCCATACATCAATGTTCCTTGACAGACGGACAGCTGTTCTCGTCTTGCTGAGAATGCCGGTAACAGTGGATCACCATGTGCTGGCCATCCCTTCACTGTCACTTCGTAGACCCTGGACAGTGTCGGGTCGTTCCTGGTTTCTCTTTCAATACTTGCATTGGTGACTGGTAAACATTCGATGATGGTCGAGTGAAATAACTCAACAGGGTCAACCGTCGGTGCCTCCTCCTCTGTAGGTAGTGGCAGGCGCGACAGCCCATCAGCATTACCATGCTGCTTTGTACCTTTGAATTCTATCTGATATTGATGTGCCCCTAGGAAAAGGGACCATCTCTGGAGTCTCTGTGCTGTCATCACCGAAACACCCTTCTTAGGGTTAAAAATGAATACCAACGGCTGGTGGTCTGTCAGAAGCGTAAACTTTTGGCCCTGCAGGTAATGATTAAACTTCTTTACTCCCCACACAAGGATGAGAGCCTTCCTATCTATCTGAGCATAGTTGCGCTCAGCGGAGGTCAATGATCTGGATGCGAACGCAACTGGCCTCTCCTGGCCATTTGGCAACTTGTGTGAGAGTACTGCCCCAATACCATATGGAGAAGCATCACAAGCCAAACGAATAGGCAACGTTGGGTTGAAGTGAGCCAACACTTCCTCTGAGGTGATCAATGCCTTGCTTTCGCGAAAGGCCCTCTTACAGTCCTCGCTCCACTTCCATGGTACTCCTTTCTGCAAAAGAGCGTTCAGCGGGTGCAGCACCGTGGATAAATTTGGCAGAAACTTATGGTAATAGTTAATCAACTCTAGAAACGACCTCAATTGGGATACATTATCCGGAGCGGGAGCCTTCACAACAGCTTCGATCTTGTCAGGGGACTTATGAAGCCCCTCCTGGTCAATGACATGACCACAGTACGAGATCCGCTTCTGAAAGAATTCACATTTCTGGCGATTAACTCGAAGACCATATTCTTTCAATCTGGTGAGCACCAGTTCCAAGTTTGCAAGGTGTTCCTCGTCATCATCTCCTGTAATCAGAATATCGTCCAGGTAACATTGTGTACCTGGAATTCCCTGTAATACCTGCTCCATGGCCCTCTGCCAAATTGCTGGAGCCGATGCCACTCCAAAAACCAGTCTATTATACCGGTACAAGCCTCTATGCGTGTTGATCGTGAGATACTGGCGTGACTCTTCCTCAACTTCCATCTGTAAGTACGCCTGCGCCAGGTCTATCTTGGTGAAGTGTTTCCCGCCAGACAACGAAGCGAAGATATCCTCAATCCGTGGAAGCGGATACTGCACCGTGTGAAGCACCGGATTAACAGTGATCTTGAAATCTCCACAGATGCGAACCTTCCCCGGTTCCCCCGGCTTGTTGCTCGATGAACGCTTCATGACTGGGACAATGGGCGTGGCCCACTCACTCCAGTCTACCTTAGACAGTACTCCTGAACGTTCTAGCCCTTCCAGCTCAGCTTCCACAGCAGGTCGTATTGCATAAGGTACCGGTCTGGCTTTGAAAAATTTCGGGTTTGCATGTTCTTCAACCTTGATGTTTGCCGTAATTCCTCTCAGTGTTCCCAGTCCCTGTTGGAACACCTCTTTAGCATCGTCCAATATTCTGGACAATCGTTTAGGTTTGACATCTTTTGTACCGGAATCTACCGTTAGTGCTTTTAAGGAATGCCAGTCCATATTTATTTTCCTAATCCACTCCCGTCCCAGTAGTGGTGGACCTCCCTCAGGTAGCACATATAAGTCCATTCCTCGGCTTTCTTTGCCCTTGTGGACCACCTTTACCTCTATCTTCCCGATGGGGTATACTCTTTGCCCCGTGTATGTTTTCAATACAATCTCCGTATCCCGTAGGGGAATATGTGGGAATAACCGTTTGTAATCTTTCTTATTCATGACCGTCAATGCTGATCCAGTGTCCAATTCCATCTTCACTTTGACTCCTGCTATCTGAAGTGTGACCCAAATTGTTTGGAGGTCTGCTTCCTTACCAACATTGTGTACTCTTAGACTACCCAGTTCATTACTGCTGGAGTCTGAATCTGACTTCTGTTCGTTTGAACTGTTCTCTGTCACCTTGTGTACCTTTCTGTACTTTTCCTGCGGTGACTTTTTGTTGCTGGTCTTCTTTCCTGACCGGCATACTTTAGCTATGTGACCAAGCCTGCCACATTTTCTGCATTCCTGATTTTTGAACCAGCACTGGTTCTGATCGTGCGTTGTCTTTCCACAACGATAACATTTTACTGTACTCAAGACCATTTGATTGGTGCAGAGTTCCGATGACCGTAGCTGCATTTCCGCAGTGCCTCTCGCTGCGGCTTCTTGCGATGCTGCAACAGTGACAGCTTTATCAAGCGTAAGATCATTCTCTTCAAGCAGTCGCTTTTGTGTTCCTTCTTTTAACAATCCACACACAAATTTATCTCTCAGCGCATCTGCTAGCCCTGTTCCAAACTGACAGTACTTCGATAGCTTACGTAGTTCAATTAAAAATTCAGCGTTGCTTTCGTCTTTCAACTGCGTTCTTCTGTAAAATTTAAATCGTTCTGCTATCATCAGCGGCGTGGGGTTTAAATGATTTTTCAGGACAGTAACAATATTCGCGAAGGTCTGATCTGCTGGTTTATTTGGTGATAGAAGGTGCTTCAATAGCCCGTATGTCTTCGCCCCCATTGAGCTTAATAAGGTTAATGCTTTCTCATCATCTGGTACCTTATTTGCTTTACAATAAACTTCCATGCGTTCTACATATGTGGTCCAATCTTCGATATCACTATCAAAGGTATTAATGCTCCCATGTTTAGGCATCCTTGCAAGTTTTTAAATTTTTCATTTTCTCAAAATGGCGGCTTCCCGTGCTTGTCTTCTTCTCCCGCCTACTAAAATGGCGGCTTCCCGCGCTTGGCGGTCTTTCCCGCGCTCGTCTTCTTCCCCCGCCCGTCTTCTTCCCCCGCCGACTACAATGGCGGATTCCCGCGTTTGCCTTCTTCCCCCGCTGGCTGCAATGGCGATTGCCTTGCTGCTGCCGTTCTCGCCTCCCCAGCGGTTCTCACTCCCCGACGCTGCTTTGCCTTGCAGCCCCGCTTGCAGCCCGGTCCTTTACACTGGCTGCGTTTGAATTCTCCGCGGCTCTCGTGCCTTAAGCTTCTCAACTCCCCGACGCTGCTTTGCCTCGCAGCCCGGTCCTGTACACCGGCTGCGTTTGAGTTCTCCGCGGCTCTCGAGCCTTAAGCTGCCCCAGTCGCTGCGCCTCTCGGCCTCGATTGCAGCCCGGCCCTTTCTACCGGCCGTGGTCGAGCTCTCTGCCCTTATTCCTCCGTTTTCCCTCCCCTACTCCACAGTCAACGCGGCCGACTTTCTGCTCGTGTTGCTGATCGGCTTACCCACCACCGTGGTAGAAGGGATGATCACTGCCTGTCGCTGATGGAGGGCTTCGTGGTCAGAATTCTTTTTCTTTTTAACCCGGGTTCTCGATGCCTCCCGTGCGATGGTGCTCAGCAGGATGATGAGGGCGGATGCCTCTTCTCGACGCCCGTTTTGAGGACGAAGCTGCCTTGGATGTAAATTTGCCGCAGGGTAAGATCGGACTCGTCGCCACTGTTGAGTCTGTATGTCCCAGTTAATGTTAGGATCAATCACTGGACACAGACAACAAGAATAACTTTTAACAGGTCTTTGCTATTCGGAGGTCAGGGCTGAACTGCCCAGCAAATCCTTGCACAACACTTATATACCGGTGTGGTCACCACCGGTATTACAGTATTACAGTATACAGCAGCCAAGAGAAAGTAGTACATCTCTTAAGGTAGTTCTCTTAAGGTGGAACAGGTTACATACACCACAGCGGGAAGAAAGGAAAGCACGGGAGACGCCATTTTGTGCCAGCGGAGAAGAAGGGAGAGCGCGGGAGACGCCATTTTTGACAGTTAACTCATACCCAGGGATGCCGAAGAGTAGCAGTATCTCTATGTTCGACAATGAAGTCGAAGATTGGGCGACATATGTGGAACGTATTGAGGTGTACTGCAGGGCGAGTGAAGTGCCAGATGCTAGGAAAGCACTGGTTTTGTTAAATTCCATGGGTGCAAAAACTTATGGCTTACTGTGAAACCTAGTAACCCCAGAGAATCCCGTGGATAAGAATTTTGAAAGCATAGTAGAAATCCTACAGGACCACTTAAACCCCACACCACTGCTGATAGCAGAAAGATTTAAGTTCCATAAAAGGAACCAACATAAAGATGAAAGCAATGCTGAGTACTTAACGGAACTGCGCAAGCTATCGAAGCACTGTCAGTTTGGAGTGGGACTAGCAGATAAGTTAAGGGACAAGTTTGTGTGTATCTTTAAAGTGAAGGAACCCAGAAACGGCTTCTATCCGAAAAGGATCTTACGCTGGACAAGGCTTTTAGCATGGCAGTATCACATGAAGCAGCCGCAAGGGGCGCTGCAGAGATACAACTGTCAAAAATGCTAACTGACGCAAAAGAAGTGTTCCAGGAGGGACTCGGAACACTAAAAGGCATAACAGCAACGATTAAAATAGAGGAAAATGCAAGCCAAAGTTTCTTAAGGCCAGACCAGTGCCTTATGCGATCCGACCAGCCGTCGAAGCAGAGCTGGAAGGGTTGGAACGTGCAGGAGTACTGTCCAAAGTGGACTGGAGCGAGTGGGCTACACCCATCATTCCTGTAATGAAGAGGTCGTTGAGTAATACGCCTGGGGAACCAAAGAAGGTCCGCATCTGTGGGGCTTTTAAGGTGACAGTGAATCCAGTCCTTCACACGGTACAATATCCGCTTCCACGAATTGAGGATATTTTCACCTCACTATCTGGAGGTAAACGCTTCACCAAAATTGATCTAGCCCAGGCGTACTTGCAAATGGAGGTGGAAGAAGCCTCAAAACAATACCTCATGATCAACACTCATAAAGGTCTCTACCAATACAACTGGCTGGTGTTCGGGGTAGCATCGGCTCCGGCTATTTGGCAAAGGGTGATGGATCAAGTCCTGCAAGGGATTCCAGGGACCCAGTGTTATTTGGACGACATCCTGGTCACGGGCGAAAATGACAGTGATCACCTCGCCAACTTGGAGAAGGTGCTCACTAGATTAAAGGAATATGGGCTACGAGCTAATCGCCACAAGTGCGAGTTTTTCCAGAAGCAGATCTCGTATTGTGGCCACGTTATCGATGAAGAGGGGTTACATAAGTCCCCTGAAAAGATTGAGGCAGTAGTCAAGGCTCCAGCAACGGAAAATGTGTCACAACTGAGGTCGTTCCTCGGGCTGGTGAACTACTACCATAAGTTCTTACCGAATTTGTCTACAGTATTACACCCACTGAACACCCTACTGCAAACGGGGGTACCGTGGAAGTGGAATGACGAATGTAAACGAGCTTTCCAGAAGTGCAAAGAATTGATCACATCAAAAGAGGTGTTGGCCCATTTCAACCCAGCACTACCAATTCGTTTGGCATGTGATGCATCACCCTATGGTATTGGAGCAGTGCTGTCGCACAAATTCCCAGACGGGTTGGAGAGGCCAGTAGCCTTTGCGTCTCGGTCACTAACCTCAGCCGAGCGCAACTACGCCCAGATTGACAGGGAGGCCCTCAGCCTAGTATGGGGAGTAAAAAAATTCAACCACTATCTGCATGGGCAGAAGTTCACCTTGCTGACTGACCACCAACCACTTGTCTCCATCTTTAATCCAAAGAAGGGCGTTCCGGTGATGACTGCACAACGGTTACAAAGATGGTCCCTTTTTCTAGGGGCGAACCAATATGAAATAGAATATAAAGGCACGAAACAGCATGGAAATGCTGATGGGCTATCAAGGCTGCCACTGCCTACTGTGGAGGAAGCACCAGAAGTGGACCCCATTGAGATATTTTATTCGTCAATAATTGAACGATTGCCAGTAACTAACGCGGATATAGAGAAGGAGACCCGCAATGATCCGACGCTGTCTCGGGTATATGATTTGACGGTGAGGGGATGGCCAACACATGGCGACTCACTGTTGCCAGCATTCTCATCCAGAAGAGAACAGCTGTCAGTATGCCAGGGGACAGTGATGTGTGGATCCAGCGTTGTGATTCCACCCAAGTTAAGGGAGAGAGTGCTAAATGAGCTTCATGAAGGTCATCTGGGAGGGGTGAAAATGAAAAGCCTTGCTAGGGCTCATGTGTGGTGGCCGGGGATCGATCAACAAATCGAGGACCTAACCAAGAGCTGCTCAGGATGCCAGAAGGTCCAAAATGCACCACCACATGCCCCTCTACACCCATGGGAGTGGCCCTCCTCTCCATGGCAACGGGTGCATATTGATTTTGCTGGTCCATTCATGGACTCAATGTTCTTACTAGCAGTGGATGCTCACTCGAAATGGCCTGAGGTGATAAAAATGTCCTCAACCACTACAGAGAAAACGATTGCAGTCCTACGGACCATATTTGCCAGGAACGGCTTGCCAGAGCAGATTTGCTCTGATAATGGACCACAGTTTGTGTCCGAAGAGTTTCGGAAATTTATGAGAAGGAATGGGGTAAGGCATTACACATCCGCCCCGTATCATCCAGCCACAAATGGATTGGCTGAGAGGTTCGTACAAACCTTTAAAAAGGCGGTAAAGGCCATGTGCGACGATGAAATTCCACTACAGCATAAGGTGGACAATTTCCTATTAGCCTACAGAAATGCGACACATGCAGTTACCAACCAGACCCCGGCCATGATGTTCTTTAACCGAAGGTTGAGATCTCGTCTGGATTTGCTCAGACCAAATGTGCGAAGAAATGTTGAGGATAAACAATTCCAGCACATCAATGAGAAGCCGACAAGGAGCTTCAATGTAGGACAACCAGTCTTGGCCCGTGACTACCGAACAGAGAAATGGCAACCCGGAACGATATGCACAAGGCAGGGGCCATTAATGTACACAGTGGATGTCGGGGAGAACAGTGTGAGATGCCACGTCGATCAGATCTTAGCGTCACAGGAACGACTCAACCCCATGTCTCACGTACCTGGGGATGAACCCGACATACCGGTAGCATCTACCTCAGAACCAGTAGCAGTGGAAACCGATGAACTAACCGACGAAAAGGGGCCAGAATTGCCTCCGCACCAAGAACAAGAACCTCAGGAAAGGCGCTATCCCGAAAGGATCAGGAAGCCGCCCCAAAGACTGAATCTATAAATGGACTATTGTTGTTTAATGTGCATGTTAAAGTGTTCATTGTTATTTGAATATTGTGGGTACTGCTAATCTAAAAGGGGAGGAATTGTAGTGTATGTACCTTTAAGAGAGAACTACTTTTACAGCTCCTGTATACTGTAGTACCGGCAGTGACCACACCTGTATATAAGCCTTGAGCATGCCTCTGTACCCCCAGTCTTGAGACTACCCTACTCCAGTAAACACCTGTTGATTGTTAAGTTACAGCATCCGTGTGGTTATTGAAAAACATCATACTCTCAGAATCACGGATCTAACACTTAACACTGTGTTTCCCCATGGCATCTACACGTGCCTTTCTTTCACTTAATCTAGTGCTTCTCCCAGGTGTAACCTGAGAGCCGGTATCACGAGAGGTGGTTGGCTGCGCATGTTCTACAAAAGAGTCATAGAACTCAGATTGCCTCCTCTCAGAGCTGCTGGCATGGAGTCATTGCTGACTGCATCTCTGGAACTTGTTTTTGGGCAGCTTAGACTTCCCTCCTAATTTCTACTGCTGCGCTGTTCTGAGGGGGAAGACCTGGCATGTGCTGCTCTCCTGAGCGATGGTAATATCAGCAGGTCGAGTCCAGCTGTACCATTCCACAGGGCCCCAGCTCTGTGTCTCCATTGACCAGCAGAATGGCTGGCCTAATTGTACCCCCTGAATCCTGAAAATCTGGGAGACAGCAACATGTATCGTAGCCACCATGGTCTGGAAGCCAGTACACAGGGTGTACTCTACCCAATTTACACCAGAGCTGGAATCTGTGCTTCCATGGAGGTAGAGATACTTACTGGTCTCAAGCCGTTTCTTAGGTGGGTGTCCACTACAGATTCCAGTGATGCTACCACATGTTCCGTTGATGTCTGCAACAAAGTAGAAGCTTCCCTGATGTTGCCACAAATAAGAACCATAGATTCAAGAGTCACACTTGTCGGTTGCCGCACATCCTTGGAGATATATCTCTGAGCCTGCATATAGGTATGATGTTCCTCAAACATCCTTCTTTTCAGGCGAGTACCCATGAGTTCTGGGTCCCACAACTCCAAAGCCATGGGCAGCCTTCTCCTCAGCCTCTGAGGGCATGGGGGCATGATCATGCTCCAGGGGTTCCCATGTGGCCTGGTCCTTACCATACTCTTCCTCATTATTATTGATAGTCAATGAGCAAGAAATTTCTTCTCTGCTGCTGCTCCTCATCATTATCATCTTCCTCCTTTTCATTATCCTCTGTGACCTGGAGGGTAAAAACTAAGAATGGTTGAGCATTAAGGTGACAGAGAATGGGGCAGAAGCTTGTAACTGTGTGGTGCTTCATAGGGATGTCACCAGGACAGAGTTAGTGCTCAATCACTAACTTAGTGCCGGCACTATGCCCAACCTCAGCATTTCCACCTTCAAAGGTTTGTGTATGATAACTAGAAAAAACCCCAGAAAATAATCACAAATAAAAAAAAGACATGCAATTATATAGTGCCTTTCACAACATCAGGACATCCCAAAGCGCTTTACAGCAAATGAAGTACATTTTAAGTATAGTCACTATTGTAACATAGATTCTAAAGAAGAAAATATGCTTTGCAAAGCTGCAGTATAAGTGGCATAGGAACAGGAGAATGCATTTGAACACTGGGATTTAATATATGACAGATGTCTCACAAATGTGCCTGGACATTGAAGGGTGCATAAAAATACTTCAGAAAATGTGGTACAAGAGTATAAGAAGGCAAGTCAGGGCTCTCTAACGGCTTAGTAAATAAATGCGCTGTGTAATATGGCATTAAGCCATACAGACCGTAAAGCCAAGGTTTCATTGCCGGTTTGTGATGAATTAGCTGATCTGAGGCAGCAATTGGAGAACCACACTGCTAGGGAGAGGAATAATCAGCCAGGGTTCCCACTACTGATTTCGATCTAGTGGTAACACTCTCACCTCTGAGTCAGAAGGTTGTGAGTTCACGTCCCACTCCAGGTACTTCAGCACATAGCCTAGGCTGACACTTCAGTGCACTACTGAGGGAGTGCTGCATTGTCAGAGGTGCTATCCTTTGAATGAGACATTACCAAGGTTCTGTCTGTATGTTTAAGTGGACATGAACAGATCCTATGGCACTATTTGAAGAAGAGCAGGGGAGCGCTCTTGATGTGCTGACCAACAATTATCCCTGAACCAAAACTACCAAAAAGAGATTAAGCGGTCAGTAACTGGCTGTCATGTTTTCTGTAGTTAGGCTGCTAATACTCACTGTCTAGTTTCACACATGAAGAATAGTCACTGGGACAAAATACCAGAGGGCTGCGGACACTTGTAGAATGATCTTCCACAAAGAGTCAGAGCTTTTAACAAAGAAAAAAGGGAGAAAACACAATTAAATGACCTAACACATGCTTCAAGAACCCTAGTTAAAGAAGTGGGCCTAGAAATTCAGTAGCGTTCGCCAGCCGTTAACGCCATAAGAGGGGTAGATTTCCAGCGCTAGGCACTTAGCGCCCGGGCGCAGTCCGATCTGCGCCTACGCCCAACTTCAGTTGACATTTAGCGCCGGCGCAAAGTGTTTGCGCCCGCTCAGCTGCGCGCGCAGCTTATGACGTCATTTCGTCGTGCAACGCTGTTTGTGCGCCCCAAACCGGAAATTCAGTGGCGCCCGCCCAATGTGGGCGTTGCGCTGTTAAGAACTGTGAACTGGAACGCAGCAGAGGCCCTGCGGGCCTCGGGGAGCGCTAATTAAAGGGCACTTAGACTGAACTATAAAGGCCAGCCATTTTGCTGCAATGACTTTAGTGCTTTGGATTTCTGGACAGAGACCAAGGAACAGACCTTACTGATTTGGGACAACATAGGAGAGGTATTTTTGGCTTCTGGCCAGAGCTTGGAAATTAGACTCATTGTGATTTCACTGTTTGCAAGTTTATTATGGGGGCTGCATGGGGTTCCAACCCTCAGTTCCAGCATTATGTGCGAAGGGCTCGCAGACGCTGTGTGAGAGGGCCAGCCATGCCTAGACGCAGAGGGGCCATCAGGCGTCGGCAACGTAGGCCTTACCCACTCAGGGAATACCGGCAGCAGGTGTCCTATCTCACCATGACTGCCGCGCATTGTGTTAAGAGGCTGCGCTTCAGAAGGGAGGTGGTTGCAGAGATCTGCCAGCTGCTTCACAGAGATCTGCGTCCACAGCTGATGTGCAGGACATCTCTGTCGGTGGAAGTGAAGGTCACGGTGGCTCTGAACTTTTATGCAAGCGGCTCCTTCCAAGCCGCTGCTGGGGACATAGCGAACATCTCCCAGTTCGCCGTGCATCGCTGCATCCGGCAGGTCACCGATGCCCTTTTCACAAGGAGACACCAATTCATCTCCTTCCCCATGACCCTAGAGAGGCAGGAGCAGCGTGCAGTCGGATTTGCCAGGATCGCCGACTTCCCCATGGTGCAGGGCGCCATTGACTGCACGCATGTGGCTATGCGGGCACCTATCGACAATGCCGAGGATTACCGCAACCGGAAGGGCTACCATTCCCTCAATGTACAGCTGGTGTGTGACCACAGGCAGCGCATCCTAGCTGTCAATGCCCGCTTTCCAGGAAGCAGCCACGATGCATTTATCCTGCGCCAGACTACTGTGGCTGACATGTTCGAGGCACAGCCTCCACCAAGGGGATGGCTTATTGGGGACAAGGGCTACCCTTTGTGTACATGGCTCATGACCCCGCTCCGCGCGCCCAGGACCCCTGCGGAGGAGGCATACAACGAAAGCCATCAAGCCACAAGGAACATCATAGAGCAAACGATTGGCGTCCTCAAGCAACGGTTCCGCTGCCTGGATCGTTCCGGCAGATCTCTACAGTATTCGCCGGATAGAGTCTCCCAGTTCGTCGTCGTTTGCTGCATGCTGCACAACCTGGCTATCCGCAGGACTCAGGCACTGCCACCTCGCGTTGGACCATCACCTCAGGAGGACGAGCAGGAGGACCATGAGGAGGAGGAGGAGGAGGAGGAGTACCAGCCCAGGAGGGAGCCACAAGGTCCAAGGGCCGTCCGCCGGCGGCTTATTGAACGACACTTCTAGGCCCCCTGTCAGGGAATGGCTTGTGGCAATGAACGCACCTGAATGCAGCCGCTCCGCAAGCCCTCAGCCGGTTAACGCAACAACCACTTGAAACATGACACCTGGACAAGCTGAATAAATAAAAAGCTTTATTTAACAAACTCAGGACCCTTCCCACATGAAACAGAAAAACAGACAAGACCCCCAAAAAACAGTCAAAAACATATCTCACTCCCACAACCTGGGGAGGAATAACAAAAATTGGCCTTCCAATTGGCCTTCATCCTCGGCCTTACCAAAATAAGCCCCCCCCCTCCAGAACACAAACACCCCCATATAAAAAAAACAGTTGGCAACACACTCTACTTGGTGTGCCGAGAGGGCGAGTCCTTGTGCAGGCTTCTCCGGCCCCTGCCCGACCTGTTGCTCCGCCTCAACCTGGGCCCTGTGGGTGTTGCAAGGCTGGGGGAAGGCTCCTGAGGGGCACAATGCGTGACGGCAGATGCCCTTGGGGGTCGGCCTAGACGAGGTCCGGCCCTGGAGGGGCCGGCTGGTGACTGCTGCAGCTGTGGCTGGCCAGCATCAGTCTCTCCAGCAGCTTGTCGCACCTTGGCTGGGGGAGTGGCAGTGGCAGCTGCAGCAATGGGGGCAAGCTGGCTGATGCCAGGCGCTCGCTGGTCACCAGAGACACTGGCACTCGGCCGGCCTGGCACTGCAGCAAGCGCAGCAATCTGGTGAAGGCCAGACCGCTGTGCTGCAGCAGGGCGGCGGGTGCCCTGGCGATGCTTCCGTGACACAGCGAGTGTGGCAGAAGTGAGTGCGCGAACTGCCCTGGTCTGTGCCCGCATCAGATCAGCCAGTGTCTGGACGGCACCACTCATGAACTCGCGACTCGCGTCCTGTGCTGCCGCGAGTTGGTCGACACCCCTGGCCTGTGCTGCCGCGAGTTGGTCGACACCCCTGGCCTGTGCTGCCGCGAGTTGCTCGACACCCCTGGCCTGTGAGTCCCCGAAATTGGCCACACTATGAGCCAGGGACTCAATGGCCTGAGGCAACTGTCCCACAACCCCCATGAACTCATTGTGGCGCCGCTCCGAGGCCGCGGACATTTCATCAAGGAGGCGCACCTCCTGGGCGAGGACCGTCTCCGGACTGGAGGGCGGACTCTCCCTCTGGGGAGAAGGCCGCCGAGCTGCCCGACCCTTCCCGCGTGCCTGGACGCCACTGGGCCCAGCAACTGCCCTCCCCTGCAACACTTCCCCCCTCTGGGGAGAAGGCAGCCGTGCTGCCCGACCCTTCCCGCGTGCCTGGACGCCACTGGGCCCAGGAGCTACACCCCCCTGCAACACTTCCCCCTGGCTCTCCTCCAGGCAAGAGGTGTCCCCTCCATTGCCATCCCCTGGCGCGGTTGAGGGTTCCCCCGATGTGCCGCCTTCCTCTTGGTCCTCGTCGTCCTCCTCTTCCGAGGGACTGGCACTCTCAGCTTCAGGGACCTCCTCCTCACCAGCTGAAAGCAGGAAGGCACAAGAGTAGCTTTAGAGTGAGGACAGGGCGTCAGCGAGGGAGGCATGAGCGGTGCCATTATGCGCATTGGTGGGACAGTGGCAAAGGATGTAGATCTGAAGCGCAAGGGGAACCAGAGAGGTCCAAACGGTCATGTCCTTACCATTGGGTCCCAGCACAGGGTCGGCATCTCAAATAGCAACGGGGCCAGTCACCCGGCCATGCATGAGTCGAGCCATGCTCTCCTCCAGCTGACTGAGCTGCTGGAACTGGGGACGGCCCCCCCCGGTGACAGTCTGGCTCTTCAAATTCCGCGCCAGCTTGGCCTGCAAGAGAAAGGACGGCCTCTAAGTACAGTGTGGTGCCCTGTTGTTGTGTGCACTGCCTCCCATGGTGGAATAGCTTGGCCAGTGTGGTGCCCTGTTGTTGTGTGCACTGCCTCCCATGGTCGAATAGCTTGGCCAGTGTGGTGCCCTGTTGTTGTGTGCACTGCCTCCCATGGTCGAATAGCTTGGCCAGTGTGGTGCCCTATTGTTGTGTGCACTGCCTCCCATGGTCGAATAGCTTGGCCAGTGTGTTAAGTGCAGAGAGTGCTATTGATGATCATGCCAGTGCCATAGCTGCGGGAGGAGGGCTGGCCATTAGGCCTTTGAGGTCCCTTTGCCCATAATGTGAGGTGCACATGCAAGGATGAGGAGGACACTGGAAAGGGTACTCACCCTGACCAACCGACTGAGGTCGTTGTACTTCTTGCGGCATTGGTCAGCAGTCCTGGGGACATCGCTGTTGGCTGACACCCTCAGGGCGATTTCCCTCCAGGCTCTCCTGTACTGCCTCCTGGGAGCCTTCTTGCCACTGTCCGGGCACAAGATCTCTCTGTTCTTTTCCAACCCCCTAAGCAGCACCCTCAAAGCATGCTCTGAGAAGCGCTGCGCTCGTTCACGGGCCTTCTGCATGGCTTCAGGCGCTATTTGGGTCCACCAGCAGTGTTCAGGCCTAGCTGCAGGGCTCCACTATCCAGGGCGTGGCTGCAGACAAAGTCGACCCTTCCCCCTTTAAGAGCTGGCCGGCGTCAGGGTGTCTGCTGTCAATCAAAACATGACCGCACCTGCGCTGCGCCCGGCCTCGGCGTTATCAGTCCGCACCGCCGGCTTAGCGCCTAAAGATAGGAGTGCAACGCCAGTTTCAGCGCTCGCCCAAACTCCTTGGCCAAAGCTACTGAATTTCGGCGAAGTGGCCTCCACTTTCCGGCGGGCGCTAACTTTAGCGCCCGCCCGACTTTACCGCCCCAAAAGTGGCTATACTGAATTTCTAGGCCGTGATGTTTATATCTGCATTGCAAGTTCTGCATACAATGGACAAAGTAATGAAACTGCCTGCTGAATTTCGGCTGACATAAGGCAGATAGGTACCAGAGCTGCTCCCCAAGTGGTGCTTGCACCAATCTGGCCCAATGCAAATGATATTCCCGCCCCCTGACCCTGCAAACTCCAGCAGAGTAACTTTTGGGATTGCACCTACGGTGAGCGGGTGGGAAGAGAAGCCATTGCAGGAGACTCACTGGCTATGACTGGATAGGTAAGAGTGGAACCACGTGAGGGCAGTCCCACCCAGTTAGACAATTTTTTATGATCCTGGCATTAATATGAAGGTCTGGCATAATTGCAAGCAGCTATATTGTGTCGTCCCTTTCATGTTGTTGTGGAGGATTGATAGTCTGGCCATACCTTTCTAATGTTTTAAGGATGGGGGCTGGCATGTTGCAGGCACTCCTTGGTGGTTTCACTGATTGATGAAGCCTTGGAGTGTAAAGTGTAAAACAAGAGAAGGGTTTTCTGTTTAGTATACACTGGAAGGCCCAAAAGGCACTTGTTTAAAAAAATTTATGTTGAACTATTTCTCAACAGGCTAGAAGCAGCAACATGAACTAAAGTAAATTAAAAGCAGTAGACGGAGACCAAATGCAGTTGGTCTTTTTTTGCACACCACTTTCCCAGGTCCCCTTCTGTAAATGTAGGTTTTTTTTGTAGCCTCTTCAATAATTCATGGTTGGCCAGGCAGTGAGTAGGGCAGAGTGTCCCGTGCAGCTCATTGAGGAGGCTGGGTGGAGGCAGGTGTGGAATTTTGTTTGGAATGCACGCTGTCTGCAGAGATGCGTCCAGTAAAATTTCCTACTGTGGCGGAGCCACCAAGGGTCTCAGAACAATTAGTAATAATCCCTTTAACTACAGTGTAGTGCAGCCGCGGACTGCACCTTTAAACTGCCTGTTAACTGTACTGTATTGTGTTTTCCTGCACTCCACGTGATGACGTCATGACGCCGATCACGTGACCACCAGTGGCACGAAGAACGCGATGAGGTCATGACGTCAGCTTCCAGAATCTTCCAGTAGTCGTCGAGTGCCCAGCAAGCTGATTAGACCTGTGTACCGATTCTCCTGTAGTTTCCCTGTTAACTTCGTTGTTCATTAAAACCTGTTGATTTGATTCATCGAGTCGAATACCTTATTCAGATAGGAACCTCCGTTCCTACATTGGTGACCCCGATCTCGTTGGACAACTTTTGTTGAGGATGAACACGAACGCCGTCGCCCTTAAACTGCCGCAGTTCTGGGAACAGCAGCCAGCAGCATGGTTTTTCCAGGCAGAAGCACAGTTCGCTCTCCGGGAGGTCACACCGGATTCGACCCGTTATTATTATGTGGTTGCCGCTCTCGACAGTGCCACGGCCTCGCGGGTCGTCAGCATCCTTGGCAGCCCACCGGAGGAGGGCAAGTACGAAGCGCTTAAAGCCCGTTTGCTACAGGTATTTGATCTTAATAAGTCGGAGCGGGCACGCAAGCTTATTTCCATGCCCGGCCTCGGGGACTCAATACCGTCAGAGCTGATGAGTCAAATGCTCACGCTGTTGGGCGCGGAACCCCAATGTTTTTTATTCCGTGAGCTTTTCCTCTGCCAGCTACCCGAACCGGTTCAGGCGGCCTTGGTCAACACTGCCATCACAGACGGTGCTGAACTCGCTGCAGAGGCAGACAAGATATTTACTGTTACTCAGCAATGTTGTGCAGCCACGAGGCGCCTTTCCCCCACGCGAGCGAAGCCCAGCCCTCCCCCAGCAGGATGGTGCGCGTACCACGCCCGTTTTGGCGCCAAAGCTCGATGCTGCCGGCCTCCTTGCAGTTTCCCTCAAGAAAAAAAAACTTCAACAAGCCCGCGTCCTCCCGGACGGACGACAAGGTCTGAAAAGCACGGCAAGTTAGCTATGGCGGCGGGCTCAGCGGGCAAACTCATTTACGTTACGGATTCCGTTACAGGCCGACGATTCCTGTGCGACACTGGTTCACAGTACAGCATCCTGCCAGCTTCAAAGCTGGACCTACTATCCGGCGGCCAGGGGCCTTCCTTCGTGGCAATAAACGGCGCGGCCATGCGTACGTTCGGTAAACGGACGGTAAACTTAACCTTCGCCGGTCAGCGTTTTGTCTGCGACTTTATTACAGCTAAGGTCTCACAGGCCATCCCAGGGGCTGATTTTTTCTGTGCCAATGGTCTGCTGGTCGACGTCCAACACTGCCGACTCATTAATGCGTCCACTTTCCACGCAGTGCCCTGCCACCGCAGCACCGCCGTGTCCTGGTCGGTGGCCTGTGCGGTTCCGTTGCAAGACGGGTTTACGCGCCTGCTCGGCGAATTCCCGGAGCTCACCAGGCCTACTTTTTCGGCTGCAGGCACACGGCACGGGGTGAAGCACCATATCTCCACGACCGGAGCACCCGTTTACGCTCGGGTGCGGCGATTAGAAGCCGGCAAGCTGGCAGCCACAAAGGCTGAGTTCCAGACCATGGAGCGCCTCGGGATCATCCGGCGTTCGGACAGCCCTTGGTCCTCCCCACTGCATATAGTACCCAAGCCAGGCGGCGGATGGCGACCTTGCGGGGATTACAGACGCTTAAACGACGCCACGACACCGGACAGGTATCCTATTCCCCACATCCAAGATTTTTCGGCACATCTGGCTGGCAATTCTATATTTTCTAAAGTGGATCTCGTTCGTGGATATCATCAAGTTCCGGTGCACCCTCCAGACGTCCCTAAAACGGCAGTCATCACTCCGTTCGGCCTTTTTGAGTTCCTCCGCATGCCATTTGGTCTGAAAAACGCAGCGCAAGCATTCCAGCGGTTGATGGACTCTGTCTTACGGGACCTGCCCTTTATTTTTGTATATTTGGATGACATCCTAATAGCCAGCAAGGATACGACAGCTCACATGGCCCATTTACATACACTTTTCGCCCGGCTCAGCCAACACGGCCTTATTGTCAATCCGGCCAAATGCACGTTTGGAGTATCCAGTATTGATTTCCTGGGACACAGGATTACCCCGGAAGGCGCCGTCCCGCAAGCCACCAAGGTAGAGGAAGTTACCGCATTCCCGCGGCCTCACACAGTCAAACCCCTGCAAGAGTTCTTGGGGATGGTAAATTTTTATCATTGTTTCGTCCCCAAGGCGGCCCGGTTAATGCAACCTCTGTGCGAAGCACTAAAAGGAAAGTCGGGCAAGGATGTTCTCACTTGGACACCGCAAATGGACCAGGCGTTCCGCGATACCAAGGCGGCGTTGGCGGATGCAACTATGCTAGCACACCCACTCCCGGGCGCGACTGTTGCCCTCACTACGGATGCCTCCAACTACGCCATCGGAGCAGTTCAAGAGCAGTGGGTCGACGGGGGTTGGCAGCCGTTAGCCTTTTTCAGCCGCCAACTGCGCAAGAACGAGCGAAAGGATAGCACTTTTGACAGAGAGTTGCTGGCCCTGTTTTTGGCCATCCGGCATTTCCGTTTCCTTCTAGAAGGCCGTCCGTTCACTGCATTCGTGGACCACAAGCCGCTCACCTTCGCCATGGCCAAAACGGTGGAACCTTGGTCAGCTCGGCAGCAGCGCCACCTCACGTTTATATCCGAATTCACAACGGATTTGCGGCACGTGTCAGGCAAGGATAATCTCGTGGCGGATTGCCTTTCCCGGGTTCCAGTCCAGGCAGTCCACCTGGGCATCGATTTCGTCGGACTGGCAGAGGATCAACTGGCAGACCCAGAGGTACAAGCGTTTAGGACCACGCCTTCCAGTTGGCAGGTTGCAGACGTGCCGTTTCAAGCGGCAGGAACCACGCTCTTGTGCGACACATCCATGGGAGTGCCCTGGCCCATTGTGCCGGTCGAATGGCGCAAGAAGGTATTCCAGGCAATCCACGGGTTATCTCACCTGGGGATGCGGGCTTCTCAACGGCTAATGTCCCGCAAATTTGTTTGGAAAGGCATGCATTTGGACGTCCGGGACTGGACAAACGATTGCGTCGATTGTCAAAAATCCGAAGTTCACCGTCACGTCAAGGCTCCGGTGGCCAACTTCCCGGTGCCTGAGCGCCGTTTCGACCACGTTCACGTGGATTTAGTAGGTCCCCTTCCCGGGTCACGTGGATTCACACACCTCCTGACGGTGGTAGACCGGACCACCAGGTGGCCAGAGGCGATTCCCTTGGCCACTACCACCGCAGCAGACGTCACCAGGGCATTTCTTTCATCGTGGGTGGCTCAGTTCGGGGTGCCATCGGGCATCTCCTCGGACCGCGGTCCACAATTCACATCAGAGCTGTGGAACGCAGTGGCACAAGGCCTGGGTACCAAGCTGCACCGTACCACCGCGTACCATCCGCAGGCGAATGGCCTGTGCGAAAGGTTCCATCGGTCTCTCAAAGCGTCCCTCCGTGCCAACTTGAGGGGACCCAACTGGGTGGACAGGCTCCCATGGGTGATGCTGGGCCTCCGGACAGCCCCAAAGGAGGATCTTCAGTCTTCATCGGCTGAGCTGGTTTATGACCAGACACTCAGAGTACCAGGTGACTTTCTCCCTCCACACACCGAACCACGGTCTGCAGCTCAACAGCTCCTGCTACATCAGGAGGCGGCTAGGAATTTCCTGCCCATCCCAACATCGCAGCATGACCTGCAGAGGCCTCACGTCCCGCCAGAGCTCATGAGTTTGGACTAAGGCCTAGAAATTCAGTTGGGCCCCGTTTGGGGCGCCAAGCTCACCTGGGCGCCGGAATTACAGCTGCGAGCGGAGCCACTAGCGCCATCCCGATATTCAGTTTCAGCGCCCCAAACGGAAGCGGGCCGCTACTCGAGGCTCCCCGCGTCCCGCTTGGGGCGCTGAAACTGATTATCGCAGCGCAACGTGCCGCAGCGCCACACGCTGCGGCACGGCACGCTGCGGTACTGCAGGCCTTCCTCCCACTGTTAAGGGGGAGGTGCCTGCAACAGTGCGAGCCCCGCTCGCGAGTGCCGGCAAATGAGCCCGGCACCAAGGAGAAGTGCCGGGCTCTCAGGAGACAGCCGGCAATGCCGCGGGGGGGGGGGGGGTTTAGGAGGCCGGGGACGGAGGTGCTGGCAGGCGGCCGCCGAAAAAGCGGCTGCCGAAAAAGCGGCCGCCCCGCACCTCCACCTTAATTTGCGCCACTGCCGCCACAGGTAGGCCTTGTGAACCGGTCGCGATTTGCGACCGGCGTTAAAGAGGCGGGCGCGACCAAATATGGTGATCGGGGCGGGAGCGGGGCGCTGCGCACACCGATGACGTCATCGGTGGTGGCGCAGCGCTACAGGCTAACGCCGCCATTAGCGCCCCGCTAAATATCGCGGGAGGTGTGGCCAGTGGCGCTAAAGCCACTGAGTGCCCTCTTTGGGCGCTAATTGGTGGCGCAGCCCACTGAATTTCTAGGCCTATGTCTTTATTAGACAGGATGGTCACAGAGACCCGCTCAAGCCGCCGTATACCGGACCTTTTCGTGTCATCTCATCAGGGGAAAAGTTTTTCACAGTCGAAGTCGGTGGAAAGTCCGATACCATCTCTATCGACCGGCTCAAACCAGCCCACCTAGATCGGAGTGAGCCTGCCGTGGCCGCCCAACCGCCTCGCCGCGGCCGACCGCCGTTGGCCGCCAGACCAGCCGTGCACCAGCCCACCATCGAACAGCCCGATTCGGCCTCAGATGCGCCTGCACCTCTGACTACCGTTTCTGCCTCGCCCGAGACGCCGCTTCTGCCGCAATCCGGCACTGGTTCTTCTACTAACGCCCGTTTCCACTGCCTGAGTTTCGTCGCCGTTCGGCCAGGATCATTAAACCTCCTACTCGGTTGACAATGTCCGTTAAAGTGGATTCTGGGGGGGCCGCCTGTGGCGGAGCCACCAAGGGTCTCAGAACAATTAGTAATAATCCCTTTAACTACAGAGTAGTGCAACCGCGGACTGCACCTTTAAACTGCCTGTTAACTGTACTGTATTGTGTTTTCCTGCACTCCACGTGATGACGTCATGACGCCGATCACGTGACCACCAGTGGCGCGAAGAACACGATGACATCATGACGTCAGCTTCCAGAATCTTCCAGTAGTCGTCGAGTGCCCAGCAAGCTGATTAGACCTGTGTACCGTTTCTCCTGTAGTTTCCCTGTTAACTTCGTTGTTCATTAAAACCTGTTGATTTGATTCATTGAGTCGAATACCTTATTCAGATAGGAACCTCCGTTCCTACACTACTGTCTAAAAATGTATTGTCCCCCTTTAAAAATACAGCAGACAAATGTTGGGTGTGGAATGGTGCAAAATGTCAAATGAATTGTGTGATCAAAGGGCCCACTGAGATAAGAAAAACGACAACAGTTCTGACATTTAACAAACATTTGTCTTTTTCCGTTTATGAAATCAGTCCTGCTTAATTCCTAGCCTCTGTCATCTCAACTATCAAATTATTCTCACTGGTCCAGCTGCTAATTAAGGTGTGTAAGGTAAGCTGGTTAAAACTATCCTTCGAATCCTGCAAAAAGGAATTAAATGCAGTTACATTAGCCAGTGTGTTACCAGAAGAAATTAGTGCCTTAAATATTTACTAGGATTTCATTTTTACTAAGGTGCTGTGTAATATGTTGCTATGTAAAAGTCTTTAAAGGAAGTGTGCTACAGTAGCAGTAAATAGTTTCAGTTTGCCATGCTGCTTATTGCTTAAGATGTTTTGAAACAATTAACTTGTTGATGAACTTGGGTGGTGCTGTGATTTTTGCACGCTCCCCTTTCATCTCTCGGATCTCAATTTAAATCCAGACCAGACTGATTTCTGAAAGACTCTCTCTTCATGTTGCATGGGTCTTATCTGTAAAATATGCTTGGTACAGTCACAAGCCAGCTCCGAATGGGCACAGGTCCACAGTATATACACAGGCCCACAGTATATACACAGGCCCACAGTATATACACAGGCCCACAGTATATACACAGGCCCACAGTATATACACAGGTCCACAGTATATACACAGGCCCACAGTATATACACAGGCCCACAGTATATACACAGGCCAGAAGATAGCTGCTGGGGTGAAAAATTCAGTTGGTTTGTGCCTCCCGTTAGCACCTTAAGAGGGCGCGAATGGGGCGCAAAGCAACTAGTGCTCGGGCGAGGCGATATCTGCGCCTCTCGCAGAATTGACCGGACATTTTGCGGCAGCGCTAAACAATACCGCCCGGTCTCCTGCGCACGCAGAGCTTGACGTCATTCGAGCGTGCAACGCCCTTGGGGCGCCCCGGAACGGAAATTGAGTGGCGCCCCCTCCTTTCCGCCTGGCGCTACCAATGACAGGTAGACTGGAACGCTACCCGGTCGCTGTGGGGCTGGGGGGGGGGGCGCTATTTAAAGGGGGCCTCTTCCTGGCTTTTTCTGTGGTAGACATGTTTGCACCACTCGTTCTGAGAGAGAGAGAGATTTTAAGAGAGAGAGAAAGAGAGAAAGAGAGACTTCTGCATTGAGTCAACGCTGTCTGAAATAGTTTTGGCTTCTGACCATAACTTTGCAGGTACTTTGGTTTTTGACCTTCATTACTTTGATTGCCAAGATACTATGGGGGTTGCAATGAATGGGGGCATCATCCTGCGCCATCAGATTCGGAGGGCACAGAGACGCTGAGAGAGAGTGGCAATCATGGCCAGACGGAGGAGGGCCAACAGGCCTCTGTACAGGAGACCTTACCCTCCCAGGGTATTTCGCCAACAATTCTCCTACATTAATATGTCTGAGGAGCAGTGTTTGCGCAGGCTGCGCTTCAGCAAGGAGGTGGTCACTGAGCTCTGCCACCTGCTGCAGCCAGATCTGCAGCCTCAACTGAGGAGCAGGACGTCTTTGTCGGTGGCAGTGAAGGTAACAGTGGCTCTGAACTTTTATGCCACCAGCTCATTTCAATCAGCTACTGGGGACATCGCCAATAATTCCCAGTTCGTAGTGCATTGCTGCATCCGTCAGGTCACAAATGCCCTCTATAAAAGGAGACGAGAGTACATCTCTTTCCCCATGACCCCGGACAAGCAGCAAGAACGCGCAATGGGCTTTGCTAGGATAGTGGGCTTCCCCGTGGTGCAGGGCGCCATTGACTGCACACATGTGGCTTTGCGTGCTCCGCATGAAAATGCCAAGGATTTCCGCAACCGAAAGGGCTTCCATTCCTTAAAAGTCCAGTTGGTCTGTGACCACAGACAGCTGATACTCACTGTCAATGCCCACTATCCTGGCAGCAGCCACGATGCATTCATCCTGCGCCAGACTACTGTGGCAGAACTTTTCCAGACACCGTATCACCCAGTTGGTTGGCTTCTCGGGGACAAGGGATATCCACTGTGCACCTGGCTGATGACACCACATGACAAACTAATAGAAAGAAACACAAAAAAAAAGTCATTAACATAACTGGCTCTCAAAAACCTGGAGATAATGTCCAAAACACTGAAAAAAATTTGACCACGAGCCTCGGCCTTTAATAAAAAAATGAACAACATTTTGTCACACCTCCTACTTTTTGCCCTTCGAGGGTGATCTCCTTCCCTTGCGCACTTCCCCCCTTCTCACCCTACAGCTCCTCCGTAATGGGACCCCAGTGGCTGCAGCAAGGCTGGTGGAAGGCTGCTGATTGTCACAACCTGAGACTGCAGATGCCCTTGAAGGATGGCCTCGACCAGCTCTGGGCCTGGAGGGCCCGGCTGCAGACTGCACCAACTCTGCATGGGGGGCAGCAGTCTGTCCTACAGGCGGTGGCAAGTGCAGTGGAGAAGTGACAGTGGTGGCAGCAGGAATGCTGTCATCTTGAGAGAGGACAGCAACTCCCTGCTCGACCGACACACTGGCACTCCCACGGGGCAGCACTTCAGCATCCGGAGCAATCTGCTGGAGCACAGATTGCTGGCCTGCTACGGCGCGGTGAGAGCCCCGGGGAAATGTGTCCGAACCAGCGAGGATGGCAGCAGTCAGTGCTCGCGTGGCCTCAATCTGAGTCTGCATGAGAACAATCAGAGATTGTATTCGGTACTCGGTAAAATAATGGGACTCAAGGCGGATAAATCACGTGGACCTGATGGCTTACATCCTAGGGTCTTGAGGGAAGTGGCGGTAGGGATTGTGGATGCATTGGTAATAATTTTGCAAAACTCCCTGGACTCAGCAAAGGTCCCGGCAGACTGGAAAACTGCTAATGTAACGCCCTTATTTAAAAAGGGCAGTAGACAGAAGGCTGGAAACTATAGACCGGTTAGCCTAACATCTGTGGTAGGTAAAATATTGGAGTCCATTATTAAGGAGACAATAACAGGACATTTGGATAATCATAATTTAATAGGACAAAGTCAGCATGGTTTTATGAAGGGGAAGTCATGTTTGACCAATTTGCTGGAGTTCTTTGAGGAAGTAACATATAGGGTTGATAAAGGGGAACCAGTGGACGTAGTGTATTTAGACTTCCAAAAGGCATTTGACAAGGTCATAGAGTCATAGAGTCATAGAGTTATACAGCACAGAAAGAGGCCCTTCGGCCCATCGTGTCTGCGCCATCCATCAAGCCCTGTCCAATCTAATCCCATTTTCCAGCATTTGGTCCATAGCCTTGTATGCAATGGCATTTCAAGTGCTCATCCAAATGCTTCTTGAATGTTGTGAGGGTTCCTGCCTCTACCACCCTTTCAGGCAGTGAGTTCCAGACTCCAACCACCCTCTGGGTGAAAAAGTTCCTCCTCAAATCCCCTCTAAACCTCCTGCCCCTTACCTTGAATCTATGCCCCCTTGTTATTGACCCCCCTACTAAGGGGAAAAGTTCCTCTTTATCTACCCTATCTATGCCCTTCATCATTTTGTACACCTCAATCAGGTCCCCCCTCAGCTTTCTTTGCTCCAAGGAAAACAGTCTTTCTTCATAGCTGAGGCGCTCCATCCCAGGTAACATCCTGGTGAATCTTCTCTGCACCCTCTCCAAAGCAATCACATCCTTCCTATAGTGAGGCGACCAGAACTGCACACAGTACTCCAGCTGTGGCCTTACCAGCGTTTTGTACAGCTCCATCATAACCTCCCTGCTCTTATATTCTATGCCTCGGCTAATGAAGGCAAGTATCCCATATGCCTTTTTAACCACCTTATCTACCTGTTCCGCTGCCTTCAGGGATCTATGTACATGTACACCAAGGTCCCTCTGACCCTCTGTACTTCCTAGGGCCCTACCACTCATTGTGTATACCCTTGCCTTATTTGTCCGTCCAAAATGCATCACCTCGCACTTTTCAGGGTTAAATTCCATTTGCCACTTTTCCGCCCATCTGACCAACCCGTTTATATCGTCCTGTAGCCTGAGGCTTTCCTCCTCGCAATTTACCACCCCACCAATTTTCGTGTCATCTGCGAATTTACTGATCATACCTTTTACATTCTCATCCAAATCATTTATGTAGATCACAAACAGCAAGGGACCCAGCACCGATCCCTGAGGTACCCCACTGGACACAGGCTTCCAGTCACAAAAGCAACCTTCGACCATCACCCTCTGCCTCCTGCCACTCAGCCAGTTTAGGATCCAACGTGCCAAGGCACCCTGGATCCCATGGGCTCTTACCTTCTTGACCAGTCTCCTATGCGGGACTTTGTCAAAAGCCTTACTGAAGTCCATGTATACCACATCCACAGCATTTCCCTCATCCACACACCTTGTCACCCCCTCGAAAAATTCAATCAGATTGGTCAGACATGATTTACCCTTGACAAAGCCATGCTGACTATCCCCGATTAATCCTTGCCTCTCCAAGTGGAGACTAATTTTGTCCCTCAGAATTTTTTCCAATAATTTCCCTACCACAGATGTTAGGCTCACTGGCCTGTAATTCCCTGGTTTATCCTTGCTACCCTTCTTGAATAATGGTACTATGTTAGCTGTTCTCCAGTCCTGTGGTACATCCCCTGTGGCCAGAGAGGTTCTGAAAATTTGTGTCAGAGCCCCTGCAATCTCCTCCTTTGCCTCACACAGTAGCCTGGGATACATCTCGTCCGGGCCTGGGGATTTATCCACTTTTTGGCCTGCTAAAACCGCTAGTACCTCCTCCCTCTCGATGCTAATATGTTCAAGTATATCACAGTCCCCTTGCCCGATTTCTGTGTCTACATCGTCTTCCTCCATAGTGAACACAGATGCAAAAAATTCATTTAAAACCCCGCCTACATCATCTGGCTCTACACACAGATTGCCACTTTGGTCCCTAATGGGCCCTACCCTTTCCCTGGTTATCCTCTTGCCCTTAATATACTTATAAAACATCTTAGGATTTTCCTTTATTTTGCTCGCCAGTGTTATTTCATGGCCCCTCCTCGCTCTCCTAATTTCTTTTTTAAGTATGCCCCTGCACTTTTTATACTCCTCTAGGGCTTCCTCCGTCTTTAGTCTTTTGTAACTGCCAAAAGCCCCCCTTTTTTTCCTAATGCATTTTTGTATATCCCTTGTCATCCAAGGTTCCCTTTGCTTGTTGGTACCACCCTTGACCTTTACGGGAACATGTTGGCGTTGTACTCTCTCTATTTCCCTTCTGAAAGTCTCCCACTGCTTTGATGTGGATTTTCCTATAAGTAGCTGCTCCCAGTCCACTTTGGCCAGATCCTGCCTTATCATATTAAAATCGGCCTTCCCCCAATTTAGAACCCTTATTTCCGGGCTGTCTTTGTCTTTTTCCATGACCACCTTAAATCTCACCGGTGCCACACAAAAGATTATTGCTTAAGATAAAAAATCACGGGATTGGGGGTAATATTCTGGCATGGATAGAGGATTGGCTATCTAACAGAAGGCAGAGAGTTGGGATAAATGGTTCATTCTCGGACTGGCAATCAGTAACTAGTGGTGTTCCACAGGGGTCAGTGCTGGGTCCCCAACTCTTTACAATCTATATTAACGATTTGGAGGAGGGGACCGAGTGTAACATATCAAAGTTTGCAGATGATACTAGATGGGAGGGAAAGTAGTGAGAGAGGAGGACATAAAAAACCTGCAAGGGGACATAGACAGGCTAAGTAAGTGGGCAGAGACTTGGCAGATGGAATACAATACTGGAAAGTGTGAGGTTATGCACTTTGGCAGGAAAAATCGTAGAGCAAGTTATTATCTTAATGGCAAGAAACTGGAAAGTACTGAAGTACAAAGGGATCTGGGGGTCCTGGTGCACGAAACTCAAAAGGTTAGTATGCAGGTGCAGCAAGTGATTAAGAAGGCCAATGGAATGTTGGCTTTCATTGCTAGGGGGATAGAATATAAAAATAGGGAGGTATTGCTTCAGTTGTACAAGGTATTGGTGAGACCGCACCTGGAATACTGCGTACAGTTTTGGTGTCCATACTTAAGAAAAGACATACTTGCTCTCGCGTCAGTACAAAGAAGGTTCACTCGGTTAATCCCGGGGATGAGGGGATGGACATATGAGGAGAGGTTGAGTAGATTGGGACTCTACTCATTGGAGTTCAGAAGAATGAGAGGCGATCTTATTGAAACATATAAGATTGTGAAGGGGTTGGATCGGGTGGATGCGGGGAGGATGTTCCCGATGATGGGTGAAACTAGAACTAGGGGGCATAGTCTTAGAATAAGGGGCTGCTCTTTCAAAACTGAGATGAGGAGGAACTACTTCACTCAGAGGGTGGTAGGTCCATGGAAAATGCTGCCCCAAAAAGCTGTAGAAGCTACATCATTACATAAATTTAAAACAGAAATAGACAGTTTCCTAGAAGTAAAGGGAATAAAGGGTTATGGGGAGCGGGCAGGAATTTGGACATGAGTTTAGGTTCGGATCAGTCATGGCCCTGTGGGTTGCGGAGCAGGCCCAGGGGCCGTGTAGCCTGATCCTGCTCCTATTTCGTGTGTCTAATTCTGTTAGATTCAGGAGATGGTTCTGTGATAGTAGATTGGCGGTTAGGATCAGATCAGCCATGATCTTATTGAATGGCGGAGCAGGCTCGAGGGGCCGATCGGCCTACTCCTGCTCCTATTTCTTATGTTCTTATGTTCTTAGATGGGCTCATGGCAGCCAGTGACTGAATTGCAGCACAAAGCATTTGCGTGGCATCCGCCTGTGCTACTGCAAAGTGCTCCACACTCCTTGCCAGTGAGTCAATGCATTCGGGCACCCTTCCCACTGCACCCATGAGCTGAGTGTGCCTGTGCACTGCCTGGGTGTTCATTTCAGCGAGGAGCCGCTCCTCCTCTGCGTCCAGTGCAGTAGGACTTGCTAGCATACTCTCCCTCCAGGGAGAAGGCCCCCGAGCTTCCCTACCCCCATCGTGTTGCTGCAGCCCGCTGGGTCCTGGAGCTTCACCCTCATCAGACCCTTCCCCCCTGCTCCTCTCCAGGGAAGGCGTGTTTCCAGTGTAGGCATGGGCTTCCTCGGGAGAGGGTGGCGCTGGTGCTCTGGCTTCCTCTTTCTCCTTGCCTGCAGCTTCACTCCCACTGGCAGCTTGAGGGCCTGTCTCCTCAGCTGATGAATCACCATCTGAAAGCAGGGAGGTACAAGAGTGGCTTTAGCGTGAGGACAGGGTGGCAGCAAGGGAGGAATGAGTGCAGCGATTTAGTAAGTTGGATTGAAAGTGTCAAAGGCTGGTGTTGTGAGGAACAAGTGGAAGGAGAAAGGACAAAAAGGTGATGACCTTACCATTGTTGTCCAGAACGGGGTCGGCGTCTTCAGTGGTGACGGGACCGATCACCCGGCTTGCCACAATCCTCTGGACGCACACCTCAAGATCGTTGAGGTGTTGCAGCTGAGGCCGCCCTCCACCCGTCTGTTGCTGCTGTCTCCTATTATGAGATAGCTTGGCCTGCAAGAAAAAGGGCGGCGTCTGAGTAAATACACAGCCATGGTCTTGCCTGATGTGCCTCCCATAGTTGAATAGCCCTTACTGTATGCAGCCATGGTCTTGCCTGATGTGCCTCCCATAGTTGAATAGCCCTTACTGTATGCAAAGTGTGGAATGTGCGTGTGTGTTTGATGAAAGGGCCATACGTCTTGGATGAGTGTTGGGCATTGGGGCTTTTAAGACCCTCTGGCCATAGAGTGAGGTTGAGATGGAGGGATGGAGCGGTTTTGAAAAGAAGCCACTCAGCCAGAGGGGTACGGTGGCATAGTGGTTAGCACTGTTGCCTCACAGCGCCAGGGACCCGGGTTCAAATCCAGCCTCGGGCAACTGTCTGTGTGGAGTTTGCACGTTCTCCCTGTGTCTGCGTGGGTTTCCTCCGGGTGCTCTGGTTTCCTCCCACAGTCCAAAGATGTGCAGGTTAGGTTGATTTGGCTATGATAAATTGACCCTTAGTGTTAGGGGATTAAATACGTGGGGTTACGGGGATAGGGTGGGATATGTGTCGGTGCAGGCTCGATGGGCCGAAATGGCCTCTATCTGCACTGTGGGGATTCTGTGATTCTGTGAACCTGACGACCCGAGTGAGGTCGTTGAACTTTTTTCTACATTGGATATGGGTCCTAGGCACCATGCTCCTTGAGAAGACGCTCTGAGCCACCTCCCTCCACACTCTTCTGTACTCGCGTGGCAAAGGCCTCCTGCCACTCTCTGGGTACAGAATAGATCTTCTGTGCTCCACCGTGCCAACCAGAGCCTCCAAGGCCCGCTCACTGAAGCGATGTGCTCGCTCCCTGGCCCTCTCCATAGTCCATACCTGCAAGATTTAGCCACAGTTCTGTCCAGGCCGAGATTCAAGGCTCCAATGAGCAGAGTATGGCTGGAGAGCAAGATCGACCCTCCCCTTTAAGAACAGACCGGCGCCAGTGTGTCTGTGTTCAATCGGTAACTGACAGCACCTGCGCTGCGCCCGCGCTCTGAGGTAGCGCCTCGCTCCCCTGCCTTAGCGCCTTAAGAGAGGTGTGTAGCGCCTGATTTAGCGCTCCAATCACCTCCAGGGGTGATAAAAGCCAAGTTTGCCGTCGGAGGCGATAATTAGCGCCAGGCACTAAATTTTGCGCACGGCTGATAACGGCGCCCCAAATAGGGCGATACTGAATTTCTCCAAATGACGTGCTGGTGTAACCGGAAATACTCTTCAGATATTGGGGTTAAGACACATGGTTGGAATGAAGAAAGATTACTCTGCAGTTAGCTGTGCTAAACAAACTTGGGTTGTAAAGTAATTATACTGCAGCTATTTGTATTTTCCAGGCCTTAAAAGGTAAAGTTCTAATTGCGGAAGAGGATAAATGGGAATGTTCACTTTCTCCAAATATTGTGCAGATGAAAAATAAGTTGATAAAGTCTGCAGCAGGACCAATGAACTTATTTTTGAACCAGCTAGTGCTTAAACCTATTTCCACCTCCGTAACATTGCCCTTGCCTCAGCTCATCCATGCCTTTGTTACCTCTAGACTTGACTATTCCAACGCACTCCTGGCTGGCCTTCCACATTCTACCCTACGTAAACTTGAGGTCATCCAAAACTCGGCTGCCCGTGTCCTAACTCGCACCAAGTCCCGTTCACCCATCGCCCCTGTGCTCACTGACCTACATTGGCTCCTGGTTAAGCAGCGCCTCAATTTCAAAATTCTCATCCTTGTTTTCAAATCCCTCCCTGGCCTCGCCCCTCCCTATCTCTGTAATCTCCTTCAGCCCCACAACCCCCCCGAGATATCTGCACTCCTCTAATTCTGCCCTCTTGAGCGTCCATGATTATAATTGCTCAACCATTGGTGGCTATGCCTCCTGTTGCCTAGGCCCTAAGCTTTTGGATTCCCTGACTAAATCTCTCTGCATCTCTACCTCTCTTCCTCCTTTAAGACACTCCTTAAAACCTACCTCTTTGACCAAGCTTTTGGTCACCTGCCCTAATTTCTCCTTATGTGGCTCGGTGTCAAATTTTTTGTCTTATAATACTCCTGTGAAGCGCCTTGGGACGTTTTACTACGTTAAAGGTGCTATATAAATACAAGTTGTTGTTGTTGTTGTTAAAAGGAAAAGGGAACTTGATCTCTAACTCCCCTTTTCTATCCCAAAAGGACCAATTGTAACTTGGGGGCAGGAATCAGGGATCTGGGCGGCTCACCGCCCATCCCCCCCTGGTGAGGCCAGGGAAGCCAGTGGGAATGATGGCACTGCTGGCAGGCAGAAGTCAAAATTGGTGCGGGGACCCACGGGACGGTCTTTGGCAAGGCAAGTAGGGATAGAGGGGGGTTTGGCGAGTCTGCGATCGGGGGAGAAGGGGGAAGCCCAGGCAAGGGAGGTGTAAGGTATCCTGGGCCTGGATCCTTGCCGACGACCGGAGACTGTGTGGGCTTTGGTCAGGTCCGCGATTAAAATGGCATGCGCATTACCACAAATATACATTCCTTTAAGGCACAAAAACCCCACAGGAAAAGTGGTCCAACCGTGGCTAACAAGAGAAGTTAAAGATAGTATTGTAGGAATCGATCTATCCCTAACTGAAGCACTGAAGTCAAGTCAGTTCAATAATTCAACTGAATTTAATCAAACAAGTGAACAAAACAAAAACATGCAGGAGCAACAGCAAACAGGTCTTTTCAGCAGCTTGTTACACGAGGTCTGGGCTTAGTACCTCCCACTCTCAGACGTCATGACGTCATGACGTCATCACGTTTCCCGCCGTTCGGGGCATCACGTGACCAACGTGATGACGTCATCACGTTGTTTCAGGGCTTTTGCAGAAAGCTTATTTACACTCAGCCAACAAACACAGGTGCTGTAGCATTGGGTTAAAGACAGTTATGCATTTGTACAGAAGATCATTGGTGGTTTTTGTTGTGTCTGTGTGTTGATAGAGACACTGAAGACAGGAGTTGGTTTCATAGGTGTTTACTAAACAAGGTCTGGAGGGGAACTAACTGATACAACACAATATACAGGCTTATATAGCCCGAGTGGCCATTACCGGCATTACAGTACACATGGGGCTCTTAAAGGCACATACACTACAATTCCTCCCCTTTTAGCCAACCAGTACATAATATTTTAAGTAATTATTAATTACATGTTACAAGAAAAATAATCTACACATTGCTGCAGTTAATTAATTATAAGTCAGTCTCTCTGGAGGCTTCCTGACTCGGTCCGGATAACGCCTCAGTGGTGTAGTAGTTTCTGGTGGTGTAGTAGGTTCTTTTGGCAAGGCTGATTCGGCTTGAATGCCAGTGTCGGGTTCATCGGGTTCCAGTATCACCGGATCGGAGGTAGATATGGGTATCTCTACTTCATCGTTAGGCGTATAGAGTTGTGGTGTAGGTTGTCCCTTTTCAGATGACTCTATGATTTGGTCAGCATGGCGCCTTATTATGCTTTCTCCGATGTCCACGGTATACATCAACGGTCCTAGTCGTGTGCAGATAGTTCCAGGCTGCCATTTCTCGGTACGGTAGTCCTGGGCCAAAACTTGTTGACCTATCTGGAAGGTTCTAGTTGGCCTTTCATTCATGCCTTGAAATTGCCGGTTCTCCACATCCCTTCTGATGTTGGGCTTGATCAAATCCAGCCAGCATCTTAGGCTTCTATTGAAGAACATCATGGCGGGAGTTTGGTTTGTAACCATATGTGTTGCATTCCTGTATGCGAACAAGAAGTTATCCACCTTGTGCTGAAGTTTTATGTCTTCATTACCCATGGCCTTTATGGCCTTCTTGAAAGTCTGGACAAACCTTTCAGCCAATCCATTGGTGGCGGGATGGTATGGGGCGGACGTGTAGTGCTTAACCCCATTGTTTTATAAGATCTTCCTGAATTCTTCGGACACAAATTGCGGTCCATTATCAGAACAGATCTGTTCCGGCAGCCCATTCCTGGCAAATATGGTCCTTAATACTGTGATGGTTTTTTCCGTGGTGGTGGAGGACATCTTTATTACCTCCGGCCACTTGGAGTGTGCATCAACCGCGATTAAGAACATTGAGTCCATAAATGGACCAGCAAAGTCGATGTGTACCCTTTGCCAGGGAGATGAGGGCCACTCCCATGGATGTAGAGGGGCTTGGGGTGGAGCGTTTTGGACCTTCTGGCATCCTAGGCAGCTCTTGGTCATTTCTTCGATGTCTCCATCGATACCTGGCCACCATACAAACGCCCTGGCTAGGTTCTTCATTTTCACTCCACCCAGATGCCCCTCGTGAAGCTCCTTTAGAACTTTATCCTGGAGTTTGGGTGGAATCACCACTCTGGATCCACACATCAAGGTTCCTCTGCACACTGACAGCTGTTCTCTTCTTTGTGAGAATGCTGGCAACAGTGGTTCGCCATGTGCTGGCCATCCCTTCACTGTTAAATCGTAGACTCGTGAGAGAGTTGGGTCATTTCTAGTTTCCCTTTCAATGGCAGAATTTGTTACTGGTAGATATTCGACTATGGTAGAGTGGAAAATCTCCACTGGGTCTACGGTAGGTGCTTCTTCTACCGTTGGCAACGGTAGGCGCGATAACCCGTCAGCATTCCCATGCTGTTTTGATCCTTTGTATTCTATGTTGTATTGGTGTGCCCCTAGAAAAAGGGACCACCTCTGTAGCCTTTGCGCTGTCATAATGGGAACACCCTTTTTAGGGTTGAATATGGAGATGAGGGGTTGATGGTCAGTGAACAAGGTAAATTTTTTGTCCGTGTAGGTAATGGTTGAATTTCTTCACTCCCCATACCAGGCTGAGTGCTTCCCTGTCGATTTGGGCATAGTTACGCTCAGCTGAGTTCAATGGGCGTGACGCAAAAGCTATCGGCCGTTCCGAGCCATCAGGGAATTTATGCGATAATACTGCTCCTACGCCGTAAGGGGATGCATCGCACGCCAGTCTGATTGGCAGTGAAGGGTTGTAATGAGCCAAAACTTCTTTGGACGTGATTAAGTCTTTGCATTTATGGAAGGCACGTTTACAGTCTTCGCTCCATTTCCAAATGACTCCTGTTTGTAGCAGTTCATTAAGAGGGTGTAGAAGAGTTGATAAGTTCGGTACAAATTTATGATAGTAATTTATTAGTCCCAGGAACGACCTTAATTGTGAAACATTTTCAGGTGCTGGGGCTTTTATGACCGCTTCAATTTTTTCAGGTGACTTATGCAATCCTTCCTTATTAATTATGTGGCCACAATATGATATTTGATTTTGGAAAAATTCACACTTGGGGTGATTTGCTCGTAGGCCCCGTTCTCTCAGCCTAGTGAGCACCTGCTCCAAATTGGCAAGGTGCTCGTTGTCGTTTTCTCCTGTTACAAGGATGTCATCTAGGTAGCATTGAGTCCCCGGAATCCCTTGGAGGACTTGCTCCATAGCTCTTTGCCAGATAGCTGGATCGGATGCTACTCCGAAAACCAGTCGATTGTACTGGTACAGACCTTTGTGTGTATTTATCGTGAGATATTTTTTAGAGGCCTCTTCAACCTCCATCTGTAGATATGCCTGTGCCAAGTCAATTTTGGTGAAACGTTTCCCTCCGGATAGTGAGGCGAAAATATCTTCTATCCTCGGAAGAGGATACTGTACTGTGTGAAGGACCGGGTTTACAGTCACCTTGAAGTCTCCACAGATGCGAATTTTTCTCTGTTCTTCAGATTTATCATTATTCAATGCTTTCTTCATGACTGGAACGATGGGTGTTGCCCACTCGCTCCGATCTATTTTGGATAATACGCCTGCCTTTTCCAAATTCTCCAGCTCTGCCTCGACTGCTGGGCGAATTGCGTATGGCACCGGTCTTGCCTTAAAAAACTTGGGAATTGCTGCATCTTCCACTTTTATTGAGGCGGTGATGCCTTTCAAGGTTCCTAGTTTCTCTTGAAACACTTCTTTGGCATTGGCCAAGATGTCTTTTAATCGTTCAGGTATGACGTCATCATCATTTTTTTTCTTACTGGTCACCGTCAATGCCTAAATGGAGTGCCAGTCTAAACGTATTTTCCTGATCCATTCACGTCCCAACAGCGGTGGACCACCATCTTGTAGAATGTATAAATACAACTTTTGTATTTCCTTGCCGTTGTATACAACAGGCACCCTTATTTTTCCTTTGGGGTATACTTTCTGCCCCGTAGTGCCTCATGGGGCCCTACCTCGTGGGAGACGCCATTTTACTCACCACGCCCGACCGCCTCGCCCGCAGATGACAACGACTCGCTCAGCTACACACTAGCTTCCGTCACCCTGGACCAAGCCCGCCCGCACCATCTGTCCAAGTCAATGATGGACATCAAAGTGAACGGCCACGCCACGACCTGCCTGTTCGACAGCGGAAGCACGGAGAGCTTCATCCACCCAGACACGGTGAGCCACTACTCCCTCTCTGTCCTACCAACGCGCAGCCGAATCTCGATGGCATCGAGGTCCCACGCCACGGACATCAGCGGCTACTGTGTCGTGACCCTGTCGGTTAAGGGCACGGAGTATAAAAACTTTAAACTCCTCGTCCTCCCCCATCTCTGCGCTGCCGTCCTACTAGGGCTGGACTTCCAATCCCACCTCCAAAGCGTAACCCTAGCATACGGTGGACCCCTCCCCCCACTCACAGTCAACAACCAGCAAACGTTAAACCGCCCACCGCGTAACACCTGCAGCCTCTCCACCCTCAAGGTCCCGCCACCCTCTCTGTTTGCTAACCTTACCCCTGACTGCAAACCCGTCGCTACCAAAAGCAGGCGGTATAGCGCCGGGGACAGAGCCTTCATTAGCTCTGAGGTGCGGCGCCTCCTGAAAGAGGGCATTATCGAGGGGAGCAGCAGCCCCTGGCGTGCCCAGGTCGTAGTCGTAAAGACCGGCGATAAAAACCGCCTGGTCATCGACTACAGCCAGACCATAAACAGATATACCCAGCTGGACGCATACCCCCTCCCCCGCATATCTGACATGGTCAATCAGATTGCACAGTATAAAGTATTCTCGACCATCGACCTGAAGTCGGCCTACCACCAACTCCCTATCCACCCTGAGGACCGCCAGTATACCGCCTTCGAGGCGAATGGGCGCCTATACCACTTCCTTAGGGTCCCCTTCGGTGTCCCCAGGAAGTCGACTACGGGAACCACTCTACCAACCTGGCTGACCGCCCCGGGGCCGGTCTGGCTGCGGAAACACGTGAGGACCCATAAAACGGACCCCCTGGTCGAGAGGGTGAACCTCCTGCACGCCAACCCCCAGTACGCCTACGTGGCGTACCCAGACGGGCGGGAGGACACTGTCTCCCTACGAGACCTCGCACCCTCAGCCGATCCGGAAACACCGCCACCACCCCCCCCAACCTCAGTCCAGGTAGACGGCATGCCGGAACCCCACGAGCCCTCGCCGACCACGCAAACACCAGCATCAACACCGGATAAGGCACCAGCACCGGATAAGGCAACACCACCGCTGCGGCGATCGGAGAGGCTTACGAAGCCTCCGGACAGACTGACCTACCAGAATTGGTAGTACACTTCACCCCGCCGGACTTAATTCTAAACAAGGGGTGAATGTGGTAAACCACGTTCACTATCGTATCACTGTTAGTAGTTAGCACTGTTCACCACTGTTCGTTATAACTGTATCACTGACCACTATTGTATCACGGTACGAGGTCGCCTCTTGCCACACTGCTATACCTGGGATGACCACTGCCGACTCCGCCTTGGCTCCACCCACCAGGCCAGGTATAAAGGTGAGCGACTGGCTGGTATTCCTCCTGCTTGGATCGGATCACCCACGAGAGTGGGCTGTTATTTAGTCAATAAAAACCTTTAGTCACCTTCGTAACTCTTCGCCTTTTATTGGAGGAATTGATAGGTATATCATGCCCCGTATATGTTTTCAAGATAATGGATGTGTCTTTTAAAGGTATATGCGGAAATAGCCGCTCGTAATCCCGTCGATTTATGACGGTCAGAGCTGATCCTGTATCGAGCTCCATTTTAACTAGGGACCCTGCTATCGTGAGGGTAACCCAAATGGTCTGGTAATCATCTTTGGCAATTACATTATGTAATTTGAGACAGTTTAGTCTCTTGTTTTCGGAGTCGCTATCGCTCTTCTGGTCTTCGGAGCTACTGTCCGTCATCATTTGTACCTTTCTGTACTTTTCTTTATTGATTTTTTTTTTCCTGTCTGTGGATTTTTTTTTAGTCCAGATCGGCATACCCGTGCAATGTGTCCAATCTTTCCGCATTGCCTGCATGCTTTGTCCTTGAACCAGCAGTCCCTCTGGTCATGGGTGGATCTGCCGCAGCGATAACATCTCTCGAAACCCTGTGTCATTTCATGGGTGCCGAAGTCCTGTGTCTTTTGTTGTATCTCTGCAGCTCCTCTTGCGGCTGCTTTGTATGATACAGCCATACTGAAAGCCTTGTCCAGTGTTAAATCTTTTTCAGAAAGCAGCCTTTTCTGTGTTCCTTCACTTAAGAGACCGCAGACGAATTTGTCTCGAAGATAATCTGCTATTCCTGCCCCGAATTGGCAGTGTTTTGATAGCTTTCTTAATTTGGTGAGGTAATCAGCGTTACTTTCATTCTTGTGTTGATTTCTCTTGAAGAATTTGAATCGTTCCGCTATCAGCAGCGGTGCTGGGTTTAAGTGCTCCTGTAGGGTATCAACAATTTCTTTAAAATTCTTGTCCTTTGGTTTGGCTGGAGTGATTAAATTTCGTAACAGCCCGTATGTCTTTGCGCCCATTAGATTTAGCAGTACTGAAGCTTTTTTTTCATCTTCTATTCCATTTGCGGTGCAATATACCTCCACTCTTTCCACATATGTGGTCCAATCCTCTATCTCGTTATCAAAAGCATCAATATTGCCAGACTTAGGCATCCTAGCAATAAAATGGCGCTTCCCGCGCTTTTCTTTCTTTTCTGCAGAAAAGATATGGCGCTTCCCGCGCTTCCCCGCCGCTGCTGCCGATGACAACGCTGTTTCCCGCGGTTTCCATTCTTTTTATTTATTTATTTACAGTTGGAGACTCGTTCCCACCGGACTCTCTCTCTAGGTCTGAACGCCGACCTGCTTGCAGCACCGGCCGTCTCCCGAGTGCTTCCCCGCCGTCTGTTACTGCTTGCCTCCGCTTTCGCTGCTTGGCCCAGCTGTAGAGCCAGCCGCTGGAGCCCCAGCCCGACGCCCAGGAAGGGTTATTACAGTACCTGCCACCAGCTTGGCTAGCTGGTGAAACCACAGCTTTTTCTTTTTCTTGATTTTTCTTCAACTTTGGACGCCAGAGGAATCGATGTCCTTGAGGTGCTGCCGAATTGCAGGTAAGTCCATTTCCAATTCATCGCCACTGTTGTGTCTATGTGTTGATAGAGACACTGAAGACAGGAGTTGGTTTCATAGGTGTTTACTAAACAAGGTCTGGAGGGGAACTAACTGATACAACACAATATACAGGCTTATATAGCCTGAGTGGCCATTACCGGCATTACAGTACACATGGGGCTCTTTAAGGCACATACACTCCAGTTTTGCCACATGCGCCCCCCCAGAAGTGTCTTTAATCGCAAAGGTCAATCGCAGAGGAGGTCGGACAATCCTGTCGGAGCGACTCCGATATTCCCGGAGAGGAATGGATGGTGCAGGAGATGAGCTGGGTTGCGGGACCAACGGGCCAGGCGCGGCGCTCGCGGGCGGTCGGCCACGATGTGGCGGCTGCGCTGCCTCGACTGGCTGCTCGAGATCCAGGTGTGCAGCCTTGAGGCGGTCCACGGAAATGTGGTCGGGTTTCCCTCCGACGTCCACTAGAAAACTCTTGGCGCCCGCCTGCAGTACTCGGAAAGGGCCTGCGTATGGAGGCATGAGAGGACTACGGTGGGCATCCTGTCGGACGAAAACAAATTTAGCCCTCATAAGCTCCAGCGGAACATGTGACGCGGGCAGTCCGTGCTGTGAAGTCGGAATGGGCCGGAAAGAGTGCGTTGCGGCCCGGTGAGCCTCCAGTTGTTCAGCTGCTGGCCACGGACGCATCGGTGACGGAAGAAAGTCGCCGGGCACCCTGAGCAGCTGGCCATAAACTAGTTCAGCGGCCGATGCCTGCAGGTCCTCTTTAGGCGCTGTGCGCAACCCGAGCATCACCCATGGCAGCTTATCCACCCATGCGGTCCCTTGGAGGGTGGCCCGCAGCGACGCCTTCAAAGAGCGGTGAAAGCGTTCGCATAACCCGTTGGCCTGCGGATGGTAAGCCGTGGTCCGATGGAGCTTGGTGCCCAAACCTGAAGCCACGGCGTTCCACAAAGCAGACGAAAACTGCAGCCCGCGGTCCGACGAAATGTCCAATGGAACGTCGAAACGAGCAACCCAGGATGAAAGAAAAGCTTGGGCGACATCCGCGGAGGTGGTGGACGTTAAAGGAATAGCCTCCAGCCACCTGGTGGTACAGTCGACGATTGTCAGAAGGTGCGTAAACCCTTGTGACGGCGGTAGTGGGCCCACGAGGTCGACATGAACGTGATCGAATCGCCGCTCTGGTACCTCAAAAATGGCGACAGGAGCTTTGACGTGGCGCTGTACCTTCGCCCTCTGGCACACAACGCAGGTCTTGGCCCAGTCGCGCACATCTTTTCTCATTCCCCTCCAGACGAATTTGGACGTTAACATTTTCTGTGAAGCCCGCACGCCCGGGTGTGCAAGTCCATGAACGACATCGAATACTTTCCTGTGCCAGGACAACGGAACGATCGGGCGTGGGTCTCCCAGGGAGACGTCGCAGAGCAAGGAGGTGCCGGCCGAATGGAAAGGCACATTGGCTGGCTGCAGGCAGGACGAATCAGAGCGGAAAGCTTGCGTTTCCGGGTCAGTCGCTTGGTCAGCTGCCATGAGCGAATAATCGAGCCTCAGTTGGATGGCCTGGACGGTCGCACGTGAGAGGCAGTCGGCAACCACGTTGTCCTTCCCAGCCACGTGCCGGATGTTGGTGGTAAACTCAGAAATGAAGGTGAGTTGTCGTTGCTGCCGGGCTGACCATGGCTCAGTCGTCTTGGCCATGGCAAACGTCAGGGGCTTGTGATCGACAAACGCGGTGAATTGGCGTCCTTCCAATAAAAAGCGAAAGTGGCGGATGGCTAGAAACAACGCCAACAGCTCCCGGTCGAACGTGCTGTAGCTACGTTCGTTACTACGCAGCTGGTGACTAAAAAACGCCAGCGGTTGCCATGTCCCATCGACCCATTGCTCTTGCACGGCGCCGACGGCGTAGTCTGACGCATCCGTCGTGAGCGCGATGGTGGCGCCAGGCAGCGGGTGCGCCAACATGGTCGCGTTGGCGAGGGCCTCCTTCGTGTCCCCAAAAGCGCAGTCCATCTCCGGCGTCCAAGACACAGGTTCTTTCCCCGGCTTCCCTTGGAGTGCCTCGTAGAGCGGCCGCATGAGCTGTGCGGCCCGGGGGACAAATCGATGGTAAAAATTTACCATGCCGAGGAATTCTTGGAGCGCTTTGACGGATTGTGGCCGTGGAAACACAGCGATGGCTGCCACTTTCGCCCAGAGTGGCAGTGCCCCTTCTGCCGTGATGCGGTGGCCCAGAAAATCAATCTGCCTCAGTCCGAATTGACACTTGTGTGGATTAATTATAAGGCCATGCTCCTGGAGGCGGCGCAAAAGGATGCGCAGGTGTCGTAGATGCTCCTCCTTTGAAGCACTGGCGATGAGGATGTCATCAAGGTACACGAAAAGGAATTTGAGGTCCCGTAGCACCGAATCCATGAGGCGTTGGAACGCCTGCGCCGCATTTTTGAGACCGAAAGGCATTCGTAAGAATTCGAAAAGTCCAAACGGGGTAATGACCGCCGTCTTCTGGACGTCCTGGGGGTGGACGGGCACCTGGTGGTACCCCCGGACGAGGTCGATCTTGGAAAAAAACGAATTGCCTGCTAAATGAGCGGAAAAATCCTGGATGTATGGTATCGGGTACCGGTCCGGAGTCGTGACCTCATTGAGGCGCCGATAATCGCCGCAGGGCCGCCACCCACCGCCTGGCTTTGGCACGATATGCAGCGGAGACGACCAGGGACTGTCGGACCGGCGAACGATGCCCAACCGCTCCATGGTAGCGAATTCCGCCTTCGCGGCCTCGAGTTTACTGGCCTCCAAACGTCGAGCGCGGGCATAAACCGGGGGGCCGTTCGTCGCGATGTGGTGCTCAACACCATGTTTGGCGGTCGTCGCCGAGAAGGTGGGTCGAGTGAGCTCCGGAAATTCCTTGAGCAGGCGGGTGAAGTCGTCGGGTGTCGACTCGGCGCAGGCGAGCGCGGGGGCCGCACCTGAGCCCCGAAAACAGGGGATGGGGGCCCATGAAGCGGCGTGAATCAGGCGGCGATTACGTACGTCGACCAGTAGGTTATTAGCACAGAAAAAGTCAGCGCCGAGGATTGCTAGTGGTATTTTGGCGGTTATAAACTCCCAGTGGAAGAGTTGCCCGCCGAGACACAACCGCATTCGCCGCATCCCAAATGTACGGATAGCGCTGCCATTGGCGGCCTGTAGCGGAGTACCACGCCTCCCGGACCCGACGTCGAGGGGCGAAGCGGGGAGGATGCTGCACTGGGCGCCCATGTCGCACAAGAACCGCCGGCCCGAAATGGAGTCGGTGATATACAACAATTTCCCGGAATCACCACCCGTCATTGTGGACGCGAACCCGACCTCGGTGTCGTTCTTCTGTTCTCGCGCACGGTTTTGCTGCTTTCTCGGTGCCGGTGGCACGAAACTACATGGGGGTCGGCAGTATCTGGCTTTCGGTCCGAACCAGGCGTGGTAGTAACAGAGGCCGGTCTGTGGAGGCACCGAGGCGGGGTTCCTCGAGGCGGGATGCTTCGAAGTGGCACAGTACTGTTGCATCACCGCGTGAATGGTGTCGGCTTCGGCCGCGAGCGCTACACCGTCCGTAGCCTCCGACCTGGTGAGGGCTGCTTGTACCTGCTCAGGGAGCTGGCTCAGGAACAGTTCCCGAAACAGAAAACACTGTGGCTCAGACCCGAGGAGTGTGAGCATTTGGCTCATCAACTCGGAAGGCTTAGCATCGCCTAACCCGGGGAGTGCGAGCAAACGTCGTGCGCGCTCTGCTTTCGTGAGACCGAATATTTGCATAAGGCGCGCCTTAAGCATTTCATACTTGTCATCCACGGGTGGGTTCTCCAGCAGGCTGATGATTCGGGAAGCCGTCGAGCTGTCCAGTGCGGAGACCACGTAAAGGTAACGGGTCTGATCCAGCACGATGTTCCGAAGTTGGAACTGAGCCTCCACTTGCATGAACCAGGAGGCTGCCTGTTGTTCCCAAAATTGAGGGTGCTTCAAACTCGCTGCGTTCACATCCATCTTGTTCTTGAACTTTCCTCCGCGAAAATCGTCCGCGAAGCTTCGGGGTCACCAATGTAGGAATTGATCTATCCCTAACTGAAGCACTGAAGTCGAGTCAGTTCAATAATTCAACTGAATTTAATCAAACAAGTGAACAAAACAAAAACATGCAGGAGCAACAGCAAACAGGTCTTTTCAGCAGCTTGTTACACGAGGTCTGGGCTTAGAACCTCCCACTCTCAGACGTCATGACGTCATCACGTTTCCCGCCGTTCGGGGCATCACGTGACCAATGTGATGACATCTGATATGCCTATCAATTAGTCCAATAAAAGGCGACGAGTTAAGAACGTAACTGAAGGTTTTTATTGGCTAAATAACAGAGCCCACCCTCGTGGGTGATCCGATCCAACAGGGAGGAATACTAGCCAGTCAGCTACCTTTATACCTGGGCAGGTAATGGGCGGAGTCGGAGGTGGTCAGCCCAGGTATAACAGTGCGACAAGAGGCGACCTCGTGTAGTGATGTGACAGTGAGAACAGTGAGAACAATATACAGTGATAACTATAACAGTGGTTTACCACATTCACCCCTTGTTTAGATTAGAGTCCGGCGGGGTGAAGTGTATTACCAGCTCTGGTATGTCAGTCTGTCCGGAGGCTTCGTTAGCCTCTCCGATCGTCGCAGCGGCGGTGTTACATTATCCGGTGTTAAAGCTGATGTCTGCGTAGTCGGCAAAGGCTCGTGGGGTTCCGGCATGCCGTCTACCTCGGCTGGACTCGGGGGGTTGGGAGGGGGGGGTGAGGGTGCGAGGTCTCGTAAGGAGACAGTGTCCTCCCGTCCGTCTGGGTAAGCCACATAGGCGTACTGGGGGTTGGCGTGCAGGAGGTTCACCTTCTCGACCAGGGGGTCCGTTTTATGGGCCCTCACGTGCTTTCGCAGCAAGACGGGTCCCGGAGAGGTCAGCCAGGTTGGTAGGGTGGTTCCCGTAGTCGACTTCCTGGGGAAGACAAACATTCGGGCATGGGGGGTGGTGTTAATGGCAGTGCAAAGTAGTGACCGGATGGAGTGCAGCGCAATCGGGAGGACCTCTTGCCAGCGGGAGGTTGGGAGGCCCTTAGACTTTAAGGCTAAGAGGGTGGCCTTCCATACCGTCGCGTTCTCTCTTTCCACCTGGCCGTTCCCTCGGGGGTTGTAGCTGGTGGTCCTGCTTGCTGCAATACCCCTCTCCAATAGGAACTGACGGAGTTCCTCGCTCATGAAGGAGGCGCCCCGGTCACTATGTATATAGTTCGGGAACCCGAACAAGGCGAAGAGTTTGTTCAGGCATTTAATGACCGTGTTACTGGTCATGTCTGGGCAGGGGAAGGCAAAGGGGAAACGGGAGTACTCATCAACGATGTTGAGGAAGTACACATTACGGTCGGATGACGGTAGGGGCCCCTTGAAGTCGATGCTCAGACGCTCGAAGGGGCGGGTGGCCTTGATCAGGCTTGCTCTGTCCGGCTTATAGAAGTGCGGTTTGCACTCAGCACAGATCTGGCAGTTCCTGGTCATGGTCCTGACCTCCTCGATGGAGTATGGCAGGTTGCGGGCCTTAATGAAATGGTAGAGTCTGGTGACTCCGGGGTGGCAGAGGTCATTGTGGAGGGTCTGAAGTCTATCACTTTGCGCGCTGGCGCATGTAATGCGTGAAAGAGCATCAGGGGGGTCGTTCAGTTTACCGGGCCGGTACAAGATCTCATAATCATAGGTGGAAAGCTCGATTCTCCACCTCAAGATTTTGTCGTTCTTGATCTTGCCCCTCAGCTTGTTATTAAACATGAAGGCAACCGAGCGTTGGTCGGTGAGGAGGGTAAATCGTTTGCCTGCCAAGTAGTGCCTCCAGCGCCGTACTGCCTCCACAATTGCCTGGGCTTCCTTCTCGACCGACGAGTGTCGGGTCTCGGGGCCCTGTAGGGTCCTTGAGAAGAAGGCTACCGGCCTACCCTCCTGGTTAAGGGTAGCGGCTAGGGCGAAGTCGGATGCATCGCTCTCCACTTGGAAGGGGATTGACTCATCCACTGCGTGCATTGTGGCCTTGGCTATGTCTCCCTTAATGAGGGAGAAGGCCGCGCACGCCTCTTCCGTGAGGGGGAAGGATGTGGTTTTCAGGAGGGGTCTGGCTTTGTCCGCATAATTGGGTACCCATTGGGCATAGTAGGCGAAAAGCCCCAGGGTTCTCCTAAGTGCTTTTGGACAGTGGGGGAGGGGTAGCTCCATGAGGGGGCGCATTCTTTCGGGGTCGGGGCCGATGACTCCGTTCTCTACTACACAGCCAAGGATGGCAAGGCGCGCTGTGTTAAACACGCATTTCTCCTTATTGTAGGTGAGGTTCAGCCGTTGGGCCGTACGGAGGAATTTCTCCAGATTCACGTCATGGTCCTGCCGGTTGCGGCCGCAGATGGTGACGTTATCGAGATAGGGGAAAGTGGCCTGTAGTCCGTTCTGGTCAACCATCCGGTCCATCTCCCGTTGGAAAACCGAGACCCCGTTGGTGACACCAAAGGGGACCCTAAGGAATTGGTAGAGGCGGCCATTCGCCTCGAAGGCGGTGTACTGGCTGTCCTCCGGGCTGATGGGGAGTTGGTGGTAGGCCGACTTGAGGTCGATGGTCGAGAATACGCGGTATTGTGCAATCTCATTGACCATGTCCGATATGCGGGGGAGGGGGTATGCGTCCAGCTGGGTGTATCTGTTTATGGTCTGGCTGTAGTCGATAACCAGGCGATTTTTGTCGCCGGTCTTGACTACCACCACCTGGGCACGCCAGGGGCTGCTGCTCCCCTCAATAATGCCCTCTTTCAGGAGTCGCTGCACCTCAGAGCTAATGAAGGCTCTGTCCCCAGCGCTGTACCGCCTGCTCTTAGTAGCGACAGGTTTGCAGTCGGGGGTGAGGTTAGCGAACAGGGAAGGTGGCGGTACCTTGAGGGTGGATAGGCTGCAGGTGTTACGCGGTGGGCGGTTTAACTTTCGCTGGTTGTCGACTGTGAGTGGGGGGAGGGGTCCACCGTATGCTAGGGTTACACTTTGGAGGTGGGATTGGAAGTCCAGCCCTAGTATGACGGCAGCGCACAGCTGGGGGAGTACGAGGAGTTTAAAATTTTTATACTCTGTCCCTTTAACCGACAATGTCACGACACAGTAGCCGCTGATGTCTGTGGCGTGCGACCTCGATGCCATCGAGATGCGGCTGCGCGTTGGCAGGACGGGGAGGGAGTAGTGGCTCACCGTGTCTGGGTGGATGAAGCTCTCCGTGCTTCCGCTGTCGAACAGGCAGGTCGTGGCGTGGCCGTTGACTTTGATGTCCATCATTGAGCTGGCCAGGTGGTGCGGGCGGGCTTGATCCAGGGTCACGGAAGCTAGGGTGTAGATGAGCGCGTCGTTGTCATGACAAGATGGCGGCGAAGATGGCGGCCCCCGTAGTTCACATGAGGCTCTGTTTAAATCGTTTGCCCCGCACAAAGATGGCCGCCCCTGCTGTTCCCATGAGGCTCTGCAGGCTTCGGCTGCCCTGCACAAAGATGGCCGCCCCTGGTTTTCCCATGAGGCTCTGCAGGCTTCGGCTGCCCCGCACAAAGATGGCCGCCCCTGGTTTTCCCATGAGGCTCTGCAGGCTTCGGCTGCCCCGCACAAAGATGGCCGCCCCCAGGGTTCGCATGAGGCACTGCTGGCTTCTGAGGATTTGCTTCTGCAGGCCTTGGAGAAGTGGCCTTTCTTGAGGCAGGTTTTGCAGGTCGAGTTTTTGGCTGGGCAGCGCGACCTCGGATGCTTCTCCTGGCCGCAAAAGAAGCAGCCAGCGGCCCGATCGGGGTTGCCTGATGTCGGGGCCGGTACCGGGGCTAGCGGGCCCGGTCGGATCCGTGATGCAGACGCTGAGGTAGGTCCCGGGGGCAGCGCTGTGAAGGGTGGTGGGGTGGGGGTCGGGCCCGAGTCCCAGGGTCGCGAATAGTACCTGGCAAACGCTTCCTGGTCTTGCTGGGTGGCCTCTAGGGTGAGGGCGAGGGCTTCGGCCTTGTCCAGGTCTATGTCCTTAGCTTCAAGCAGTCTTTGCCGTGTGTAGTCGGAACGTAGGCCTCTCACCAAGGCGTCGCGGACATTGTCTTCCATGTTCGCAGTAGCCGTCACCGCTTTAAAGTCACAGTTCCTGCCGAGTTGTCTCAGCGCTCGTGAAAATTCAGCTATCGATTCTCCTGGCTGTTGCTGGCGAGATCTTAAGAGATGCCTAGTGTACATGTAGTTTACCGGGCTCCGGTACTGCTGTTTCAGTAGGTTGATGGCGTCGTCGTACGTAGTCATGTCCTGGATGAGTGTATATACTCTCGGGCTCGCTTGGGCTTTCAGGACTCTCAGTTTGGATCTCTGAGGGACGACGGCTTCCTCCAGGTACGATTCGAAGCAGTCCAGCCAGTGTTTGAAGTCGTTGGCTGAGTTTGGTGCCTGTGGGTTTAGATCCAGGTATGGTGGTTTCAAGGCTTGCAGCCAAGCCGGCTGGTGTGGCCCGTTGTCTGGAGGCTGCTGTTGCTGTGCTGCTGGGTGAGCTCCTTGCTGTTGCTGTTCATTATCAGACATCTTTAAAATTTAGTCAATAAAATTGATATGCCTATCAATTAGTCCAATAAAAGGCGACGAGTTAAGAACGTAACTGAAGGTTTTTATTGGCTAAATAACAGAGCCCACCCTCGTGGGTGATCCGATCCAACAGGGAGGAATACTAGCCAGTCAGCTACCTTTATACCTGGGCAGGTAATGGGCGGAGTCGGAGGTGGTCAGCCCAGGTATAACAGTGCGACAAGAGGCGACCTCGTGTAGTGATGTGACAGTGAGAACAGTGAGAACAATATACAGTGATAACTATAACAGTGGTTTACCACAACATCATCACGTTGTTTCAGGGCTTTTGCAGAAAGCTTATTTACACTCAGCCAACAAACACAGGTGCTGTAGCTTTGGGTTAAAGACAGTTATGCATTTGTACAGAAGATCATTGGTGGTTTTGCCACAGTATTAGATCCAAGGAAGAGGCTTATAATGTTGCCAAAAAGAGTAGTAAGCCTGAGGATTGGGAGGATCCTGTTGTTATTTAGTAACCCTGAGGATTGGGAGGATTTTAGAATTCAGCAAAGGAGGACCAAGAAATTGATAAACAAAGGGAAAATAGAATGAGAGTAAACTCGCAAGAGACATAAAAACAGACTGTAGAAGCTTCTATAGGAATGTAAAAAGGAAAAGATTAGCGAAAGTAAATGTGGGTCCCTTACAGGCTGAGACAGGAGAAGTCATAATGGTGAATAAGGAAAGGGCAGAGAAATTAAACAAATACTTTGGGCTGGATTTTAACTCGGGTGCGGGTTGTTGTCGTGTTATCCGAATTTCGTGATTCCCACACGAATCTATGGATGTGGGAGATTGATGCAATTTTAACTCAATTGGCCAATTGATTTCCAACGCGTGGGAAGCCTTTGCAAATGGGTTTTTCATGACTGAAAGTCCCCTCCGATGATGTCATCACTGCTGCTGCATTTAAGGTCAACAGCAAGCCTTGCTTCTTCTGCAGGCTTCCAAGCTTTCTCCATTTTGTGTCAGAGGGAGCTGCAGGAAAGATGACAAGCGGGAGGGCAAGATCAGCTCCTCGCTTTGACGAGGCGGCACTGCAGGCATTGGTGGATGGGGCTAGGGCCCACAGGGAGGTCCTGTTCCCTTCATCAGGGAGGAAGCGGCCTCCCACTCAGAGCAAGGCTGTGTGGATGCAGGTGGCTGAGGAGGTCAACTCCTTGGGAGTCACACGGCGAACCTGAATACAGTGCAGGAAAAGATTTCATGACCTTCAGCGCACTGGAAAAGTGAGTATGAATTTCCCATCACCCTCAATCTGATCCCCATTGCCTTTCCTCACCAGCACTCAGCTTTAGCTATCTCTTCCTTCACATCCCACTTGACACTGACATCCATGCACCCTTACCCATTCCCTCTCTCTCTATGCTCACATTCACATAACTATTCCACCATGCAGCCCTCACACTCCCTATCACTCTGATGCTATGAACACAACTGACAACACACAGGGAGGGCCCTTGGTCTTGCAACCTCACTCCATCATTGTATCCTTCTAAGTATCTATGCTATGCAATCTCTACACTCACTCCTTCATTCTCACTCAACCTCCACTTGTCTTCCTCGTTGCAGGAAAAGAGAGCTCACAACAAGAGAGAGCGAGCCAGGACAGGAGGAGGGACAGCTTCATTAGCCCTCCTGACCCCCTGGGAGGAGGCCGTCCTGGAAATCATGGGCATTGAGGATGATTCGGGTGTGGGGGATGGACAGATGGGTGCAACACAGCAAGCTGGTGACAGAAAAGCTTCCCATCTCTCTCTTTGACATTACATGAGTCGCTGATAATGATTGTGAAGCTGTAACAGATGGACGTATGAGCATCTGCAAAAAGCTATGTGCAAGTAGCCTTTGCATCACATCCCTGACTCTTTCCTTTACTCCCCCACAGGACCATCACAAGCATCCGTCCCCCCTAGCCAGGAAGAAGAGGCTGAGCAGCCAGACTCCTCAGAGGAAGCTGCAACCTCTGAGGGCGCAGCGTCACCAGAATTCAGCGCACCCAGCACCAGCGCAGACACTCACACCTCGGTGGGACATTCGGGACATAGAGTAGTGTTGTCACCTGGTGTATCACAGCTCACAAGTGAGCATCAGCAGATTGTGGAGACAGGGACAGCAGTGGAGAGTCCTAGTCGGAGGGCGCAGGACTCTGCCAGCTCGGCTCAGCAGCATGTCGACCCTCTGCCTCTGGGTCCATCCATAAGATCAGAGGTGATGGAACTCCAGGCACAGATGCAGGAGTCTCTGGCAGGTTTTGTCTCTAGGGTCGCTGCGAATGTGGAGCGAATGGAGGAGTCCATAGCGAATGTGAGCAGAGCCTTTGTGGAGTCATTGGCGCATGAACGCATCACCATGGAAAGGATGGCTACCTCCGTGGAAACGATTGCTACCTCCATGGTAAGGCTGGCTACCGTACAGGAGAGGATAGCTACGGTAGAGGAGAGGAGGGCTACGGCCATGGAGGAGCTTAGTCGTTCCAGGGTATGGAAAACATGGTCATTGTTCAGAATAGAATGACATCTCTTGAGGAGCGATGGGTATCTATTGAACAGAGAAACCAGACCTTCATGGAGGTCCTTCTCAGTAGGACTGCCATTGCAGATACAGGATCCCATGGCCCCCCTGATGTGCAGCAAGGTGCTCTCCAGCCACTTGCAGGCGCTGAGGGGGACCTGACCCATGAGAGCGAGGTTGGTGGCATACCTCAAGGAAGTGGGGGCTCCTCTCCAAGCGCTCACACTTCCATGCCACTGCAGAGCCCTCGGTCAGAGCCCCACCGGAGTCCACACCCAAGTGAGATAGATGTCTCAACCCCTGCACAGCCGCAGGAGCAGCAGACTGTTGTCGAGCCCTCACAGGCTCGCAACCCCAGAGGACGCCTGCAAAAGGTGTCGAGACAGGAGCAGCAGCAAAGTGATCAAGGGGCCTCCACATCTGCTGAAGCCACAGGGGAAGCACTACGTAGGAGCACGTGTAAGAGGAAGATAAAGCACAAGTAGTCACAAGGATAGTCACTTGGGTGGAATTTTGTGTTTAGTGTAAAAATGCCATCACGTCGTAATTGCACATAAAAATTCTGATGGCAAATGTTGCAGTTGTGGCGTCTGTCATTTCGCTATTGGGACTTCCACATTGAGGCCTTAGGAATACTTGCAACTGTCAGTATGGTGGTCGGAGTGCTAGGAATCCTCTGGTTCTTGGCCATTGTCAATGCTCTGGTAAGAAGCTGCGAGGCAAAAGTGTTTGATTGACTAGGCTAAGCAAATCTGGCCAGTATGAGTGCATTCCTTGCATCCCGGGCAGCAATGTTCTCGCATAATGCTGCCGCTGGTTGATGGGCCTCTGCAGGATGTTCGTTTTCGCCCCCCTCCTCCTCCTCCTCCTCCTCCTCATATTCCTCCTCCTCCTCCTCCTCATCTGAGGAGGATATGTGAGGAGCCACTTGGTCCTCAGGAATCTGCAAGCCACGACGCTGTGCCATGTTGTGAAGTACGCAGCAAACCACGACGATTCTGGAGACCCTGGCTGCTGAGTACTGCAGGGCTCCACCTGATCTATCCAGGCATCTGAAGCGCATCTTCAGCAAACCAATGGTTTGCTCGATTATGGCTCTGGTGGACATGTGGCTGGAGTTGTAGCTCTCCTCAACTTCGTTGGCTGGCCTCCTCAACGGCGTCATCAGCCACGTCCTAAGGGGATAGCCCTTGTCTTCAAGTAGCCATCCGTTAAGTTGGTCTGGCGGACTGAATAGTGGAGGCACACTAGACTGGCGCAGTGTGAGGGAGTCATGGCAACTGCCAGGGTACATGGCACAAACATGCAAAATTTCCTTCTTGTGGTCACACACCAGCTGAACGTTAAGGGAGTGGAAGCCCTTGTGGTTGACAAAAATACCTGGATTGCGATGGGGTGCCTTAAGGACCACATGTGTGCAGTCAATGATGCCCTGCACCCTTGGAAAGCTTGCCAGATGAGCTAATCCAACCGCTCGTGCTGTGACACTTGCTCGACCCTTGGTGAAATGGATGTGATTGTGCGCGAGGGCAAAGAGGGCATCGGTTACCTGCGTGATGCAAGTGTGTGCGGCCGCCTGGGAGATGCCGCTGATGTCTGCTGCTGATCCCTGGAATGAGCCTGAGGCAAAAATGTTGAGTGCGGTGGTGACTTTGACGGCCACTGGTAATGCTTGTCCACCTGGTCCTCTGGGCAGCAGGTCTTGCTGTAGTCACTACCTCTCGCGAAAGTCGGAGCCGCCTTTGGCACTGCTGCTCAGACATGTTGAGATAGGTGACCCTGCGCCTGTAGACCCTGTTTGGGGGGTATCTCCTGTGCCGACAGGCTTCCAGGCGCTGGCCCCTTCTAGCCTGTGTAGCCTCAGGTGAATGAGCAGCAGCCTGGCGCTCCTGCTGCTGCTGCTGTTGCTGGTGCTGCTGTTGTCCCTGGTTCTGCTGGTGCCACGGCTGGTGCTCGAGCTCCTCTAATGCCCAGATGGGAAGGAAATAAATGGCTCCCATGCTACTGGTATATGCCTCCGTTAAGGAAGCGCTAAGTGAAGGTGGCGAGAGGGGTTTCCGAGGAGGCCACACTGGAGATGGGTGTGAGGCTCCAACCTTCCACAGGTGTGGTTAAGCCTTCTGAAAGTTTCCCCAGGCCTGAGACCACAGAGTCCTGCCACCTGCAAATGACGGCTGATCAAATCTCCTCTTTAACGCTTGACCTGCAGTTGATAGTCAGCAATCCAATAGTGCGCCCGCCAGGTTTCATATTCGTGTTTCCCACCAGGCGTGTTTTACCTGGGAAAAGGGTTAAATTTGCAAGGGCCTGTTAAAATAGGATTATAGAGGCAATTTAGTGGTTATTAAGGGCCTTAAAGACCAGTCCCGCCTGTTGGATGCGGGACGGAGTCGGGACCATCAGACACGCCTGAGTTAAAATTGCTCGGAGTCGGGAACCAGGCAGGGGGCGGGGGGCAGTGGTCCCGGCTGCCAGTTTTTGCAATTTTAACCCCCCGCACGCCTCCAAGCCCGACTCCACGGCTCAATGAAAATTGAGCCCTTTGAGTCTGTCTTCACGGAAGAAGATGCAAAACTCCTCCAGGAAATAATGGAGAACGAAGGATCTAGCGAGAATGAGGAACTGAAAGAAATTAGTATCAGTAAAAAAGTAGTACTGGAGAAATTAATGGGACTGAAAGCCAATAAATCCCCTGGACCTGATGGCCTACATCCTAGAGTTTTGAAAGAGGTGGCTATATAGATAGTGGATGCATTGGTTGTCATCTTCCAAAATTCCACTGATTCTGGAACGGTTCCCATGGATTGGAAGGTAGCAAATGTAACCCCACTATTTAAGAAAGGAGGGAGAGAGAAAATGGGGAACTACAGACCAGTTAGCCTGACATCAGTAGTCGGGAAAATGCTAGAATCTATTATTAAGGGCGTGGTAACAGGACACTTAAAAAATAATAATAGGATTGGGCAGAGTCAACACAGATTTATGAAATGGAAATCATGTTTGACAAATCTGTTTTTTGAGGTTGTAACTAACAGAATAGATAAGGGGGAACAAGTGGATGTGGTGTATTTGGATTTTCAGAAGACATTCGACATTCGATAAGGTGCCACACAAGAGGCTGTTAAACAAAATTAGGGCTCTTGGGATTGGGGGTAATATACTAACATGGATTGAGGATTGGTTAACGGACAGAAAACAGAGAGTAGGAATAAACAGGTCATTTTTGGGTTGGCAGGCTGTAACTAGTGGGGTACCACAAGGATCAGTGCTTGGGCCTCAGCTATTCACGATCTATATCAATGCTTTGGATGAGGGGACTAAATGTAACATATCCAAGTTTGCTGATGATACAAAGCTAGGTGGGAATGCAAGTTGTGAGGAGAATGCAAAGAGGCTTCAAGGGGATATAGATGGGCTAAGTGAGTGGGCAAGAACATGGCAAATGGAATATAATGTGGAGAAATGTGAAGTTATCCACTTTGGTAGGAAAAATAGGAAAGCAGAATATTTCTTAAATGGTGACAGATTGGGAAATGTTGGTGTTCAGAGGGACCTGGGTATCCTTGTACACGAATCACTGAAAGTTAACATGCAGATACAGCAAGCAATTAAAAAAGCAAATGGTATGTTGGCCTTTATTACAAGAGGATTTGAGTATAAGAGTAAAGACGTCTTACTGCAATTATATAGGGACCTGGTGTTGATGAGCTGGAGTCTGAGCTTCAGATACTGCGACACATCAGGGAGGGGGAGAAGTACCTGGACTCTGTGTATCAGGAGGTGGTCACACCTACGAAGTTAATTAATTCAGATGTAGCCCATGGCCAGGGTCAGGACGGTGTGACTACGAGTGAGGCAGGTACGGGGAACCAGGAGGTAGTGTTGGAGGAGCCGCAGCCCTTGCTCTTGACCAACAGGTTCGAGGTTCTTACTCCCTGTGGGGACGGGAGCAGGGGCTGCAGGGAGGATGAGCAACCTGGCCACAGCACCGTGGAACGGGGGGCCATTCAAGAGGGGGGAGTAAATAGAAATGTTGTAGTGGTAGGGGATAGTATTATTAGGGGGATAGATAGAGTTCTCTGCAGCCAAGAGCGAGAGTCCCGTAGGCTGTGTTGCCTACCCGGTGCCAGGGTTAAGGACATCTCCTCTGGGCTGGAAAGAAACTTGCAGTGGGAGGGGGTGGATCCAGTCGTCGTGGTCCATGTTGGTACAAACGACATAGATAGGACTAGGAAGCCGGTTCTGTTAAAGGAGTATGAGCAGCTAGGGGTCAAATTAAAAAACAGAACCTCAAGGGTAATAATCTCTGGATTATTACCTGAGCCACGAGCGAATTTGGCTAGGACAAATAAAATCAGAGAGTTAAATGCGTGGCTCAAAGACTGGTGTGGGAAAAATGGGTTTTGCTTCCTGGGACACTGGCACCAGTACTGGGGCAGGAGGGAGCGGTTCCGTTGGGACGGGCTTCACTTGGCCAGTGCTGGGACTAGGGCCCTGGCGGATCATATAACTAGGGCTGTAGAGAGGGCTTTAAACTAACTAGTAGGGGGGGAGGTTCCTAGAGAACAAATAATAAAAATGACAACAGAGAAGGTCATAGACTTAGGTAGCAGTGGGGAAATTAAAAACCAGAGCATGTCAGGAAGGGGCAGAAGGTATGGAGTAAAAGGTAAAGTAATAAAAAGGGCAAAAGCAGGAACTAAGTGTCAAAAAACACATTTGAAAGTTCTCTATCTGAATGCACGTAGCATTCGTAACAAAATAGATGAGTTAATGGCACAAATAGCTACATATGGGTATGATCTTGTGGCCATTACAGAAACATGGCTGCAGGGTGACAATGCCTGGGAATTAAACATACCAGGTTATTTAACGATCAGGAAGGACAGGCAGGAAGGAAGGGGAGGTGGGGTGGCTATGTTAATAAAGGAAGGAATCACTGTAATACAGAGAAATGATATTGGGTCAAAAGATCAGGATAATGAAACAGTTTGGGTGGAGATAAGGAATAATAAGGGGAAAAAAACACTAGTGGGCATAGTCTATAGGCCTCCGAACAGTTGCAACTCAGTTGGACGGAGTATCAATCAGGAAATAGTTGAGGCTTGTAATAAGGGAACATCTATAATTATGGGGGATTTTAACTATCATATTAACTGGACAAATCAAATTGGGCAGGGCTGCCTTGAGGATGAGTTCATTGAGTGTATTAGGGATGGGTTTCTTGAGCAGTATGTAACTGAACCGACCAGGGGGCAAGCAACCTTAGATCTGGTCCTGTGTAACGCGACAGGATTAATTAAAAATGTCCTAGTAAAGGATCCCCTTGGAATGAGTGACCATAACATGGTTGAATTCCATGTTCAATTAGAGGGTGAGGAGGTTGTATCTCAAACAAGCGTGCTAAGCTTGAATAAAGGAGACTATGAAGGTATGAGAGCAGAATTGAGCAAAGTGGATTGGGAAAATAGATTAAAGGGTAAGACGATACATGATCAGTGGTGTACATTTAAGGAGTTATTTTACAACTTCCAAAAAAAGTATATTCCACTGAGAAGAAAAGGGTGTAAAAGAAAAGACAGCCATCCGTGGCTAAGTAAAAAAATTAAGGATAGTATTCGACTAAAAACAAGGGCATATAAGGTAGCCAAATCTAGTGGGAGGATAGAGGATTGGGAAAACTTTAAAAGACAGCAAAAAATAACAAAAAGATTGATTAGGAAAGGGAAGATAGATTATGAAAGTAAATTAGCAAAAAATATAAAAACAGATAGTAAGAGTTTTTATAGTTATATAAAAAGAAAAAGGGTGGCTAAAGTAAATGTTGGTCCCTTAGAGGTTGAGACCGGGAAATTAATGGTGGGAAATATGGAGATGGCAAAAACACTGAATGAATATTTTGTATCAGTCTTTACTGTAGAGGACACCAAGAATATCCCAACACTGGACAAGCAGGGGGCTATAGGGGGGGAGGAGATAAACACGATCAAAATCACTAAGGAAGTGGTACTCGGTAAAATAATGGGACTCAAGGCGGATAAATCGCCTGGACCTGATGGCTTACATCCAAGGGTCTTGAGGGAAGTGGCGGTAGGGATTGTGGATGCATTGGTAATAATCTTCCAAAACTCCCTGGACTCAGCAAAGGTCCCAGCAGACTGGAAAACTGCTAATGTAACACCCTTATTTAAAAAGGGCAGTAGACAGAAGGCTGGAAACTATAGACCGGTTAGCCTAACATCTGTGGTAGGTAAAATTTTGGAGTCCATTATTAAGGAGACAGTAACAGGACATTTGGATAATCATAGTTTAATAAGACAAAGTCAGCATGGTTTTATGAAGGGGAAGTCATGTTTGACAAATTTGCTGGAGTTCTTTGAGGAAGTAACATACAGGGTGGATAAAGGTGAACCAGTGGACGTAGTGTATTTAGACTTCCAAAAGGCATTTGACAAGGTGCCACACAAAAGATTATTGCTTAAGATAAAAAATCACGGGATTGGGGGTAATATTCTGGCATGGATAGAGGATTGGCTATCTAACAGAAGGCAGGGAGTTGGGATAAATGGTTCATTCTCAGACTGGCAATCAGTAACTAGTGGTGTTCCGCAGGGGTCAGTGCTGGGTCCCCAACTCTTTACAATCTATATTAACGATTTGGAGGAGGGGACCGAGTGTAACATATCAAAGTTTGCAGATGATACTAGATGGGAGGGAAAGTAGTGAGAGAGGAGGACATAAAAAACCTGCAAGGGGACATAGACAGGCTAAGTAAGTGGGCAGAGACTTGGCAGATGGAATACAATACTGGAAAGTGTGAGGTTATGCACTTTGGCAGGAAAAATCGTAGAGCAAGTTATTATCTTAATGGCAAGAAACTGGAAAGTACTGAAGTACAAAGGGATCTGGGGGTCCTGGTGCACGAAACTCAAAAGGTTAGTATGCAGGTGCAGCAAGTGATTAAGAAGGCCAATGGAATGTTGGCTTTCATTGCTAGGGGGATAGAATATAAAAATAGGGAGGTATTGCTTCAGTTGTACAAGGTATTGGTGAGACCACACCTGGAATACTGCATACAGTTTTGGTGTCCATACTTAAGAAAAGACATACTTGCTCTCGAGTCAGTACAAAGAAGGTTCACTCGGTTAATCCCGGGGATGAGGGGATGGACATATGAGGAGAGATTGAGTAGATTGGGACTCTACTCATTGGAGTTCAGAAGAATGAGAGGCGATCTTATTGAAACATATAAGATTCTGAAGGGATTGGATCGGGTGGATGCGGGGAGGATGTTCCAGATGATGGGTGAAACTAGAACTAGGGGGCATAGTCTTAGAATAAGGGGCTGCTCTTTCAAAACTGAGATGAGGAGGAACTACTTCACTCAGAGGGTGGTAGGTCCATGGAATATGCTGCCCCAAAAAGCTGTCGAAGCTACATCATTACATAAATTTAAAACAGAAATAGACAGTTTCCTAGAAGAAAAGGGAATTAAGGGTTACGGGGAGCGGGCAGGAATTTGGACATGAGTTTAGGTGCGGATCGGTCATGGCCCTGTGGGTAGCGGAGCGGGCCCAGGGGCCGTGTAGCCTGATCCTGCTCCTATTTCGTGTGTCTAATTCTGTTAGATTCAGGAGATAGTCCTGTCATAGTGGATTGGCGGTTAGGATCAGATCAGCCATGATCTTATTGAATGGCGGAGCAGGCTCGAGGGGCCAATTGGCCTACTCCTGCTCCTATTTCTTATGTTCTTATGTTCTTATGGTGAGACCACACCTGGAGTATTGTGTACAGTTTTGGTCTCCTTACCTAAGGAAGGATATACTTGCTATAGAGGGCGTGTAGTGATGGTTCACCAGACTGATTCCTGGGATGGGGGAATTGTCCTATGAGGAGAGATTGAGTAGGCTAGGCCTATATTCTCTGGAGTTTAGTCGGCCATTTAGGACTGAGATGAGGTGAAATTTCTCTACTCAGAGGCTGGTGAATCTTTGGAATTCTCTACCCCAGAGGGCTGTGGAGGCTCAGTTGTTGAGTATATTCAAAACAGTGATCGATAGATTTTTGGATATTAATGCAATCAAGGGATATGGGGATAGTGCAGGAAAGTGGAGTTGAGGTAGAAGATCAGCCATGATCTTAATGAATGGCAGAGCAGGCTCGAAGGGCCGAATGGCCTACTCCTGCTCCTATTTCTTATGTTCTTATTCCGATGACTTCATCAGGATGCAACACTGCCATTTCACTACCTTCCCGTGCCTGAAGACAGGTATGTAAAAACAGCAGGTGCGGCACAAACTCCCCCTGCCGTCTTACCCCCCTCATACACATGGTTCCCACCAAGCCGGGGCGGGGAGGGTGGTGGGTACGGAGAGGAGGGGGATAAAATTGGCCCTTTAGAAGAGTACAAAATCAAAAAATCATTAAAAAAAATCCTCAAATGCTGCACATTTTAGATAATAAAATGACAGTATAACTTCTCCCCATCCTTTCATGGAGTATTGTTTTTAAATTTGTATTAAATTTTGAAGTTGGTTTGATTAACACACCCTTAACTCAGCCACCGCTGCCCATCTGTTCTGTTACACACGGTGCGAAACATGATACTGAGTTTTTCATTTTTGACAGTGTATCACATGTTGCATAGGCAACAGGATCGGACCACAGGTGAGTAAGAATGCAGTGTCAGTTTCTTATTATCTAGAGTCCAGTAATCTAATGCTAACACGTGGGGCCACAGATCAGCTTTACCCTGTGTTCAGTGCAGGCATCATGCACTGCACTGAGCAGTTTTCAGATATACTAGGGCCAACCTGCTTGGCCGTTCTGATAGAATTCTGCTGTCATTCTGCTGGGAGTCCTGTGGAATGTCTTGGAGAAGGGCTGGGACCCAGATATGCCGGGTCTCAACCTAAACTGGGCATTCCCACTCAGTCTTGTAAGGAGTTCAGCCTCTGCCTGTTCCTTACAAGAACATTGACTCGGAGGGGGCAGGGACAGGGACTTCCTATGCTAGCAGTTCCTGCTTCCGTGGCCCATCTGGGACCTGCCAGTATGCCTTGTCAGATGAGGTGTACCAGCCTCCAGCAAGGTGCAAGTGGGCCTCACAGGGAGTAGCTGAGGTGGGGGATGGGGAAAGAGTCAATGCCAGGAAGGTGGCCTGGACCCATGAGTAAAAGGACAATATTAATTTAAAAAATATTTTTGTATCAGGCCCCTTTGGAGGAGGTTTGTCCGGTGAGCAGGCACCAGTGTTTGAAGCAGTTTGGGGTTGGCAGGTGCACAAGATGTGCCAATAGTGACAGGGGTGCCTGCTGGCCCCATGCAGATGAGGTACCGGCACAGACAATACTGGAGGTTACTGACTGGCATGGTCCTGGCGTTACTACCGGGATCACGGCCCACTGAATTTCAGGCCCACTATATCTGAGTTATGGAATCTGTTTTTCAACCCTCTTTTGTCTACCAGCTAATGTGAACATACGAACAATGACGGACAGGATAAGACCCTTTCGTCCATCCAGCCTTTCCCACACAATTGTGATACCTTGTGCATCACAATATGTACTCTCCACCCCACCCAAAATCATGTGGTAACCTGGGAAAGGCGAAAAACCAGCTTAAAATCCAGGCCAATTTGGGTGGGAAATTCCTCTCCAACACCCACCACACGCCCCCCAACCCCCACCTACCCCCAGCCCCAGGCAATCAAAGCTAGTCCACGAGATGCCTCTGGCCCTGATAATTCCTTGCAGTACCTACCTGTTGTACAATGTGATCTCCACCCCAGCCAGAAACATTCAGCTCTTGCTTACAGGAATTCAACAAATCAGCGTCCACCGCATGAGCTAGTAGCCTGTTCCAGAGCTCCACTAGTCTCTGGGAAAAGAACCGCCTCCTGACATCTAACCTAGATCTGGCCTTGTACAATTAAAATTATGACTCTTGGTCCTCCCTAACCTATTTAATTGGAACAAACTGTCAATTCGAACACAATCTATTCCCTCCATCATCTTATAAACCTCGATCAGATCACCCCTAAGTCTACACTTCTCTAAAGGGTAGAGTCCGAGCTCTTTTAGCCTATCTTGATAACTAAAAGGCTTTAAACTGGGAATTAGTCTAGTGGCCCTCCTCTGCACCCTTTCCAAAGCCTCAATATCACCCACCACGTGAGGAGACCAAAACTGGACACGGTATTTTAACTGAGGCTTGACCAAGGTGTTGTACAAGGGCAAAATAGTATGCTTTGTCTTATAGTCAATTGTCCTATAAATGTACCCTAGCACCCTATTTGCTCTAGCTATCACTTCACGGCATTGCTCATGAACTTTTACAGATCTATGCAGTAGAATGCCCAGATCTCTTTCTTTCTCCACCTTCTTTAATGCGTTTCCCTGAAGGGTGTATGTATGTTCAGCATTCACCCTGCCCACATACATAACACTGCACTTTTCCAAGTTAAACATCATTTCCCAGTCACAAGCCCAATCCCGCAACATATCAAGAACCACCTGAAGCACTCGAGCATCGTCTACAGTCCTAACACTCACACAAATCTTAGTTTCATCTGCAAATTTGCAGATCATAACCCTAACACCTACATCTAAATCATTAATAAAAATAGTAAAGAGCAACAGTCCCAACACCGATCCCTGAGGTACACCACTGGTGACCGGTCTCCAACAGCTCCAACTGCATCTCTAACTACTTTCAGCTATGCCCTTCCAGCCAGTTCTCAATCCAGCTCAATATATTACCACTGATACCAGTGGTTAATGTCAACCAGTGTGTGCCTAGGGAATTCCACCTGCGTCCTCCCACTGCCATGGCATTGTACAATACTGACCATAGCACTTTGTGGCAATGTGCTAGAACTGTGAGGAAAAGCCTCTATTGTATTAAACTGTATTAAAAAAGGCAATGGGACTAAAAGTGGCAAAGTCACCAGGTCTAGCTGGTATGCATCCCATAATACTGAAAGAGGTTGGGGAAGGCACGTTGGGAATGGGAATTATGTAAAAGGACTGCATGTATTACAATTCTGTTCAAGAAAGCGGAAAGGGATTAGCCAGTAAATTATAAGGGGGAAACATTGGGTTGCTTTGTGCCTCTGGTTGGGGGCGCTAACAGGACGCAAAGCCCCTAGCACCCAGGCGCAAAGCCCCTGGCAACCGGGCACAAAGCCCCTGGCATCCAGGCGTAAAGCCCCGGCACCCTGGCGCAAAGCCTCTGGCAACCGGGCGCAAAGCCCCTGGCACCCGGGCACAAAGCCCCTGGCACCTGGGCACAAAGCCCCTGGCACCCGGGCGCAAAGCCCCTGGCAACCGGGCATAAAGCCCCTAGCACCCGGGCGCAAAGCCCCTGGCACCCGGGTGTAAAGCCCCTGGCACCCGGACGCAAAGCCCCTGGCACCCGGGCGTAAAGCCCCTGGCACCCGGGCGTAAAGCCCCCAGCACCCGGGCGCAAAGCCCCTAGCACCCAGGCGCAAAGCCCCTAGCACCCGGGCGTGGCGCTGCTAATGCCTCCTGCGAAATTCAGCAGGAGGTTAGCAGCGGCGGTAGCCGGTAGCGCTGCACGGCGCTGCGCCTCCGGCGATGATGTCATCGTCGTGTGCAGCGCCCCGCTCACGCCCCGGCCGCAAACTTCGCTCGCGCTCCCTGGCCTATTGCCAGACGCTGTGTCTGACAGGGCCAGGGTGCCGTGTTTGCGGCTGGGGTGGCGCAAATTAAAGGGCAGGTGCCGGGTGGCCTATTTTTTTGGGCCGCCTGCCAGCACCGACGCCCTCTCGCCTCCTCCTGCGGGCTGCCGGCCGCGATCGGCACCCCACTCCCTGGTGGGCCAGCAGGGCCCCGGTGCACGTTACGCTAGGCCCCTCCCCTTTAATCAGAGGAGGGAGGCCTGCAGTACCGTGGCGCTATGTGCCGACGTGCATGGTGCTGTTGCACATAGCGCCACGATATTCAATGGGAGCACCCCAAGAGGGAGGGGGAACGCTTCCAGTAGTGCTCGGCCTCCTGCTTGGGGCACTACCATTCAATTTCCGTCATGGGTGTGCTAATATTTTCGGGGCGCTAAAAGTAGCTCCCCGGCGAAGTTAGCACCCCAAAGGGGCGCAACCCAATTTTTCCCTCTAAGTCAATTAATCTTACCTCAGTTGTGGGTAAACAATTTTCAGGCCACAAACACAAGTTACTCAAGGTGAATAACGTTGTGCGCCTCAAGGGTAGAAACTATTCCTGCTAGTGTTAGAAATATTAACATTCAAAACAACAACATGTCATAGAAACCTCTTAATGGGAACACCCAGTTACAAACAAGATACTCCCTTTAAACAATATTCCCTATTCTACACTATTAAAAGTGCAAGCAAACATTGAATTAATTAAAATCCAGTGGAAACTTTTCACAACTGTCTGTCTGCTTGTCATAGAGTCATAGAGTCATAGAGTCATAGAGTTTTACAGCACAGAAAGAGGCCCTTCGGCCCATCGTGTCTGCGCCGCCCATCCATCCCTGTCCAGTCTAATCCCATTTTCCAGCATTTGGTCCATAGCCTTGTATGCAATGGCATTTCAAGTGCTCATCCAAATGCTTCTTGAATGTTGTGAGGGTTCCTGCCTCCACCACCCTTTCAGGCATTGAGTTCCACATTCCAACCACCCTCTGGGTGAAAAAGTTCCTCCTCAAATCCCCTCTAAATCTCCTGCCCCTTACCCTGAATCTATGCCCCCTTGTTATTGACCCCCCCACTAAGGGGAAAAGTTCCTCTTTATCTACCCTATCTATGCCCCTCATTATTTTGTACACCTCAATCAGGTCCCCCCTCAGCCTTCTCTGCTCCAAGGAAAACAACTCCAGCCTGTCCAGCCTCTCTTCATAGCTGAGGCGCTCCATCCCAGGTAACATCCTGGTGAATCTTCTCTGCACCCTCTCCAAAGCAATCACATCCTTCCTATAGTGAGGCGACCAGAACTGCACACAGTACTCCAGCTGTGGCCTCACCAGCGTTTTGTACAGCTCCATCATAACCTCCCTGCTCTTATATTCTATGCCTCGGCTAATGAAGGCAAGTATCCCATATGCCTTTTTAACCACCTTATCTACCTGCTCCGCTGCCTTCAGGGATCTATGTACATGTACACCAAGGTCCCTCTGACCCTCTGTACTTCCTAGGGTCCTACCACTCATTGTGTATTCCCTTGCCTTATTTGTCCGTCCAAAATGCATCACCTCGCACTTTTCAGGGTTAAATTCCATTTGCCACTTTTCCGCCCATCTGACCAACCCGTTTATATCGTCCTGTAGCCGGAGGCTTTCCTCCTCGCAATTTACCACCCCACCAATTTTCGTGTCATCTGCGAACTTACTGATCATACCTTTTACATTTTCATCCAAATCATTTATGTAGATCACAAACAATAAGGGACCCAGCACCGATCCCTGAGGTACCCCACTGGACACAGGCTTCCAGTCACAAAAGCAACCTTCGACCATCACCCTCTGCCTCCTGCCACTCAGCCAGTTTAGGATCCAACGCGCCAAGGCACCCTGGATCCCATGGGCTCTTACCTTCTTGACCAGTCTCCTATGCGGGACTTTGTCAAAAGCTTTACTGAAGTCCATGTACACCACATCCACAGCATTTCCCTCATCCACCCCCCTAGTCACCCCCTCGAAAAATTCGATCAGATTTGTTAGACATGATTTACCCTTGACAAAGCCATGCTGACTATCCCCGATTAATCCTTGCCTCTCCAAGTGGAGATTAATTTTGTCCCTCAGAATTTTTTCCAATAATTTCCCCACCACAGATGTTAGACTCACTGGCCTGTAATTCCCTGGTTTATCCCTGCTACCCTTCTTGAATAATGGTACTACGTTAGCTGTTCTCCAGTCCTCTGGTACATCCCCTGTGGCCAGAGAGGTTCTGAAAATTAGTGTCAGAGCCCCTGCAATCTCCTCCCTTGCCTCCCACAGCAGCCTGGGATACATCTCGTCCGGGCCTGGGGATTTATCCACTTTTTGGCCCGCTAAAACCGCTAGCACCTCCTCCCTCTCGATGCTAATATGTTCAAGTATGTCACAGTCCCCTTGCCCGATTTCTATGTCTGCATCGTCTTTCTCCATAGTGAACACAGATGCAAAAAATTCATTTAAAACCCCGCCTACATCCTCTGGCTCTACACACAGATTGCCACTTTGGTCCCTAATGGGCCCTACCCTTTCCCTGGTTATCCTCTTGCCCTTAATATACTTATAAAACATCTTAGGATTTTCCTTTATTTTGCTCGCCAGTGTTATTTCATGGCCCCTCCTCGCCCTCCTAATTTCTTTTTTAAGTATGCCCCTGCACTTTTTATACTCCTCTAGGGCTTCTTCTGTCTTTAGTCTTTTGTAACTGCCAAAAGCCCCCCTCTTATTTCTAATGCATTTTTGTATATCCCTTGTCATCCAAGGTTCCCTTTGCTTGTTGGTCCCACCCTTGACCTTTACAGGAACATGTTGGCGTTGTACTCTCTCTATTTCCCTTCTGAAAGTCTCCCACTGTTTTGATGTGGATTTTCCTATAAGCAGCTGCTCCCAGTCCACTTTGGCCAGATCCTGCCTTCTCATATTAAAATCGGCCTTCCCCCAATTTAGAACCCTTATTTCCGGGCCGTCTTTGTCTTTTTCCATGACCACCTTAAATCTCACCGAATTATGGTCACTGTCGCCAAAATGCTCTCCTACTGACACTTCCACCACTTGCCCGGCTACATTCCCCAGAATTAGGTCCAGTACCGCCCCCTCTCTTGTAGGACTTTCTACATGTTGGCTCAAAAAGCTCTCCTGGATGCACTTTAAGAATTCTGCACCCTCTAAGCCTTTCACACTCCGACTGTCCCAATTTATATTGGGGAAGTTGAAATCCCCCACTATTATTACCCTATTATTTTCGCACTTCTCGGAGATTTGCCTACATATCTGTTCCTCTATCTCCCCCTGACTGTTTGGGGGCCTATAGTACACTCCCAGCAAAGTGCTTGCCCCCTTTTTGTTTTTAAGTTCTACCCATATGGCCTCATTAGAGGAACCCGCTAATATATCATCCCTCCTTACAGCAGTAATTGACTCCTTAATTAATATTGCAACACCCCCTCCCCTTTTACACCCCCCTCTGTCTCGCCTGAAGATTCTATACCCCGGAATATTGAGCTGCCAGTCCTGACCCTCCCTCAACCATGTCTCCGTGATAGCAACAATATCGTACTCCCATGTGTTCAACAACAACTTCAGTTCATCCACCTTATTTGCAAGACTCCTTGCATTAAAATAAATGCCTTCCAGCCCTGCCATATTCTCTTTTGCCTTCACATATTTGCTCTGCCTTCCCAGCTGACTTGTTTTTCCCTCTGTATTTGGCCGTAAATCACCCCCTACTATAGCTCCACTCTGTACCCCAACCCCCTGCCAAGTTAGTTTAAACCCTCCCCAGCAGTGCTAGCAAACCTCCCCGCAAGGATATTGGTTCCCCCCTGGTTCAGGTGTAAACCGTCCGACTTGTACAAGTCCCACCTTTCCCAGAAGCAGACCCAGTGATCCAGGAAACTAAAGCCCTCCCCCTTGCACCATCCCTTTAGCCACGCATTCATCTGTTCTATCTTCCTATTCCTATACTTACTAGCACGTGGCACCGGGAGTAATCCAGAGATTACAACCTTTGAGGTCCTGCTCCTTAATCCTTCACCTAGCTCCCTAAATTCTTGCTGCAGGACCTCATCCCTCTTTTTACCTATGTCGTTGGTACCAATGTGGACCACGACCACTGGCTGTTCTCCCTCCCCCTCCAGAATGCCCTGCAGCCGCTCAGTGACATCCTTGACCCTGGCACCAGGGAGGCAACAAACCATCCTGGATTCACGTCTACGGCCACAGAAACGCCTATCTGTTCCCCTTACTATAGAATCCCCTACCACTATTGCTCTCCCACTCTTTTTCCCCCCTTCCTGGGCAGCAGGAGCACCCCCAGTGCCAGGAAGTTGGCCGCTGCTGCCTTCCCCTGGTGAGTCATCCCCCTCAACAGTATCCAAAGCGGTATACTTGTTTGAAAGGGGGATGTCCGCAGGGGTTCCCTGCACTACCTGCCTGCCTTTGTTGCTCCGCCTGATGGTCACCCCCTGTGCTGCCCTACCCTGAGGCGTGCACAACTCGCTAAACGTGTTATCCACGAGCCTTTCAGCATCGCGCATGCTCCAAAATTCATCCACCCGCAGCTCGAGCGCCGCAATGCGGTCTACAAGTAGCTGCAGCTGGATGCATTTCCTGCACACATGGTCACCAGGGACACTGGCAGCATCCCTGACTTCCCACATAGAGCAGGAGGAGCAGAGCACGGGTCTGAACTCTCCTGCCATGACTTACCCCTTTAATTTCTTTAAAAATTTATTCAATACCCCAGTTACAGGTATGCTCTAGGGCGCTTTATTTACCAACTATCCCCACTACACCACAGAAATTTAACACCACAGAATTCAAGCTTGTATTGAAAAAAGAGAAATACTCACCAACCAATCACCTACCTGCTCCCTGGTGACGTCACACACTGATTACTTTTTACCTCTCTCCCCGCTGCTGAGTTGGTATGCCTCGCCTCTCTCCGGTTTTTATACCGGTCTCACCACACTGCTCCCGACTGGTCTCGGGCCTCGCTGGTCGCTGGGTTTTCTCCCGAGCTCCTCCTCGCTGCTCCCGCTGGTCCCGACTGGTCTCGGGCCTCGCCTCTCTCCGGTTTTTATACCGGTCTCACCACACTGCTCCCGACTGGTCTCGGGCCTCGCTGGTCGCCGGGTTTTCTCCCGAGCTCCTCCTCGCTGCTCCCGCTGGTCCCGACTGGTCTCGGGCCTCGCCTCTCTCCGGTTTTTATACCGGTCTCACCACACTGCTCCCGACTGGTCTTGGGCCTCGCTGGTCGCTGGGTTTTCTCCCGAGCTCCTCCTCGCTGCTCCCGCTGGTCCCGACTGGTCTCGGGCCTCGCCTCTCTCCGGTTTTTATACCGGTCTCACCACACTGCTCCCGACTGGTCTCGGGCCTCGCTGGTCGCCGGGTTTTCTCCCGAGCTCCGCCTCGCTGCTCCCGCTGGTCCCGACTGGTCTCGGGCCTCGCCTCTCTCCGGTTTTTATACCGGTCTCACCACACTGCTCCCGACTGGTCTCGGGCCTCGCTGGTCGCCGGGTTTTCTCCCGAGCTCCTCCTCGCTGCTCCCGCTGGTCCCGACTGGTCTCGGGCCTCGCCTCTCTCCGGTTTTTATACCGGTCTCACCACACTGCTCCCGACTGGTCTCGGGCCTCGCTGGTCGCCAGGTTTTCTCCCGAGCTCCTCCTCGCTGCTCCCGCTGGTCCCGACTGGTCTCGGGCCTCGCCTCTCTCCGGTTTTTATACCGGTCTCACCACACTGCTCCCGACTGGTCTCGGGCCTCGCTGGTCGCCGGGTTTTCTCCCGAGCTCCTCCTCGCTGCTCCCGCTGGTCCCGACTGGTCTCGGGCCTCGCCTCTCTCCGGTTTTTATACCGGTCTCACCACACTGCTCCCGGCTGGTCTCGGGCCTCGCTGGTCGCCGGGTTTTCTCCCGAGCTCCTCCTCGCTGCTCCCGCTGCTCCCGCTGTCCTACTCTCAAATTCTTTCTATTTCCCCCTGTCTGTTTTGTTATTATCCATTCTTTCTGTTTCAGTCTTTCTCTCTCACCTTTAGTCTATTCTATGTTTTGTGTGTTTTCTGTATATCTCTGTCTTTTTATATCTCTCTCTCACAGATATGCCTTTACTGATCTGCTCAGTTTGTGTGGGCAATTCCCATTTGCGATCCCACGTGAAAGGTTGCAGTGGAGGTTATCAGGAAACATGGGTCGTGCAGCCTTCCACCGTCGCACCACCTAACTGGAATGTCCCTTCTCCCAAGCTGGGACCGTCCCTGATCATTCTTTCCCCGCATGCCATGTACAAATGCCAGTAGGTAGGCAGGACCCAGGTCCCCAGTGGATTTCCCTCCCATCCGTGCCACTTTCCGCAACTTCCCGGGGCCGGCAGGTGGTAGGGATGTTGAGGAAGTACTGAAAAGGCAGCACCTCTGGAACCATGTGACCCTCCTGTACTTTCAGGGACTTACAATGGGGTATAATTTATACTGAGACACCTAGTTCTAATATTCACAGATATAAAAGAAGTGCTCAGTCATCTCAAATTTAAACACTGTTTTGAATAAAATTGTACTTGCTAAGTGGTACTGCATCACTGATTGTTATCTTATTAGCAATTATATATTTATTTCATAAAAGGGGTGATTGAGGTAGGATCAAAGGGTGAGAACAATAACGTGCAGGCAGCTAAAAACTAGGTAAGGCCAGCCTGCAGAAAGTGACTCTAAGTAAACAGGAGTTCATTATCATAAACTGGAATATATTTTAGTAGCCGGCAAGAATCTTGTCCAAAAGCAGTACTGTTAGATCCGTGTGTTAATGGAGACACGGAATGCAGGAGTTGATTTAACAAGTGTTTACTGAACAAAGTCTGGAGGTGAACTAACAACACAAGACGCTACACAGGCTTATATACCCGCGTGGTCACTACTGGTACTACAGTATACAGGGGCTTCAAAAACATAGTTCCTCTTAAAGGTATATACACTACAATTCCTCCCCTTTTAGATAAATAGTACATAACATTTTAAGTAATCATTAAATAACATTTTTACAAGAACAATAATATACACATTTGCTGAAGTTAATCAATTACAAATTCAGTCTGTCTGGAGGCTTCCTGACTCGGTCCGGATAACGCCTCGGTGGTGTAGTAGGTTCTTTTGGCAAGGTCGATTCGGCTTCAATGCTAGTGTCGGCTTTATCTGGTTCCAGTATCACCGGATCGGAGGTAGATACTATGGGTATCTCTGCTTCATCACTAGGCGTATAGAGTTGTGGTGTAGGTTGTCCTTTTTCGGATGACTCTATGATCTGGTCAGCATGGCGCCTTATTATGCTTTCTCCAATGTCCACGGTATACATCAGCGGTCCTAGTCGTGTGCAAATAGTTCCAGGCTGCCATTTCTCGGTACGGTAGTCCCGGGCCAAAACTGGTTGACCTATCTGGAAGGTTCTAGTTGACCTTTCATTCATGCTTTGAAATTGCCGGTTCTCTACGTCCCTTCTGATGTTTGGCTTGACCAAATCCAGCCGGCATCTTAGTCTTCTATTGAAAAACATCATGGCGGGGGTTTGGTTTGTAACCACCTGTGTTGCATTCCTGTACGCAAACAAGAAGTTATCTACCTTATGTTGTAGATTTATGTCTTCATTACCCATGGCCTTTATGGCCTTCTTGAAAGTCTGGACAAACCTTTCAGCGAATCCATTGGTGGCGGGATGGTATGGGGCGGACGTGTAGTGCTTAACCCCATTGTTTTTTAAGAACTTCCTGAATTCTTCGGATACAAATTGCGGTCCATTATCAGAACAGATCTGTTCAGGCAGCCCATTCCTGGCGAATATGGTCCTTAATACTGTGATGGTTTTTTCCGTGGTGGTGGAGGACATCTTTATTACCTCCGGCCACTTGGAGTGTGCATCCACCGCGATTAAGAACATTGAGTCCATAAATGGACCAGCAAAGTCGATATGTACCCTTTGCCATGGAGATGAGGGCCACTCCCATGGATGTAGAGGGGCTTGTGGTGGGGCGTTTTGGACCTTCTGGCATCCTAGACAGCTCTTGGTCATTTCTTCGATGTCTCCATCGATACCTGGCCACCACACAAATGCTCTGGCTAAGTTCTTCATTTTCACTCCACCCAGATGCCCCTTGTGAAGCTCCTTTAGCACTCTATCCTTGAGTTTGGGTGGAATCACCACTCTGGATCCACACATCAAGGTTCCTCGGCACACTGACAGCTGTTCTCTTCTTTGCGAGAATGCTGGCAACAGTGGTTCGCCATGTGCTGGCCATCCCTTCACCGTTAAATCGTAGACTCGTGAGAGAGTCGGGTCACTTCGCGTTTCCTTTTCAATGGTAGAATTTGTCACCGGTAGACATTCCACTATGGTCGAGTGGAATATCTCCACTGGGTCCACTGTAGGCGCCTCTTCCACCGTTGGCAACGGTAGGCGCGATAACCCGTCAGCATTCCCATGCTGTTTTGTTCCTTTGTACTCTATGTCATATTGGTGTGCCCCTAGGAAAAGGGACCACCTCTGTAGCCTTTGCGCTGTCATAATGGGAACGCCCTTTTTAGGGTTGAATATGGAGACGAGGGGTTGATGGTCAGTCAACAAGGTAAACTTTTGTCCGTGTAGGTAATGGTTGAATTTCTTCACCCCCCACACCAGGCTGAGTGCCTCCCTGTTGATTTGGGCATAGTTACGCTCAGCTGAGTTCAATGAGCGTGACGCAAAAGCTATCGGCCGCTCTGAGCCATCAGGGAATCTGTTGTGTATGTACCTTTAAGAGAATAACTGGTCTCAGACTGCAGTACCGGCAGTGACCACCCCTGTATAAAAGGCGCTAGTGAGCCTCGGTTGTTTCAGTTTCACTATTGACTTCCATCAGTAAAGACTTATTTTGTTCCACTCCTGCTGTCCGTGTCTCAATTATTCACGGACGTAATACTGGCGACGAGCAGATACGAACCTACCTACAGTCTGCACCACCTCCTGGGATCCATTCCTACAGCGAAGTGAGCAGAGGTCGAGGCCAGAAAGAAAAGAAAGTAAGAAGCAGTAGAAACGGGCGTCGACCGTGGGCATCTGCCCTGTGTTGCGGAGTTGAAGATTGCTGGAGAAGCTGTCGGAAGCGGGCCTGGTTCCTGTCGACGGTGCTTCAGCTAATCGGGCTGGTGGCAGGTAGTGCACTGATACTTCCTGGGCTGCGGCGGTCGCGAACTCGAGCGGGTGGTTTGCAACGGGGCCGAGCAGCGTTGTCGGGAAGAAGAGAGAGAGAGGGTGGAGCACACAGGGCGCGGCCGGTGCTACGAAGCCGGGCTGCGTATAGACCCACGAAGAGGGAGGCAAGAGTCCCACAGGGTTGTTCCACGACGGGAAAATAATAAAAAATAAAAAATATTAAACGCGCAAGAAACCGCGGAAAGCAGCGCTAACAACAGCGGGGAAGAAGGCAAAGCGCGGGAGGCGCCATCTTAATCAGCGGGGAAGAAGGCAAAGCGCGGGAGGCGCCATTTTGTTAATTCAGGGAAGAAGGCAAAGCGCGGGAGGCGCCATTTTAGATTTGCAAGATGCCGAAGACTGGCTGTATCACTGCTTTTGATAATACAATAGAGGACTGGACCACGTATGTGGAAAGAGTCGAGGTATATTTCGAGGCAAACGAAATAGCGGAGGAGAAAAAGGCATCGTTATTGCGAAACTTAATGGGCGCTAGAACGTACGGCCTATTGCGGGACCTGATTACTCCAGCCAAGCCGAAGGCGAAGAGTTTTAACAAAATTGTTGCTGTCCTACAGGAACACCTAAACCCTGCACCGCTGTTGATAGCAGAAAGATTTAAATTCCACAGGAGAACTCAGCATACAGATGAGAGCAATGCTGAGTACCTTACGGAACTACGCAAGCTATCAAAGCACTGCCAGTTTGGAGCAGGACTGGCAGATACCCTACGGGACAAATTTGTCTGTGGACTCCTGAGTGAAGGAACACGGAAGAAGTTACTCTCAGAGAAAGAGCTGACGCTAGATAAGGCTTTCAGTGTGGCAGTATCGTATGAAGCAGCAGCCAGGGGAGCTGCAGAAATTCAACAAAAACCACAGGAATACGGCACCCACGAAATGACACGGGGATTTGCAAAATGTTATCGCTGCGGCAGAACTAACCATGACCAGAAGGACTGCTGGTCCAAAGACAAAATATGCAGGCAATGCGGGAAGATGGGACACATTGCACGAGTTTGCAGGTCTGGGAAGAAGACCAGTGACAACAAAAAGGCTACTAAGGAACCGTACAAGGAAGTACAAAAGATGACGGACAGTAGTTCCGAAGACCAGATGAGCGATAGTGAATCCGGGAACAGGAGACTAAGCTGTCTCAAACTTCACAATGTAATCGCAAAAGAGGATCACCGAACCATTTGGGTCACCCTCACGATAGCAGGGTCCCAAGTTAAAATGGAATTGGATACAGGATCAGCGCTAACCGTCATGAATCGACAAGACTACAAGCGGCTATTTTCACACATACCCTTGAGAGAGACATCCATCGTCTTGACGACGTATACGGGGCAAAAAGTATACCCCAGAGGAAAAATAAGGGTGCCTGTCGAATACAACGGCAAGAAAATACGGAAATTGTATCTCTACATACTGCCAAATGGTGGACCACCGTTATTGGGACGGGAATGGATCAGGAAGATAAACTTAGATTGGCACTCCATTCATGCAATGACGGTGGACGGTAAAAAAGATGAAGACGTCACTCCTGGACGATTGTCAACAATCTTAGCTAATGCCAAAGAGGTATTTCAACAAGGACTGGGCACGCTTAAAGGCGTAACCGCCTCGATAAAAATAGAAGAGAATGCAGTTCCCAAGTCTTTCAAAGCAAGACCGGTACCATATGCAAGTCACCCAGCCGTCGAGGCAGAGCTGGAGAATCTGGAGAAGGCAGGCGTGTTGTCTAAGGTCGACTGGAGCGAGTGGGCGACACCCATCGTTCCTGTCATGAAGAAAACGTTAAGCAATAAGTCCGGGGAGCCAAGGAAGATTCGCATCTGTGGGGATTTCAAGGTGACGGTGAACCCAGTCCTTCACACAGTACAATATCCTCTTCCAAGGATAGAAGACATCTTCGCCTCACTGTCTGGAGGGAAGCATTTTACAAAAATTGACCTAGCACAAGCATATTTGCAGATGGAGGTTGAAGAGTCCTCTAGGAAGTATCTCACGATAAACACTCACAAAGATCTTTACCAGTATCATCGATTGGTATTCGGAGTAGCATCGGCTCCGGCGATATGGCAAAGAGCGATGGAACAAGTCCTGCAAGGGATTCCGGGGACTCAGTGTTACTTGGACGACATCCTTGTGCCAGGTGAAGATGACAGTGAACACCTTAACAACCTAGAACAGGTGCTCACTAGACTACGGGAACATGGGCTGCGAGCCAACCGCCCCAAGTGCGAATTTTTAAAGAAACAGATATCGTATTGTGGCCACGTGATTGATGAAGAGGGGTTACATAAGTCCCCTGACAAAATTGAAGCGGTTGTTAAAGCCCCAGCGCCTGAAAATGTGTCGCAACTGAGGTCATTCCTCAGATTGGTGAATTACTATCATATGTTTTTGCCGAATTTGTCGACAATTCTGCACCCACTGAACGCCCTGCTACGAATGGGGGTAGCATGGAAATGGAGCGATGATTGTAAGCGTGCCTTTCAGAAGAGTAAGGACTTAATCACTTCAAGGGAAGTATTGGCTCATTACAACCCAGCACTGCCGATCAGACTGGCGTGTGATGCGTCTCCCTACGGCATTGGGGCGGTACTGTCACATAAATTCCTTGATGGTTTAGAGAGGCCGATAGCTTTTGCGTCACACTCGTTAACTTCTGCCAAGCGTAACTATGCCCAGATTGACAGAGAGGCCCTCAGCCTAGTGTGGGGGGTGAAGAAGTTCAATCACTACCTGCACGGTCAAAAATTTACTCTACTAACCGATCATCAACCTCTTGTCTCCATTTTCAACCCTCAGAAGGGCGTACTGATAATGACAGCACAATGGCTGCAGAGATGGTCCCTTTTCCTAGGGGCACACCAATATGACATCGAGTACAAAGGAACTAAACAGCATGGAAATGCTGATGGATTGTCACGCCTACCGTTGCCGACGGTGGAAGAAGAAGACCTTGCAGTGGATCCAATGGAGTTATTCCACTCGACCATAGTCGAATGTCTCCCTGTGACGAATGCAAACATAGAAAAGGAAACACGGAATGACCCGACACTATCACGGGTCTATGATTTAACGGTGAAGGGATGGCCAGCACATGGCGAACCACTGCTGCCAGCATTCTCGCCGAGAAGAGAACAGCTGTCAGTGTGCAGAGCAACCTTGATGTGTGGATCCAGAGTAGTAATTCCACCTAAGTTGACGGATAGAGTGCTCAATGAGCTTCATGAGGGTCATCTGGGAGGGGTAAAAATGAAGAACTTAGCCAGAGCATTTGTGTGGTGGCTGGGAAACGATAGAGAAATCGAAGAGATGACCAAGAGCTGTGCAGGATGCCAGAAGGTCCAAAACGCCCCACCACAAGCTCCTCTGCATCCATGGGAGTGGCCCTCATCTCCATGGCAAAGGTTGCACATTGATTTTGCTGGTCCCTTCATGGACTCGATGTTTTTAATTGCGGTGGATGCACATTCAAAGTGGCCAGAGGTAATAAAAATGTCCTCAACCACCACGGAAAAAGCTATCACAGTTTTACGAACCATATTCGCCAGGAATGGGCTGCCTGAACAGATTTGCTCTGACAATGGACCACAGTTTGTGTATGAAGAGTTCCGGAGGTTCTTAAAGAACAATGGTGTTAAGCATTACACATCTGCCCCATATCATCCAGCCACTAATGGATTGGCTGAGAGGTTTGTCCAAACATTCAAGAAGGCTATCAAGGCAATGTGTAATGAAGATATACCCCTACAACACAAGGTGGACAACTTCTTGTTTGCCTACCGGAATGCGACACATGCGGTTCCCAACCAAACTCCAGCCATGATGTTCTTCAATCGAAGACTACGATGCCGCTTGGATTTGGTTAAGCCAAACGTCCGAAGAGATGTGGAGAACAGGCAGTTTCAGAATATGCATGAAAGGCCGACCAGGAGTTTTAAGATAGGTCAACCAGTTTTGGCCCGGGACTACCGCACTGAGAAATGGCAGCCAGGAACGATTTGTACACGACAAGGACCTCTCATGTATACCGTGGACGTTGGGGAGAGCATTGTAAGACGCCATGCTGACCAGATTCTAGAGTCACTGGAAAACGTCAACTCCACACCACGATCTGATACACCTGGTAATGAAATCGACGTTCCAATTGCAGCTACCGCAGAACCGGTAATATTGGAAGCAGATGAACCAAACAACGACATTGATCCCGACTCAACATTGCCAGAAGAACCTGATACCCCAAAGAGGCGTTATCCAGACAGAATCAGGAAGCCTCCTCAAAGACTGAACTTATAATTGCTTAAACTTAACCAATGTATCTAGCAACCGTAATTGTGATTGTAATTAGTTATCATTTAGTTGTTAAATGAATGTTATGTACTGTTTATCTAAAAGGGGAGGAATTGTTGTGTATGTACCTTTAAGAGAATAACTGGTCTCAGACTGCAGTACCGGCAGTGACCACCCCTGTATAAAAGGCGCTAGTGAGCCTCGGTTGTTTCAGTTTCACTATTGACTTCCATCAGTAAAGACTTATTTTGTTCCACTCCTGCTGTCCGTGTCTCAATTATTCACGGATGTAATAGAATCTATGCGATAATACCGCTCCCACGCCATAAGGGGATGCATCGCACGCCAGTCTGATTAGCAGTGATGGGTTGTAATGAGCCAACACTTCCCTGGACGTGATCAAGTCTTTGCATTTATGGAAGGCACGTTTACAGTCTTCGCTCCATTTCCAAACTACTCCCGTTTTGTAGCAGTGCGTTAAGCGGGTGCAGAACCGTCGACAAGTTTGGTAAAAATTTATGATAGTAATTTACTAATCCCAGGAACGACCTTAATTGTGAGACATTTTCAGGCGCTGGGGCCTTTACGACCGCTTCAATTTTTTCAGGTGACTTATGCAACCCTTCTTCGTTAATGACATGGCCACAATATGATATTTGTTTCTGGAAAAATTCACATTTGGGGTGATTTGCTCGTAGGCCCTGTTCTCTCAGCCTCGTGAGCACCTGCTCCAAGTTGGCAAGGTGCTCGTTGTCATTTTCTCCTGTTACAAGGATGTTGTCTAGGTAGCATTGAGTCCTCAGAATCCCTTGCAGGACTTGCTCCATAGCTCTTTGCCAGATAGCCGGAGCTGATGCCACTCCGAAAACCAGTCGATTGTACTGGTACAGGCCTTTGTGTGTGTTTATCATGAGATACTTTTTAGAGGCCTCCTCAACCTCCATCTGTAGATATGCCTGTGCCAAGTCAATTTTGGTGAAACGTTTCCCTCCGGATAGTGAGGCGAAAATATCTTCTATCCTCGGAAGAGGATACTGTACCGTGTGAAGAATCGGGTTTACAGTCACCTTGAAGTCCCCACAGATGCGAACATTTCTCTGTTCTTCAGATTTATCATTATTCAACGTTTTCTTCATGACCGGGACGATGGGTGTTGCCCACTCGCTCCAATCTACCTTGGATAACACACCTGCTTTTTCCAAATTCTCCAGCTCTGCCTCGACGGCTGGACGAATTGCGTATGTCACCGGCCTTGCCTTAAAAAACTTGGGAATTGCCGCATCTTCCACTTTTATTGAGGCGGTGGCGCCTTTCAGGGTTCCTAGTTCCTGTTGAAACACTTCTTTGGCGTTAGCCAAGATTTCTTTTAATCGTCCAGGTATGACATCATCATCGTTTTTTTTCTTACTGGTCACCGTCAGTGCCTGAATGGAGTGCCAGTCTAAACGTATCTTTCTGATCCATTCACGTCCCAACAACGGTGGACCACCATCTTGCAGAACGTATAAATACAACTTCTGTATTTCCTTGCCGTTGTATACAACAGGCACCCTTATTTTCCCTCTGGGGTATACTTTCTGCCCCGTATATGTCTTCAAGACAATGGATGTGTCTTTCAAAGGTATATGCGGAAATAGCCGCTCGTAATCCCGTCGACTCATGACGGTCAGAGCTGATCCTGTATCTAGCTCCATTTTGACTGGGGACCCCGCTATCATGAGGGTAACCCAAATGGTCTGGTAATCTTCTTTGGCAATTACATTATGTAATTTGAGACAGCTTAGTCTCTTGTTTCCGGAGTCGCTATCGCTCTTCTGTTCTTCGGAGCTACTGTCCGTCATCATTTGTACCTTTCTGTACTTTTTCTTATTGACCTTTATACTGTCAGCGGATTTCTTTCCAGATCTGCATACACGTGCAATGTGTCCCATCTTTCCGCATTGCCTGCATGCTTTGTCCTTGAACCAGCAGTCCTTCTGGTCATGGGTGGATCTGCCGCAGCGATAACATCTCTCGAAACCCCGTGTCATTTCATGGGTGCCGAAGTCCTGTGGCTTTTGCTGTATCTCTGCAGCTCCTCTTGCTGCTGCTTCGTATGATACAGCCACACTGAAAGCCTTGTCCAGTGTCAAATCTTTCTCAGAAAGTAGTCTTTTCTGTGTTCCTTCGCTTAGGAGACCACAGACGAATTTGTCTCGTAGAGAATCTGCCAGTCCTGCCCCGAATTGGCAGTGCTTTGACAGCTTTCGTAATTCGGTGAGGTAATCAGCGTTACTTTCATTCTTGTGCTGATTCCTCCTGAAGAATTTGAATCGTTCCACTATCAGCAGCGGTGTTGGGTTTAAGTGCTCCTGTAAGGTATCAACAATCTCCTTAAAATTCTTGTCCATCGGTTTGGCTGGAGTGATCTAGTTTCGTAACAGCCCGTATGTCCTTGCGCCCATCAGATTTAGAAGTACCGATGCCTTTTTATCATCTGCTACTTCATTCGCCTTGCAATATACCTCCACTCTTTCCACATATGTGGTCCAATCTTCTATATCACTATCTAAAGCAGTAATATTGCCAGTCTTCGGCATCTTGAAAATCTAAAATGGCGCTTCCCGCGCTTTTCTTTCTTCCCTGCCGAGTTAAGATGGCGCCTCCCGCGCTTTCCCACCGCTGCCGCTGCTGCCAACGCTGTTGTCCGCGGTTCCCGTTGCGACCTGCAGCTTTTCGCGGTATTTCTATTTTTTTTATATATCGCTTCAATAGTTTCTCCGTTACTTGGAGAACCGTTCCCGTTGTGGAGCGGACCCTCTGGGACTTTCCCCTCCCTCTGCTCGGTCCGAACGCCGACCTGCTTTGCAGCACCAGCCGCGCCCTGAGTGCTCCACCCTCTCTCTTTGCTTTTGCTTCCCGACTCGCTGCCCGGCCCCGTTGCAGAGCCACCCGATCGAGCTCTAGCCCGCCGCAGCCCAGGAAGGATCAGTGCACTACCTGCCACCAGCCCGTTTAGCTGGGGAAACCACAGACTGGAGACCAAGCCTGGCCCTCGTTTTCGAGTTTCTTCGAGTTATTTTTTTTTCTTGCTTCTGGCTTCGACCTTCGTCTGGGAATCGATCCCCTTGAGGTGCTGCCGAATTGCAGGTAAGTTCATTTCTAACTCGTCGCCACTGTTAGATCCGTGTGTTAATGGAGACACGGAATGCAGGAGTTGATTTAACAAGTGTTTACTGAACAAAGTCTGGAGGTGAACTAACAACACAAGATGCTACACAGGCTTATATACCCGAGTGGTCACTACTGGTACTACAGTATACAGGGGCTTCAAAAACATAGTTCCTCTTAAAGGTACATACACTACAAGTACTGTGATGTGACATTGCTAGAAGTGACACACCCAACAGAAACCAACACAGCAAAACTACAGGGGGGATGGGCTGTACTAATTACACATGCTTCAGTTATCTCCTATTAAAAAGAATTTTCCCCACACGACACAGATGCAGTAGGAGTACTAGACTGAAGGTGGTTTGCCATTCAATTGCATGTTACTATTAAAGAGAGCATGTTTAGCAGTGTTTATGCTCCCCAGTTATGGTGCATGCCTACTTTATATTAGTCTCACCTCTGAGCTATTCTGGGTTGACAATTATTCCCTGAATTCTTGGGTGGGGTTGGAATGCAGGCATTGACCTTGCATTAAATATATCACATGATTCCTTGCCTCTTTTGTGAAACACTGTAGTGCGGAATTGGTCTGACGAGGGAATTGAGTATTGGTAAGTGATATGAGGAAGTCAACAAAGTGTAACACTTTCACTTAGCATTGAATCATTTACAGATTGATCTGATCATTGTATCATTCCCAGTTATTCTGGGAATGGAAATCCTCTTCTAAAGTTAGGCACAAGATGGTGATGATAACATAAAGGAGTTAGAAAATCAACAAACATGTGAGAATCTATCAAGGTACATCACACAATATACAATTAGGTGAAAGGGAAGAGCATCATGGATGAGGAGACATAAATAGCAAGTCTGAGCAACATGATCTTGATAATGTTTAATGGAGGCAGTATTAAAAGCAGCACAATAACACTGTTTACAAAGTGATTAAAGAAGAAGTGTAAGTTTAAAATTTGAAAGAAAAATGAGGGATTTGGTGCCAAATATAAATGTTTCATGAGGGAGATCAAGTCAGCTTGGTTATTGATATAAAAAGTGTTCAGAGGAGGTGTGAGTTCAAAAGATAGATATAACAAGAATGGCCATTCAGTCCATTCTAGATTTTCCATCCAGAAAGAACCTACAGTTCCTCCCATCACAGCATCCATCTGTATCTTAAGGCATTTTTACGCTGAGAGCCGTCCACAGAGGGCCATCCACCTTCTGCATTCCACAGTGTCAAAAGTTCCTCCATCTTCCTCGGTCAGCTGTGCTCAAAAATGTGAACAAGCCTAGCTCCCTTTCCCCAGTGACATTGTACAATTCTGAAAAATGGGTCTACAGTCAGAATAAAGGAATTTTTTGGAATTTAAATTCCAGATTTACCTTTACTTGTTACCATCTTAAGCAGTTCTCTGAGGTCCCCTCTCAGTTGTCTCCTGTCAAGGCTGAAAAGCCAAAGTTTCTCCAGCCTTTCCTCATAACTCAGTTGTCTAATGTTAGGAATTAGTTTTCTGCCTCTTCTCTGCTTTGCTTCCAGGGCTTGAGTGTTTCCCTTGTTTCTTGATGACCAGAACAGTAGACAGTGTGGTCTGACCAGATGATGATACAGTTTAAGCGTAACTGCACTGGCTATATAGTGAGGCCTAGAAATTCAGTATAGCCACTTTTGGGCGGAAAAGTCGGGCGGCCGCTAAATTTTGCGCCCGGCGCAAAGTCGAGGCCACTTCGCCGATATTCAGTAGCTTCGCCCTAAGAGTTTGCTCGAGCGCTAAAACTGGCGTTACACAACTATCTTTAGGCACAAAGCCGGCGGTGCTGAGCTAAACCGCCGAGGCCGGGCGCAGCGCAGGTGCGGTCATTTCTTGATTGACAGCAGACACCCTGGCGCCGGCCAGCTCTTAAAGGGGGAAGGGTCGAGTTCGTCTGCTGCCACGCCCTGGACACTGCAGCCTTCCAGCTAGGCCTAAACACTGCTGCTGAACAGAAATAGCGCCGGGAAAGATGCAGAAGGCCCATGAACGAGCGCAGCGCTTCACTGGCCATGATTTGAGGGTGCTGGTTAGGGCTTTGGAGAGGAGACGCAAACTCTTGTTCCCGGACAGTGGCAAGAAGCCTGCCACCAGCGTCTACAGGAAAGCCTGGAGGGAGGTCGCCCACAGGGTCACATCCAACAGTGAGGTCCCCAGGACCGGTGTCCAATGCCGGAAAAAGTTCAATGACCTCACAAGGATTGTCAGGGTGAGTCCCCTTTCCAGTGTCCTCCTCATCCTTGCATGTGCACCTCACATTATGGGCAAAGGGACCTAAAAGCCCTAATGGCCAGCCCTCATCCAGCAGCTATGGGACTGGCATGAACATCAATTGCACATTCTGCACTTTACACACTGGCCAAGCTATTCGACCATGGGAGGCAGTGCACACAAGATCAGGGCACCACACTGGCCAAGCTATTCGACCATGGGAGGCAGTGCACACAAGATCAGGGCACCACACTGGCCAAGCTATTCGACCATGGGAGGCAGTGCACACAAGATCAGGGCACCACACTGTACTTAGAGGCCATCCTTTCTCTTGCAGGCCAAGCTAGCACACAATCAGAAGAGCCGGACTGTGACCGGGGGAGGCCGTCCCCAGATCCAGCAGCTCAGTGACCTTGAAGAGCGCGTGGGTAGCCTCATGGGTGCCCGGGTGATTGGCCCCGTTACATCTGGAGATGCCGACCCTGTTCTGGGCACCAATGGTAAGGACATCACCTTTTGGACCTCTCTCGTCCCACTTGCGCTTCAGATCTACATCCTTTGCCACTGTCCGACCAATGCGCTGAATGCCACCACTCATGCCTCCCTTGCTGACGCCCTCTCCTCACTCTAAAGCTACTCTTGTGCCTTCCTGCTTTCAGATGGTGAGGAGGAGGTCCCTGAAGCTGCCAGTGACAGCCCCTCGGAAGAGGAGGAGGAGGAGGAGGAAGAGCAAGAGGAAGGCGGCCCATCAGGGGAACCCTCAGCCGCGCCAGGGGATGCCAATGGAGGGTTTCACATCTTCCCTGGAGGAGAGCCAGGGGGAAGTGTCGCAGGGGAGTGTAGCTCCTGTGCCCAGTGGTGTGCAGCAACGCGGGAAGGGTCGGGCAGCTCGGCGGCCTTCTTCCCAGACGGGGGAAGGGTCGCAGGGGAGTGTAGTTGCTGGGCCCAGTGGCATCCAGCAACGCGGGAAGGGTCGGCCAGCTCGGCGGCCTTCTCCCCAGAGGGAGAGTCCGGCTTCCAGTCCGGAGACGGTCCTCGCCAAGGAGGTGCGCCTCCTCGATCAAATGTCCGAGGACTCGGATCGCCGGCACACCGAGTTCATGGGGGTTGTGGCACGGTTGCCTGAGGCCATCGAGTCCCTGGCTCATAGTGTGGCCGATTTCGGCGCCTCACAGGCCAGGAGTTTCGAGCAATTCGAAGCAGCACACGCCGCGAGTCGGGCCGAATTCGGGGCAGCACAGGCCGCGAGTCGGGCCGAATTCGGGGCAGAACAGTCCGCGAGTCGGGCCCAATTCGGGGCAGCACAGGCAGCGAGTTGGGCGGAATTTGGGGCAGCTCACGCAGCGAGTGGCCAGGTGATCAGTGGTGCCGCGCAGTCACTGGCTGGTCTGATGCGGGCACAGACCAGGGCAGTACGGGCACTCACTGCTGCCACACTCGCTGTGTCAGCCAGGCATCGCCAGGGCACCCACCGCGCTGCAGCAGCACAGCTGTCTGTCCTTCAGCAGATTGCTGCGCATGCTGCAGTGCTGGCCCGGGCGAGTGCCAGTGTCTCAGGCGAGCAGCGAGCGCCTGCCATCAGCCAGCTTGCCCCCATTCCTGCAGCCGCCACTGCCACTCCCCCAGTGGAGCTGCGACAAGCTGCTGGAGAGACTGCTGCTGCCCAGCCACAGCTGCAGCAGTCACCAGCCGGCCCCTCGAGGGCCATAGCTCGTCTAGGCCGACCCCCAAGGGCATCTGCCGTCACGCCATGTGCCCCTCAGGAGCCTTCCCCCAGCCTTGCAGCAGCCACTGGGCACACTTTGAGGAGGAGCAGCAGGGCGGCCAGGGGCCGCAAAAGGCTGGTCAAGGAATCGCCCTCACGGGCCACAAAGTAGAGGGTGTGGGCAAATGTGTTTTTATATGGGGATGGTTCTTTTGTTTATGGGGATGGTTGTTTTTGTAAGGCCGAGGATGAAGGCCATTTTTGTGGAAATGTTTTGTTATTCCTCCCCAGGTTGTGGGAGTGAGTCATGTGTGTGACTGTTTTTTGGGTGTGTTGTCTGTTTTTGGGTTTCATGTGGGAAGGGCCCTGAGTTTGTTCAATAAAGCATTTTATTTATTCAGCTTGTCCATGTTTGATGTTTGAAGTGGTTGTTGCCTTAACCGGCTGAGGGCTTGCGGAGCGGCTGCATTCAGGTCCCTTCATTGCCACAAGCCATTCCCTGACAGGGGGCCTAGAAGTGACGTTCAATAAGCCGCCGACGGGCGGCCCTTGGACCTTGTGCCTCACTCCTGGGCTGGTACTCCTCCTCCTCCTCCTCCTCATGCTCCTCCTGCTCCTCCTCCTGAGGTGGTGCTCCAGCGTGAGGTGGCAGTGCCTGAGTCCTGCGGATAGCCAGGTTGTGCAGCATGCAGCAAACGACCACGATCTGGGAGACTCTCTCCGGCGAATACTGCAGAGATCCTCCGGAACAATCCAGGCAGCGGAACCGTTGCTTGAGGACGCCAATCGTTTGTTCTATGATGTTCCTAGTGGCTTGATGGCTTTCGTTGTATGCCTCCTCAGCAGGGGTCCTGGGCGCGCGGAGCGGGGTCATGAGCCAGGTACACAAAGGATAGCCTTTGTCCCCGATAAGCCATCCTCTTGGGGGAGGCTGTGCCTGGAACATGTCAGCCACAGTAGTCTGTCGCAGGATAAATGCATCGTGGCTACTGCCTGGAAAGCGGGCATTGACAGCTAGGATGCGCTGCCTGTGGTCACACACCAGCTGTACATTGAGGGAATGGTAGCCCTTCCGGTTGCGGTAATCCTCGGCATTGTTGATAGGTGCCCGCAAAGCCACATGCGTGCAGTCAATGGCGCCCTGCACCATGGGGAGGCCCGCTGTTCTCGCAAATCCCACTGCACGCTGCTGCTGCTTCTCCAGGGTCATGGGGAAGGAGATGAATTGGTGTCTCCTTCTGAAAAGGGCATTGGTCACCTGGCGGATGCAGCAATGCACGGCGAACTGGGATATGTTAGCAATGTCCCCAACAGCAGCTTGGAAGGAGCCGCTTGCATAGAAGTTCAGAGCCACCGTGACCTTCACTTCCACTGACAGAGACGTCCTGCACCTCAGCTGTGGACGCAGATCTCTGTGAAGCAGCTGGCAGATCTCTGCAACCACCTCCCTTCTGAAGCGCAGCCTCCTAACACACTGCGCGGCAGGCATGGTGAGATAGGACACCTGCTGGCGGTATTTCCTGAGTGGGTAAGGCCTAGGTTGCCGACGCCTGTTGCCCCCTCTGCGTCTAGCCAGGGCTGCCCCTCTCACACAGCGTCTGCGAGCCCTTCGCACATAATGCTGAAACTGAGGGTTGGCACCCCATTCAGCCCCCATAATATACTGGCAAACAATGACCTCACAATGAAGGCGAATTGCCAAGCTCTGGCCTGAAGCCAAAAATACCTCTCCTATGTTGGGCCAAAGCAGTAAGCTCTCTTCCTTGGTCTCTGTCCATAAATCCGTTGCACAAGAGTGATTGCTGCAAAATGGCTGGCCTTTATAGTTCAGGGTAAGTGCCCTTTAATTTGCGCTCCCCGCGGCCCGCATGGCCTCTGCTGCGTTCCAGTTCACAGTTCTTAGGACCGCCACGCCCACATTGGGCGGGCGCGACTGAAGTTCCGGATTGGGGCGCACAAAGGGCGTTGCACGAGGAAATGACGTCATAATCTGCGCGCGCAGCTGAGCGCGCGCAAACACTTTGCGCCGGCGCTAAATGTCTACTGAAGTTGGGCGTAGGCGCAGATCGCGCTGCGCCCGGCCGCTAAGTGCCTAGCGCTCGAGATCTACTCCTCCTAAGGCGCTAACGGCTGGCGCACGCAACTGAATTTCTAGGCCTTAGTGTTTACAATGGAACTTGTGAAGAGGAGGTACACATCTCTTCCAGACCTTTCATAATCGTTGACTCTGGCCTTTGTTGTCATAAAGCTTTTGCCCTCCAGTAGCAGTAAATATTCTGCTATTGAGCGAGGGGGAGGTTTTAAAACTGAAGAAATAGAATCCTTACTTTTCTTTCAAATCTTTTCATGACAGTTTCTTGTTAAACCAGAAGTGAATTTTTACAATGGATAGAAGACAAACAGAAAGATGTCAGTTTGAGAGAGAAAGCAAGAAAGAAAGAAAGTGAGAAGTAGAAAAGAGAAAATAAGAAGGTTGAACAAGAAGTTAAGTCTGTCGTACCAACTGATATTCACTGGTGGAATTAAGTTCCATAAACAAATTTTGGAAGCTTTGAATTAATGTTCAAATCCTGGAAAGGCTTCAACAAATGCTACATACCACCAACTGTACCACAAGCTTCACACACTGTTCAGTGTACCATGCCCCCAGCGCTCACCCACCAACAATCTCTACCTACCAACACTCACACCCACATCTCACACCTTGCACACAATGACAGCTATTCAGCTGTGGCAGGCACAAGGGTCATTAGTTATTAGAATGCATGTGATATGTGTGATGTATTTATGCATAAATTTATTCATAAAGTTTGGAATATTTTGTGGTCTCTCTCATTTCACCTTTGCGCCCAGCAGGATGCTGTGTTATGGCATGACACAAAGATGGTATGATGTGGATGTGGTGAGCAACGGGGATCTAAGATTTAATTCATTCAAATCGGAGTCTGATGAGCCGGTCCCGGACTGCCCGTCGGGAAGCCCGATTGTCCGGCTACCTCCTCCATCCCTCGTGTTCTTCGTCTTCTTCCTCCTCCTCGTCTTCCTCCTCATCTTCTTTCTCCTCCCTCTGTGCACATGTTCCCATCTTCCTCGTTGCCTCCGCTTCCTCTGCCATAGATCCTGGAGGGCAAGGTGAACTGCCAGTACAGCCCCCATGACTTTTAGCAAGTGTTGTAGGTTGAATCTTTCAAGAATAAATTTTGCACTTTTCTACTTGCCACAACATTCCTGATACCAAAAAACCTTCAAATCACTAAATAAAACTGTTGCAGTATCAGGAACTAACACACAGGCACTGAAACTTCACTAACCTGTCAGGCGCAGATGATTGGGGCTGATCCTTTTAAATAACATCCCTGCAGCCGACTTCCTGGTGCTGCACGTCAGCTCTCCCTGTCATTGTTAACTCCAAGCAGTGAGGTAAGTGGCGAGAAGCAATTTGGCAGATCAGGCATTCAGTGACTGTTACACACTCACTGATGTCACGATCTCCCTGGCGTTGAAGTCCCTAGCGATCACTGTTACCGGCAGCACTACGGTGTTCTGGATTTGGCGTGCGGTGCTGGATTCGACAGGAGCTATCATTACAGCTCTCAATACCACATTAGCGTTAACGGGCAGCACTAAGGGGATGAATTTTTCCCTGAAAGAGTTCAGTGAGAGTTGGACTTGGGGATAAGGAGCACCGCAGGAGCTGGGACTTGTGCGGGAGTGAGGGAGCAGTTGGAGGTGGAACTCACACTTATTCCGGACAAGGAACAGAGAGAGAAATGCGAAATCTGGGATTGGTACTTGAAAGGGAGCATCAGGAGCTGGTCCATAGGCTTGGAAAACACACACCATGCTTTTTCTCGACATCTGGAAGGCCATACTGGAGAGTTCTAACTCACTGTATCGCTGTTTTATATTGATCTCCGGCCACTGTCAGCCACACTGAATTAAACCTGCCAGGTTTTTAAGACTGGTGGCCAGGAAAACCTGTATTTTTACTGGGTCTTTCTCACTGCCACCAGTCTTGCTGACTTACACAGTGCAGACAGTTTACAGGAAGACCAGCTCCACCTTATTGAAATAAATGCTGGAAAGTGACACAATTAGATCACTCGCTGAAGATCTGGGCTGCAATATAGAAGTAGCATTTAATTTGTCTGTTGATTCTGCTCTGCAGTGATTGGATTTTTTGAGCATCGAATAAACTAATACCCCTTCATCGTCTTCAATTTCACCCTTAGCTGTCTCGACACCATTCATGGAGTACGTCTGACACCCATTTTTTCTTCCTATGTGCAATACTTTACAGTTACCCATATTAAATTTCATCTGGCCCTATTGTGCTGAGCAAAGCGATGCTCCCACAGTACATTGGCGTTGTTTTGAACAGAAGCATTTCCTCTGTCCTTTATTTCCTTTGGGTTTAATCTATTTTCAAGAACTAAGGTTTTAATCTTTGTCCTGATCTATCTGAAATCATCAACCAAATTATATCATGGTGTACATGGAGTAGTTGAAGTGAATAGCATAGATGCATCTAAGGGGAAAGGAGTAGAAGGTTATGTTGATAGGGTTAGATGAAGTAGGATGGGAGGAGGCTCATGTGGAGCATAAACACCGGCATAGACCAGTTGGGCCAAATGGCCTGTTTCTGTGCCATGTTGCTCTGTAACATCACTACTCAAGGCAAAACAAGGAGTAAAATACTGTATTACATTAACGGGTTAAAAATGTTGAGACAAAATCTCATCTTCCTTACCACTTTCAAAAATTATAATCTTACAAACAGTTATTATAATTAACTTTATTTTTTATTTGATATTCAAGATACACCCATTTAAAAGAAAGACTGTATCATACCCCAAGGTTAACAGCCACACCCTTAACCTGCAATCTGTTGAAAAGCTGGAATTCAGGTCAGTATTAGGGCCAAAAGCAGTTTTCTCTACAGCTGGCAAATTACGGGATGGTGTTTGAGAGTTTTGTAAAATGCTGCTCTTTTCATCAATGACACTATTTAATGTCGGAATGCCCTGATTAAAGAGCCAAGTGGAAAGACATGTCAGTGACCATAGCTACCTGTGTTCATCTAGCTTTTTTGTAGAGTCAGTGTCAGTAACTCTTTTTTGCCATTACCCTCAGTGATACCATTACTGCTTAATCTGGGCATCTGCAGTAAATGCTGGTAGTGACAGCCACATCCTGTGAATGAATAATAAACAATATTCAGAAAATGAACAGGATTTTATTTAGTCTTTCCGAATTTGCTCTCCTCTTCTGAAGGCAATGAGTGTTAGTGGGGCTCAATTCCATGTGTACCAGCAGCCCTCCAGTATCGCATCAAAGTGCCCATTCCCCATGTGAAAGCCTGGACAGTGAATGCCAGCAGGCTTTTTGAATATGGTGGGCATCATAACCGAACAGGTGTCAGCTTTTCAGCAGGGTTATGGTCAGTAGCAAGAACCTCGACAGATATTTTCCCTTTCCCTAGCCTAGGAGTGTTGAGACCAATTGTAATGCTCCCAACTGCTGTCCTGGTTTAAACTCTTGTTTAGGTGTTAGCTATGGCTCAGTGGTAGCACTCTTGCCTCTGATTCAGAAGGTTGAGGGTTCAAGTCCCACTCCAGAGACTTGAGTGCATATCTAGGCCAACACTCTCAGTGCAGCACTGAGGGAGTGGTGCACTGTTGGAGATGCCATTTTTCAGACAAGACGTTTAAACCGAGGCCGCTTCTGCCCTCTCAGGTGGATGTAAAAGATCCCATGGCACTATTTTGAGGAAGAGCAGGGGAGTTCTCCTCAGTGTCGTGGCCAATATTTATCCCTCAGCCACCATCACTAAAATAAACCCAGATTGTCTGGTCATTATCTCATTGCTATTTGTGAGATCTTGCTGTGTGTAAATTGGCTGCAGCATTTCTACATTACAACAGTGACTATACTTCAAGAAAAAGTATTTCATTGGCTGCAAAGCACTTTGAGACGGCCTGTGGTCATGAAAGGCGCTATATAAATGCAAGTTATTTCTTTCTTAAAACTTTCTGGTTCATATGCCTTAGTACCGCACCATGGGGGAAAAATTCAGTTGCTTGCACCTCCCGTTAGTGCTTTAAGAGGGTGCTAATGGGGCGCAAGCCAACTGGCGCCCGGGTGCGGCACTGTCCATGCCTCCCGCTAAATTCCGCGGGACATTAGTGGTGGCACTAACCGTTAGCGCTGCGCCGCTACCGATGATGTCATCGGTGTGCGCAGCGCCCCGCTGACGCCCCGGCTGCGATATTTGGCAGCGCCCCCTGATTTACCACCGGACTATGTCCGACCGGTTCAGGGGGGCCTACCTACGGCTGGGGAGGCGCAAATTAAAGGAGAGGTGCGGGGCGGCCATTTTTGTTGTTGGCCGCCTGCCAGCGCCTGCCTGCGCTCCCGTCCCCGGCCTCCTGAACCCCCCCCCCACCCCGCGGAGTGCCGGCTGCGTTCGAAGAGCCTGGCACTTCTCTTCGGTGCCGGGCTCTTTTGCCTGCACTCCCGATCCTCGGGGGCCCAGCTGGGCCCCAGATCGCGCTGCACAAGGCCCCTCCCCTTTAAGAAGGGGAGGAAGGCCTGCAATACCGCAGCGCGACGTGCCGCAGCGTGTGGTGCTGCGGCACGTTGCGCCACGATATTCAGTCGCAGCGCCCCAAGAGGGATGCGGGGCGCCTCCAGTAGCACCGCGCTTCCCTTTGGGGCGCTGCCACTCAATTTCCGGCGGGCGGCCGCGAATGCTTCCAGGGCACTACTTTTAGCACCCTGGCAAGGCTGGCGCCCCAAACGGGGCATACTCAATTTCTCCCCCCATGTGTTTATAATTACAAATAGATTTGCGACTTTACCAATCTGGCCAGAGCCATTCCTAATGCCAGAAGCAAATTGTATAAGACCAGCCAACCCACAGACAGCCCCAAAATATAGACATGACCAATTTACTCGCCACACCCAGAGGTTGAAGTCACCCCACAGAAACCCTCGCAAGTGGACTCAGTCTCCATAGTACTGCTGTTGTTTTGTTTACAGGGCTGCCTGAGACAGCAGTTTTCTACAAATTAATTGGTAAATAAGTTGTGTTCATTTTATAATCAGCCACTTAACATCATTCTACTAACGAAAACAATTATGTAAAAGGATAGAAATAGATAAAGAGGAGGTACTCAAAAGGTTGGTACTGCTCAAAGTAGAAAAGTCATCCGGTCCGGATGGGATGCATCCTAGGTTGCTGAGGGAAGTAAGGGTGGAAATAGTGAAGGCCTAGGTATACAGGGCATAATCTCAAAGTTTGCAGATGACACGAAAGTCAGAAATGCAGTAAACCGCGAGGAGGATAGTAGCAGACTTCAGGAGGACATAGACAGACTGGTGAAATGGGCAGAGACATGGCAGATGAAATTTAAAGGGGAGAAGTGTGAAGTGATACATTTTGGTAGGAAGAATGAGGAGTAGCAATATAAACTAAATGGTACAATTTTAACGGGGGTGCAGGAACAGAGAGATCTGGGGGTGTACCTACAAATCTTTGATGGTGGCAGGACAAGTTGAGAAGGCTGTTTAAAATAAACATACAGGATCCTTGGCTTTATAAACATAGGCGTAGGCTGGATTTTTCTTTACCTTGGCGGGTCCGGTGTGGGCTGTGGCCATGTTGGGTCGCGACCCCACTGCTGGCTCCATCCCGCTGTTGAAAATGAACTTACCTTAATGGGGCCTATTAAGCCCCCCAGCGCATTACCCGGTCCAATGATATGGAGCAGGTCTAGTGACGTCATTCATGACACATTTCCAGCCGGGAAATTTAAAGGGGCTATGGCCACATTAGATTTGAAGTTTAATCTAACATAGTGCTGTCAGTGCACTACAACATTGGAGTGCTGCAAATGCTGACAATGACTGCACAAAGGCAGAGGGCTGCACCCAGGTTGTCTGATGACTCCCTCCATATGCTTATGGAGGGAGTCAGAGCACGCAGGGAGGTCCTCTTCTCTTCCGATGGGCGAAAAAGACCACCCCAGGAGACCAAGGCAGCTTGGTTGCAGATTGCAGAGGAGGTCACAAGCAGGGATGTGGTCAGGAGGACCTGGGTGCAGTACTGCAAACGTTTCAATGATCTCATTAGATCAGGAAACGTTACTACAAAGCCACAATCAACCTCATCCTGCTGTGCCTCTCATCACATCCCCATCAGTCTGCCTTCCCTACCCTACTCCTGCACATCCTTACTCACACCAACTTACCTTGCACCTCCATCCATCCCTCTCTATCTACATTATCACATCCCCATCACATTAGTCACCCCTCACACTCACCCTCATCCTAGTGCAATCATACCAACTAACAACACACAAGGGTAGGCACTTGGGTGTTTTATGCAATATTCATGTAAAGTTTCTGTTAACGTGGTGTCAAACAAAAAAATCTTTACTTTCAACATTATCCGGTCTTGGACAGATTTGTGTGCACCTTTGGAAGTGGCTTAGTAAGTTGCAGTGAATGGTGAGACATAACGGTACCACCCCCCCCCCCAAATGGTGATGAGTGTGAAAGGAATGGCTTGGGCATTGTAGGGATGCTTTATGGTGTTGGTGTGGGATGGTGCCAACCTGGTGCATCATGTGGCAGCCAGGGTGTATACTGTGATGAAATATGCCATTCATCAGGCACTGTATTCCCTGTGTTTAGTTTAGTTTCAGTTTCATTTCCTTACCTGTATTGTATTGTGTGTAGGGCTCCGCCCATACCTGGCCCCTACTTAAGCAAGCCCCAGCGTGTCTCACAGCAGTACAGCAGATCTCTGGATGAGAGACACTTCTCCAATGTGTATTACTTTCTGAGTTAATAAAAGCCTTGCTTTGCTCCGTTAACGTTGAGTCTCGGATTCATTGAGGCACATCATATACCGTCAAGCGAAGTAAGTCTGGCCATGATGAGGCCATCCCTGGCCTCCCGGGCAGCAATGTGCTCGGGTGCTGATGCCCTCTGTCCTGTGCAGCAGGTGATTGCGGAGAAAGTTGGTGGTGGTGGTGCTGCTGGTGTTGGGGCTCACTGTGGTCCGATTCTGAGGACCAAGGTGAGACAGTATAAACGGCACCCATGTTGATGGAATAGATAGCTGGTGAAGTACAGGTGACAGTGGGCGAGTCCTTCAGTGAGGTGAGACTGGATGGAGACTTTGCTGGAAACACTTGCAGCCTGCAGAATCTGTGCTGGAAATGAACTGAGCAACCGCTTCTGCCTGAGGAAAGCGATCATCTGTCAGATGGGAGCTTTTATTGTACATTTGATGCTGTCAAGCAATCAGCTGGAGCAATGGCCACGAAACTCCTGCCTCAGGTTGACAGATGTGACTCCCGAGCTGTGTGAATCCCGTGGCCATACAGGGAAATTTAAAAAGTAAGTGAAAAAAGGCTCTTAAGTGCCTGTAAACTACCTGATAATCATCTCAATTGGGTCCCCACCGCTGCTGGTCGTGTCGGCTCTGCGATGACAGACGCGCCTGGGGGAAAGGCGCATGGGAGCAAGATGACAGTGGGTTCCTGACCTGCTATCAAAAATAGCAACTTTCCCACCCGACCCGCCACCGATTGTACCTGCTACCACCCTGGAAACTTCCGGCCATAGAATACGAAAGCAAGGAGGTTATGCTAAACCATTATAAATCACTGGTTTGGCCCTAGCTGTGTCCAAACATGGGTACCACACTTTAAGAAGGATGTCAAGGCCTCAGAGAGGGTACAGAAGAGACTTACTAGAATGGTACTAGGGATGCAGGACTTCAGTTACATGGAGAGACTAGAGAAGCTGGGGTTGTTCTCCTTAGAGCAAAGAAGGTTAAGGGGAGATTTAATAGAGGTGTTCAAAATCATGAAGGGTTTTGATGCCTCGGGAAATAAAGGGACAGTGCTAATTGAACCTCCTCCACACTCTTCTCCCAGGAAGTTAGCAATTGCTGCTTGAGTATTGTGTGCAGTTTTGGTCGCCTTATCTGAGGAAGGATGTTCTTGCCATGGAAGGAGTTCAGCGAAGATTCACCAGGCTGATACCTGGGATGGCAGGAATGACGTATGAGGAGAGATTGTGTCGATTGGGCTTGTACTTGCTGGAGTTTAGAAGAATGATAGGGGATCTCATTGAAACTTATAAAAATCTGACAGGACTGGACAGACTAGATGCAGGAAGGATGTTCCCGATGGTCGGGGAGTCCAGAACCAGGGGTCACAGTCTAAGGATAAGGGGTAGGCCATTTAGGACTGAAATGAGGAGGAATTTCTTCGCCCAGAGAGTGGTGAACCTGTGGAATTCTCTACTACAGAAAGCAGTTGATGCCAAAACTTAAAGATATTCAAGAAGGAGTTGGATATATTTCTTAAGGCTAAAGGGATCAAGGGGTATGGGGAGAAAGCAGGGACCCGGTACTGAATTTGGATGATCAGCCATGATCGCATTGAATGGCGGAGCAGGCTCAAGGGGCCGAATGGCCTACTCCTGCTCCTACCTTCTATGTTTCTATGAAGAAGGAGTAGAGCTTCCCTGCCAGAAGTGAAACTAAACCATACAGACCAGGAAGGTACCAGGCTCAACCCTAGATTTGTTGATGAGTTACCTGATCTCAGTTGAGGCAGTGGTAGAAGGAACTGAGAGATGGGGCAGGATTTTCCTTGGGCCGTGGAGGCGGGATTGGAGGCGTGTGGGGGTTAAAATCCCAAAATCGGGGGGCACGAACCCATCCCGCACCCAACCCACCTCCGTGCCAGTTTCAAAGGAGGCGGGTACCCGACCCGCACTCGGACCCGCCTCCCCGAGGCAGGAAGGGGATTAGTGCCAATTAACTGCCTGTTAACAGGTAGTTAACAGGCAGTTTTTAGCCTAATCCCTATTTTTAATGTTGAAGTGTGGGATTCCCGACGGCTCCAAACCACGCCAAGCTAGAAGAGGCGGACTGTCGGGATGAAGGGCTTGGAGGGGTCGAGATGTCTGGTGTTCAGGTGAGTGATGGGTGCATGAGTGCAAAGGTAAGTGTGTTTGGTGTATGTAAAGTTTTTAAAGAACTTTTACATACCTTTAGTTACCTTTACAGCCTTCCTTCCTTCAGATCTCGGGAGTCCCTCATCTCACCGGCACAGAAAGCAGAATGGCTGCGAGCTGTCAAAATTGCAGCATTCAGCTTTCTGTTCCGGGGAGATCTCTAAATCATCCTGACAGGAAGGAATTAACTTGGAGTACAGATTGTCAGTGTTTGACAGCTTCAAACAGCTGTGAAACACTGATATTTCATCTGTCAAAAGGCCTTGACAGATGAAATATCAATCTGTGACATCACCTGTTGCCGGGTGGCCCTTAATTGGCCTGCTGAGCCCGCTGGGCGGGCTCAACAAGGTCAATCAAGTGAAAATCGCGTGGGTTGGCTAGAACTCGATGGAGGCGGGACTACAACCCCGAAAGTTGTAGTCCCGCCTCCTACCCGACTCCTCAATGAAAATCCAGCCCATGGCTTCACCACTGTAGGGTGGAGGACAAAAATCAGCCAGCGCCCTACTCCAGATTCCTCCAGTGACTGGATTGTGTGTGGATTTTGGGTAAGGGCAGGATTCGGTTTGGCAGTGCAGTCCCCCGTGACAAAATAGCCGGCCAACACACACGGCTGGATTTTGTCAGTGGAGGCAGGCTGGAGGTGTGTCAGGTGGTCAGTGTGTCCGGACCCCGCCTCCGAAGTGAGGCGGGACAAATGAGCGATTTTGCCCTAATTGGGCACTTGATTTCCAGCGTGTGGGAACACCTGGCCCAATGAGTATTTTGATGCTGAAACTCGCCTCCGATGGCATCATCTATGCCGCTGCAGTTAAGGCCTGCAAGCAGCCTTGGTTCTTTTTCAGCCTTTCAACTTTAGCATAATACTTCTGAGGGATTCCTGCTGCAACCATGACCAGCACCAGACCAAAGTGTGCACCCCGATTCGATGAGAACTCCCTCCAAGCTCTGGGGGAGGGAGCAAGAGCTCATAAGGAAGTGCTGTTTCCTTCTTCAGGGAGGAAAACACCTTCCCAGCAGACCAAAGCTGTGTGGCTGCAAGTGGCACAGGAGGTCAGTGCCATTTCAATGTGCAGCAGAACCTGACTGCAGTGCAGAAAGAGGTTTCATGACCTTCTCCGCACAGGAAAAGTGAGTACTCCATCCCCATGACCCTCAATCTGCTCCCCATCGCCTCTCATCGCCAGCACTCTGCTTTGTCATCCTCCTCCTCCACATCCCACTTGACCCTTACATCCATGCACCCTTACCCATTCCCTCTGTATGTTCACATTCACTTAACTATTTGACTATGCAGCCCTCACACTCCCTATCACTGTGATGCAATGACAACAACTTACAACACACAGGGAGGGCCCTTGGTCTTGGCACCTCACTCCATCTTTGTGTCCTTCTAAGCATCTATGCTATGGATTCTCTACACTCACTCCTTCATTCTCATTCAAACTCCACTTGTGTCCCTCATTGCAGGAAAAGAGAGCCCACAATAAGAAGGAGAGGGCAAGGACAGGAGGAGGGCCACCCTCAATAGCCCAGCTCACCACTGCAGAGGAGGCGGCCCTGGAGATCGTGGGAGTCGAGGAGGATGCGCAAGTGGGGGACGGACAGATGGGCGCATCAGAGCAAGCTGGTGACAGAATAGTTTTCCATCTCTCTCATTGACATTGCAAGAGTGACTGATCTTGATTCTAATGCTCTAACAGATTGACTTATGAACATCTGCACAATTCAACGTGCATGCAATGTTTATCTCACATATCTAACTCTTTCCTTCCAGAGGACCATCGACAGCCCCCGTCCCCACTGTCCACGAGGAACAGCCTGAGCCACAAGACTCTTCAGAGGAAGCTGCAACATCTAAGGGTGCAGCGTCAGCAGAATTAAACACACCTCGCAACAGCGCAGACACTCACACCTCGGTGGGACCTTCGAGACATAGAGTAGAGTTGTCACCTGGTGTATCACAGCTCACAAGTGAGCATCAGCAGATGTTGGAGACAGGACAGCAGTGGAGAGTCCTCGTCGGAGGGCGCAGGACTCTTCCAGCTCGGCTCAGCTGCATGTCGACCCTGTGCCTCCGGGTCCATCCAGAAGGAGAGCGGGGCTGGAACTCCAGGAACAGGTGCAGGAGTCACTGGCAGGTTTTGTCTCCAGGGTCGCTGCGAGTGTGGAGCGAATGGAGGAGTCCATCGCTAACATGAGCAGAGCGTTTGTGGAGGCATTGGCGCATGAACGCATCACCACGGAAAGGATGGCAACCTCCGTGGAAAGGATGGCTACCTCCGTGGTAAGGCTGGCTACCGTAGAGGAGAGGCTGGCTACCGTAGAGGAGAGGATGGCTACGGTAGAGGAGAGGATGGC